>NC_057803.1:315688622-315988622 GCF_018294505.1 Triticum aestivum
AGAGACTTAGGTGCAGTCCGGCACTCGCCTAAGTTTGAAAAAAAATCCTACCGAGTGGAGAGCAACCCTCCCACTCAGGGGCTTAGCTGCAGTCCAGTACTCGCCTAAGTTTTCTCACTCGGAGACTTAGCTGCAGTCCGGCACTCGCCTAAGTTTAAAAAAAATCCTACCAAGTGGAGAGCAACCCTCCCACTCGGGGGCTTAGCCGCAGTCCAGTACTCGCCTAAGTACGAAACACATCTCAACCCTCAAGGACGACGAGGTGCAGGTCGACTGCCACCTTCTCCTGGGGAGCTTCGCCACAAATACAATGTGCGCTCCATCACGCTCTGCAGTAACGAGGTGTGGGTCGACTGCCACCTTCTCTTGAGGAGCTTCGCCACAAATACAATGCGCACCCCATCGCCGACCCGCAAGGACAACAAGGCACAGGTCGACTACTTCTTTCTCCTTCAGAGCTGCGCTACAAATACAAAAGTTGTCTCGAATAAAGAACATGTTCACTCAGCAGGGGATTCATGAAGATATTCAATGATAAACCAAGTTCAGATAAATCCTAAAGGTTCCGAACCACAGATCGAAGTGCTCGGACATTCAGCCCAAAAGATTTTAACGGTTACAAAAACCACTCGGCATTCCGAGGCAAATTCAAGGTGAGGCATAAAAGTTTGTTCACTCCGTGGGATGAGGACTAGCAGGCTCGACAGACTCGTCTAAGTCGACACCGTCGGCGATCCGAGTGGCTGCAGCAATGAAAGTCTTCATAAAAGATCGGAAGTCATGCTTCTAGGTGTTGGCGACCTTGATTGCTGCCAGCTTATCTTGTCGCACCTCCTTGCAATGGACACGAACCAAAGACAGAGCCACATCAACGCCACACCTGGCAGAAGACTTCTTCCACTCCTGCACTCGGTCAGGGATTTTGTTAAGTCGAGTCATCAGGGACTCAAGATCATTTTGGAGCGTGGCCTCTGGCAAAAGTGCCGGGTCAATCCGTGACATGGCGACCTTCAGTCGAGCCAAGTAGTCCACGACACCATCGATGCGGGATTCCAATCAGAGCAGATTCATGGCAGTTTCATCTTTCACGGGAGAATTGATTGGATCCAAACCTGGTTCGATCCGCCCAGTCTCCTCCTCAAAGTTCTGACAAAACTCTGCATTCACGATCCAAGAATAAGTCAATTTTCATATGCTGAGTCGACACAAAAAAATCAGTCGGAACAAAATGTGCACCTTCAAGCTTGATGAACAACTTCTTGGCAAGGCTCCTCAGATAGCTCTCCAGATCGTCCCTCCTGCGAGCGATGCCTTCCATCTTCTCGCCCAGGTTGAGGTTCTCCTTCTTCCAGCGCGAGCACTCCTTGTTGGCTTCGTTCAGAGCAGATTTTAGCTTGTTATTCTCTTCTTCCAACTGGCCGACCGAAGCCAGTTTCTGTTCTGCCAGAGCGGTCCTGTCGTCAGCCTCCTTTCGAGCAGCAACCAAATCCTGATCCTTCTTCGCCAGAGCTTCTCTCAGTTCTTCTGCAAAGAAATGATGATTGATTTAGAAATAGCAGAAGGGTACTCAAGCCTAAGACAGACCAGTTGACAAACCCGTCTTACCAGTGGCACCGTCCTTAACCTTTTGTAGCTCTGTCTTGGCCAGCTCCAAGTAAAGGTTCAGTTGAATCTGCTGTTTCTCCAAGTTAGCAAAGCAAGCTCCAAGATCACAAGATTTCTGAAATCAAAGGGGAGAAGTTATTTTATAGCGAAAAACGACAAAGAAAATATGTACTAAGACTACGGTCGACTGCCCGCAGTCCACCATAGTCTCGGGGACTACACCCAGTGGGTGCACTTTGCATGCCCCCACCGGTTCTGATCCCACTCGACCGGCCGCAGGAGTCGAGTGCAAGGAGTAAAAAAAGGAGAGAAAGTAGAACTCAGACCACAGTCGACTGCCAGCAGTCGACCGCGGTCTCGGGGACTACACCCAGTGGGTGCACTTGGCGTGCCCCCACCAGTTCTAATCCCACTCGACCAGATCGAGTGGAAGAGACAAACTACCTGTTCGATTTACACTCGACAAAATGCAAAGACTATAGTCGACTGCCAGCAGTCCACCGTAGTCTCGGGCACTACACCCAGTGAGTGTACAGATGCAAAGATTTTTGGAAAGAGTCTTCAGATAGCATATCCTAACAGAACAAGCGGCGACCAACTAACCTGAACGTTGCTCTGGAGAGCCGAGCTGGCATCGTAGGTGGCTTGGCTGCCGTCCCGCACCGTCTTCATCTTCTCCATCATAATGCCCGCCTGGCGTATGGCTTCCCTGGCAGCATTCACCTCGTCCTCTGGGACATGATGGGTCGCAAAAACTGAAGGCGGGTCGACTAGGGCCTGAGCAGTCGACGAGGAAGGCAAGGCACTCGACAATGGCACGTCGAAGGTAACAGAACCCCGATTGACATCGCCAGTGTCCTGAACGACTGGCTCCGCCCTCGGCGTTGATTGTGGCACCTCGCTCGCAGGAGCTTGCCTATTTTTCCTCATCAAAGGCCTTTCAGGCTCTTCATCATCATCATCAGGGAGGTCAATAATGTTAGGGGCTGTTCGAAGTACAATCGACAAAATCACATCACCCAATGGTACACATTGCAGTTGAATCGACCAAAATAACGACAGTATGGCAGAAATCATACCCAGATTAGAAGTGACCGCATCCTCCATCACCTCGTCATCGTCCCTGTAAGCTGAGGTCCCGGAAGTAGCAGCGCTGACAGTTCCAAAGTTTGTCCAATTAAAACAAGAAAAACAAACAGCACAGAGCGTTGAGTAAATATGAGGGGAGAAACTCACGCGGAAGCGATGGGGATGTCAATCTTAATCTTCGGCAATGCCTTCCGAAGCTTCGGCTCTGCGACTTTGGGATGCTTTGACGCTTTTTCAGTCGGAGTTGGCGAAGAGGTCCGAGGACGCTTTGAAGACTGACCAGCTTGAGCAATCACCTTTTCACGGGCGCTCGGTCGTTCTTGGTCATGTTTGGACCGCTTCTCCCTGCGAGGAGGCGACTCGACTTCTTCTTCGTCACTTGGATCATCGCTTTCTTCGTATCCTCTACCGTCAGACTCCCATTCGCCACTGTCGCCATAGCTCGCTTCTCCTTCCGGGTCCTCCTCTTGCTCTCCGTACGGCATTGAATACATTTCAATAATGGCCTGAAAGAAAGCAGGAAGAACAAAGTCAGTCGACTAAGTATAAGCAGCCGCGCGAGTGAATTCGGATTACAAACAAAAACTCAGAATCGGACCTTCTCTGGTACATGAGACCGGTCGAGTGGAGGAACTCTCCTGGCTCCCCTGGGGTTGTCCTTGTTTCTGGTCATGCCCGACAGCCACTTCTCTAGTTTGTTGTCATCGACCTCCTCCGGGTGAATCCGAGTGGAGTCTTCAAGACCCGAATACATCCACATCGGATGCTCTCGGGCTTGAAGAGGCTGGATGCACTGCTGAAGGAAGACTTCCAAGAGATCCATACCAGTGACCCCGTCACGGATAAGCTGGACCACTCGCTCTACCAGCACCCTCACCTGCGCCTTCTCCTCCGGGAGCACCTTCAAAGGGGAGGGTTTCCTTACTCGGTCCATGGTGAAAGGAGGGAGGCCAGTCGACTACCCTGGCGTCGACTGGTCTTTGCAGTAAAACTAGGTCGACTGCCATCCGTGAACTGAGTCGGGAAGAATCATGGACGGAAAGGAGCTTTTCCCTCTCATCTGGACACCAAGACCCCCACGCATATGAATCACTTGAGTCCTCTCGTCACTCGGATTAGCTTTTTTCACCGTCTGGGAGCGACAAGTGAAAATGTGGTTGAAAAGGCCCCAGTGAGGCCGACAACCCAGGAAATTCTCACACAAAGAAATAAAAGCGGTGAGATAAACGATTATGTTGGGAGTGAAGTGGTGGAGTTGTGCCCCAAAGAAGTTCAGAAATCCCCGAAAGAAAGGGTGAGGAGGCAAGGAAAATCCACGGTCGACGTGGGTGGCAAGAAGAACGCGCTCACCCTCCCGAGGTTGCGGCTCGGATTCCTTCCCCGGGAGCCGCGCCGATTCATAGGGGATCAGCCCTCCTTCGGCTAGGTCGTCGAGGTCTTCTTGGGTGATCATTGAGCGGATCCAGTTGCCCTGGATCCAGCCCTTCGGCAGGCCGGTTCGCGAGGAGGATCCGCCCCGACTGGTTGCCTTCCCCTTCGATCTCGCCGTCGCCTTCTTCGCCCGCTCTAGAGCCGCCGTCTTCACCTTCCCCATCGTCACCGGCGAAACGCGTACGGAGCGGTGGCGCTGGGGCGAGAGCAAGAACGGCGAGGGAGCGTGAAGAGGAGAAGAGATAATGGGGACGCACTGTTCGAAGAGACCCCGGTCCAACGCCTTATATGAGGCCGCTTCCGAGTGGCTGACTGGTAGGCCCGGGCGGCCCTGTCAAATCCCGTAATGATCGCGTGCGTGATTCATGGCGAAAAAGGTGGCGCGGGGATCGAGGCGGCTCCGCTCTATTCCATCCGATTACTGCGGCTTCCCCCGTCCCGCGCGCTTCCCAAAATTCGGATCCCGCGAAATCTGCGGGTAGCAGAACAACTTGTCAAACCGAAGATCTCCTCCGCACCGTCACTCGGAGCCTTTTAAGTAAAGAAACTCACTCGACAAAAAGCTAAGAATGGATCAAGGCGACTGAAAAGAAAGTTGCTTTCATCACTCAGGATTCATTGTGTCACACCCTAGCTAGTCATGCATTAGAGTGTTGCATCATGTTTACTCTTTCATCAGAAACCTGAAATGGGGATGACAGAACCCCCAGTCCCCTCTGAAACCAACTAGGGTTACTAAAAAAATAATTTTCAATGAACCTGAAATGCCCTTCTAAAATGCCCATCATTTTTGTCTTGGTTCAGAACCTCTGCCAAAAGTGGTGCACATTTTCCTAGGCCATCCTAGGGTTTTTGAATTAAATCATAAATATTTGAATTTGGGCATTTAAAATTATATAAAATATTTAAATGCTCAAATATCTCCAAACTAAAATGTTTCATGTTGGAAATAATCCAACTATGGACCAGGAGTAGTTTGGTGATTTTTGAAGTTGCCTAGGTATTTTATTAAATTCAACAAAGTTGCAGAAGTATTAAAAAACAGAAAACAGAAGAAAATGAAAAGACTTACCTGTCGCCCAGCACCGGCCCACCTGCCGGCCCAGCCCAGCACCGCGCCAGCGAGCTGCTTCCAGCCAGGCAGGCAGGCAGGTGCTCGACGGCGAGCACCGCATGGGTGCCACGCACCTGCTCGCCGCCTCGCCGCCTCCCTCGCCCGGCTAACGCCGTGGATCGGCTTCCCTCTCTCCCCTGAACCTCGCAGACACCCCCTCTCCTCTCCAGCTCCTCCCCCTTGCACGCCCCAGCCATGGCCGACGCCATCGCCGCCACCCCCTCGCCGTAGCCACGCCCTCCGTCCACCCCACGCCGTGCCACCGTGTCCAGGAGCTCCGCCGCCGTCCACTTCATCGAGCTAGCCGAGCCCCGTGTGCTCGTGTGGCCCGAGACCACCGCACCGACCTCGCCCGAGCTCGCCGTCGCCGGAGATCCCCTTCAACGCCGTCGCCGCCTCAGCTCGTCCCCGACCCCGCCGGTGGCCTCTACGGGAGCGCTGTGAGCCTAGCTACTCCTCCGACCCTCCCTCTCTCATTCCCGAGCCGTGTAGCCACCGCACGAGGATCACACGCCCGCACCGCCGCGGATCTCGTCGCCGACGTGCTTCCGGCCACCCTCCGGCCACAAGCTGGTGTCCATCTTACTCACCGAGTTCCGCAGCACCTAGCTAGCCACTCCCCGAGCCTCACCGACCCCTCTAGCGCCAAGTTCATCTTCGGCCGAACCCCGGTGGCCGCCAAAGTCGTCGCCGGCGCCAACACCGGCCACCCCGACCCCAACGGACTCCACCAAGAGCTGCGGCTTGTCCTCAGCTCCACTCCGGTGGTCTCCGCGACCCATTTGGTGGCCGAAATGGCCAAAACCACTCCCGCCGCCGCGTCGGGCTCGCCGGCGGCTAAACGCCGGCGCCGCTGGCATTGACTTTGACCACGGGTGGGCCCTGGTTGACTCCCCTGAGTCAATGACAGGTGGGGCCCAGCCCTGTTAATTAAACAGGATTAGTTTTAATTAAACTTTAATTAAAATAATCACCCTGACATGCGGGACCCACTGTCAGGTTTGACCCAGACCTGTTCCGTTGACCTGCTGACGTCACACTGACGTCAGGCTGACGCAATAATAATTTTCTGGAATTATTCTAATATAGGAAATTCCAGAATATAATTTAAACTTCAAAAATTCATAACTTTTATTCTGTAACTCCAAATCAGACAAATTATATATGAAAAATGATCAGAAAACTCCAATCTGTCCATCTGTACTATTTTCATGCATGACTAAACAAGTTAACTTGATGTTTAATGCAAAACAAGGAAAAGCACTTTAAAAGGCCATGTTTGAGTTTGAAATTTGAATCTTTGATTCAAATTGGTTCAAACCCTTCTGGTCTTAGTTGCATTAGCCCAACACACTCATATTGCTATGTTTCATGCATGCATCATATTGTTGCACATTGTTTGGTGATGGTTGTGTATCGGTGTCCTTTGCGACAGGTTCTGCCTCCGAGGAGTACCGTGATTACCCTAACGAAGAACTGTATCAGTGCATCGAACCATCAGGCAAGCAACCAACCATTTGATCATATCGATACAATCCCATGTTCTCGCTCCTGCTCTCTTTTACTGCATTAAGACAACGTGTTTCAAACTGCTATTTGTTACGGTAGGTGAACCCATTTCCTCTGCATGACCTGTCATTGCCACAGTAACTAGATGAAACCCACTAGCATGTGTAGGAGTTGATTGAGCCATATGTATGTGTTGTTCCTACCCTGCTATGCCTGCTATGCTTAGAGTCATGTCAGGTCTGGTTCATCTGGGTGATGGGCTAGAGTGAAATGATTATGTCGATAATGAGAGTGGTATGGTGAACACGATTTGGTAAAGGTATCGATGAGAGGCCATGTAGGAGTACATGGTGGGTTGTTTCATTGAAGCCGACCTTAAGCACTGAGATCTGTATGTGTGATTTAAGAATCAGCTACTACCATGCATTGGGCCCGAAACCAATGGACCCTCTCGGCTTCTTATTCACCCTAGTTCTCTGTCCAGGAGTTGCAAGTAGTTTCTGGTGTTTGTAGCCTACTGGAGGCCGTGGACAGCGCTGACCGTAGGGGTGGGCTGTGATGCGGTAGGTACGTGGCCGGGTGTACCGAATACCCGTTAGGTATCTCAGGAACCCTGTTCACATCGTTCGGGGTCGTATGGGAAACCTCGGCCGGACTCCCTGCGGATGGAACCTGGATAGGCGATAAACCTGGACTGGAGGCTTAGGTGATTAGGTAGGTCGTGGCCGACACCCACGTTGGGCTTCCGCTTGAAGGTTGCCGAGTACATGTCGTGTAAACGACGGTAAGTGGTGAGAGCGTGTATGAAGAAGTACACCCCTGCAGGGTTAACATGATCTATTCGAATAGCCGCGTCCGCGGTAAAGGACTACTTGGTTGCCTATACAGTTCATAGACAAGTAAATGGAAACTACTAAAAGCCTCAAGATAAGTGTGAGTGCCGAGGATGGCTCTTCCGTAGGAAGACGGAGGCGGATCCTCGGTAGTGTATTGAAGTGGTGAGTAGTGGACTCGTGTACGCAAAACCATTTCAAGTTGAAGTATCGTAGGATAGTCTAGCCAAGAGTCAAAGCTGGCTTGCTGCAATAACTCCACCAACCCTTCTTGATAATATGCATGTATGTAGGATCTGATGTAAGTCTTGCGGAGTACCTTTGTACTCATGTTGCTATAACTTACATTTTACAGAAGACGCTGCAACCCCTTCTGATGGGTTCTACGTAGACGTTGACATCAACGAGTAGGCTAAAGGCCCAGGTAGTGATCCTGAGCTTGTGAAGGACCATGTAGTATAGCTAGGCTTTCCAAGCCTCTTTTATTTTACTAGTCGTCTGTACTCAGACAAGTTACTTCCGCTGTTGGTTTGTATGACTGTATGACTTGAATGTTGGGTCGTGAGACCCGTACCTTTGTGTATGTTATGTATGGCTCCCTGAGCCTTAAATATAGTACTTGTGTCGTAGAGTCATGTTGTGATGCTTCGTTGTATTTGCACATATCGGGCATATTGTGTGTATGATTGAAATGCTTGGTATGTGTGGGATCTGACTATCTAGTTGTTTATCTTTAGTAGCCTCTCTTACCGGGAAATGTCTCCTAGTGTTACCACTGAGCCATGGTAGCTTGCTACTGCTCTGGAACACTTAGGCTGGCCGGCATGTGTCCTTCTTCGTTCCTGTGTCTGTCCCTTCGGGGAAATGTCACGCATTGAGTACCGGAGTCCTGTTAGCCCGCTACAACCCGGTTTACCGGAGTCCTGCTAGCCCAGTGCTACAGCCCGGACCCACTTGCTGATGACCGACACGTTCGAAGCTGGGTCATGGATGCCTGTCCCTGTAAGTCTGTGCCACTTTGGGTTCACGACTAGTCATGTCAGCCCGGGCTCCTTATCATATGGATGCTAGCGACACTATCATATACGTGAGCCAAAAGGCGCAAACGGTCCCGGGCAAAGGTAAGGCGACACCCGTGGGGATACCGTGCGTGAGGCCGCAAAGTGATATGAGGTGTTACCGGCTAGATCGATGTGACATCGAGTCGGGGTCCTGACAGCGTTGGCATCAGAGCCGGACTGCCTGTAGGTTCTCCAAGCCAAACTGGTCGATGTGGAGTCTAGAAATTCTTTAGTTATATGTAGGGGAATTGTTTGTGGGTTGGAACGTAAGGCTCTTTTTACTCCTTTATCTTATGACATTCTGATCTGAGTCAGTCTATTCTTCCAACGGGGGTTAAGGAATTAGGATCTATTCTCTCTATCAGGATCACGCGTTACTAATCAGTAGTACCTTATAGGTTCGATGGTTACAAGCCTAGTTCAGTTCTACTACCTCATTATGTTGTTAGGATGGACTAAGAACTTTGATATGATGATGTTGAGTGTGTATGAAATCCTTTGACAAATGTCTCAAAATCCTTTTGAGCATTTACAGCTGTTATGCTGCCGAAATTTTGCTAGAAATTCTAATGCCTTTGCATTATGATTGTGCTTTCAGATGGCCACTCGCGACCTCAATCAAGTGGTTCGCCTGACTCGATGCCTAGATGACCCGGTCATACCGCCATGTTGGCCAGGGTAATGACTGAGGCTGGATACCGCTGGTATCCTGAGTACACGGTCGAAGAGCAATTCCGAGACTTTAATCAAAGCCAGTATCTCTGCACTGTCAGGATATTCCCATCTTATCCTGGATCCACCGAGCCCCTTCACTGCTCCTATGGACTCGGGGTTACTATTGAGATGGCTGTGCAGGACGCCGCCTACTCTATGATGACCATCATGCGAGTCAGGTCTGGTCTATTTCGGGACTCTGATTTCCGGTATATGCCAGGCTCACTTCCGGGAGCACAAGGGTATCTCCAGGCTATCTATGCTGACCCCACTCAGGAGGATTCACGGAATCGCACCACTGCTGAGATGCTCGAGGATAAGGACCGTGAAAATCGGGCCTTGAGGTTAGAGCTCTTCAATACCCGTGCTGACCACTGGGCCACATTGACTCGGTTTGCACAGGCGGTGCAAGCTGGATATTCGGATATGCGCGATCTCTATCCTGTGAGATCTGCTCTGCCAGACGTGATGGGTTGGCGTGATGTAGGAGGCATCACCCCACCTCGCGGCCCCCGCAGGCCACCGTCTGTTGGTCCAAGACCTCATCCTAGTCCCTATGGTCCCCAAGCTCCGCGAGATCGTATGTTCCCGGATGATCATGTTGAGCTTCCAGGCTATGGAGGTGACTTCTATGAGGACTACTACGGATCGGTCTGAGTTAGTGGTAGCATCACTAGTTCGCACTGTCTGTGTCGTCTATCGTCCCGCGTGACTCGTGGGATATGACCTAGTTTGTACTTTTTCGGAGGTGTAGAGAAATAATGTATAGGAGCTTGGAATGCCTCCGATGAGATGTAATCCTCTTTTCACCGTATTAGTACTTTGTTTGGTCTTGTACTAAACCCTGTATGGTGTGTATGACGATGGAATAAAGAAGCAGTTTCTGTATCTACCATGTCATACGGATGATCATCTTGCATTTCGAGTTATCCCTTACATTTTGTATCCTATGTCGGAATTTTATCATCCTGACTAAATCATTGTCTTGTTTACCTAGGATGGTCAACACGCGCACTAACCCTGCTCCTCAAGAGCAGGCCGAAGGCAGTGAAGTCAAGGATGCAAATCTGCCTCATCCTCCTTCCCTAGCCGAGGTTATGATGGAAGCTGAGAGAAACAAGCGGGAGACCAACCGTTTGTTGGAGCGTATTGAACAGAACACAGCACACCATCAGAGGACTAACGTGGTGTCACTCAGTGATTTTATCAAATTACATCCACCCACGTTCTACCACTCCGTCGAGCCTCTCGACGCTGATGACTGGCTTCGCAGTATTGCTCACAAACTGCGTTCCGCGCTGGTAGCGGAGGCTGACAAGGTCACCTTTGCTGCATATCATCTTGAAGGTCCCGCCAGTCTATGGTGGGAGAATTATGGGGCTATGCGCCCAACGGGCCATGTCACTACCTGGGCTGAATTCAGCGAGGCTTTCCGTGAACATCACATTCCGGAGGGTCTCATGGACCGTAAACGTGAGGAATTTTGCAGTTTCACTCAGGGTCGACTTTCTGTGGATGCTTACAGCAGGGAGTTTGGTAACCTCGCACGATATGCAACTGAGGAAGTTTCTACTGATGCCAAGAAGCAAGCAAGGTTCCATAAGGGCCTTAGTCCTGAGCTTCGCCGCGACCTCCGTCTGCATGAGTGCACATCTTTTCAGAAGCTTGTCAACAAGGCCATCAGTGCTGAAACTGGTCAGACTGATTATGACGCAACACGCAAGCATGGCCGTGACGTGGGTTCCTCATCCGGTGCTGGTCCTCAGAAGCGCCGCGTGTGGGTGCCCAACACCGCCTTGCCACCCAGGTTCACACCGAGGCCATCTTTCCAGGCGCCTCGCCCTGTTCAACAGTCTGCTCCAGCCAAACCCTATGGGGGTCCAACCAACAATGTTCCTCCACGTACCAGTTCCATGACTTGTTTCAAGTGTAGGGAATCTGGCCATTATATGCGTGAGTGTCCCCAGACTAACACCAACCAATCTGCTAAAGCTGCTGGCCGTGGCAAGCCGACAGGAAAAGTGTTCCACGCCAAGCCGGCCACCGCCTCACGTGGCCATGTCAATTGTATCTCAGCCGAGGAAGCTCAAGAAGATCCCAACGTCGTTCTCGGTACGCTCCTTGTTAATTGCCACCCGGCATCTGTTCTTTTCGATACAGGAGCCTCTCATTCATTTATATCCGAGAACTATGCTCGTTTGCATAACACCGCATTCTGTAACATGCCATCCACTATGGAAATTTCTACTCCCGGTTCCAGATGGCAGACCTCCAGGGTAAGTTATGGAAATGAAATCCAAGTCGACAGACTAGTTTTCCTCGCATCTTTGATAGCCCTTAAATCTTCAGATATTAATATCATTTTGGGTATGGACTGGATGTCAGCTCATCAAGCCAAAATTAATTGCTTCTCTAGGACTGTTCAACTCACCCATCCTTCGGGGAAGATAGTCAATGTCCTGACCCGATTAGCCAAGCGACAGTTATATTCTCTTAACGCCAGCCCTTTGCCAGACCTTGAGGACATTCCGGTAGTCCGTGACTTCCCGGATGTCTTCCCAGAGGAATTGCCAGGTGTTCCACCTGACAGAGATGTTGAGTTCGTAATAGACCTCATTCCAGGAACCGTTCCGATTGCTAGAAGACCCTATAAGATGGCACCACTAGAACTAGCCGAGCTTAAGAAACAACTCGATGAGTCCTTGAAAAAGGGATTCATCCGACCTAGCTCATCTCCGTGGGCTTGCCCCGTCCTATTCATCAAGAAGAAGGATGGTACGGACCGGATGGTTGTAGATTACCGACCTATCAATTTGGTCACAATTAAGAACAAATATCCGCTCCCCAGGATCAACGACCTGTATGATCAGCTCGCTGGATCCTCAGTCTTCTCCAAGATGGATTTGAGGTTGGGCTACCATCAAATCAAAATCAGAAACGGGGACATCCCTAAAATGGCCTTTGTTACTCGTTATGGGCAATACGAGTACACCGTCATGTCCTTCGGTTTAACCAACGCTCCAGCCACTTTTTCTCGGTTAACGAACTCAATCTTCATGGAGTATCTGGATAAATTCGTCGTAGTTTATCTCGATGATATACTCATCTACTCTAAGAACGAGGAAGAACATGTCGAACATCTAAGGCTAGTGTTGCAGAAACTTCGAGAGCATCGCCTTTATGCCAAGTTTTCCAAATGTGAATTTTGGTTGTCAGAGGTGACCTATCTGGGTCATGTAATATCTGGTAAAGGTATTGCTGTTAACCCCGAGCGAGTTCAAGCCGTCCTTAATTGGACTCCACCTGAATCGGTCAAGCAAGTTCGGAGTTTTCTGGGCTTAGCGAGCTATTGCCGTCGCTTTGTCGAAAATTTCTCCAAAGTTGCCAAACCTCTAACCGAACTCCTCAAGAAAGATAAGAAGTTCGAATGGACTCCACAATGTGAGCACAGTTTTCAGGAACTGAAAAGACGCCTGACTTCTGCTCCCGTACTGGTACCGCCAGACTTCTCCAAGGACTTTGTTATCTACTGCGACGCCTCGCGACAAGGACTAGGTTGCATTCTCATGCAAGATCGACATGTAATTGCCTACGCTTCACGGCAATTGCACCCACATGAGGAGAATTATCCTACTCATGATCTAGAGCTTGCAGCCGTAGTCTATGCACTCAAGACTTGGCGACATTACCTCCTCGGTAACCATTGCGAAATATTCACTGATCACCAAAGTCTGAAGTACATTTTCACCCAACCGGATTTGAATCTCAGACAAAGACGTTGGGTGGAGTTGATCACAGACTTCGACTTAGGAATAACCTACACCCCAGGGAAAGCCAACGTCATGGCTGATGCGCTAAGTCGTAAATCTTATTGTAACAACCTGATGTTACAACAAAGTCAACCGCTTCTCCATGAGGAATTTCGGAAGCTTAACCTTCACATTGTTCCTCAAGGTTTTCTTTCCACCTTGGTGGCAAAACCTACCCTTACGGATCAGATTATCAAAGCACAGAAGGTAGATCCGGGAATCTCCCGCATCAAGAGAAACATCAAGAAAGGAATTGCGAATTGTTTTTCCATTAATGATCAAGGGGTCGTATACTTCGGGAATCGACTAGTGGTTCCCAAAGTGCGAAACCTGAGGCGATTGATCCTTAAGGAAGCTCATGAATCCCCTCTCACCATTCATCCCGGTAGTACTAAGATGTATCAGGACCAACGCCAGAGGTTCTGGTGGACTAGGATGAAAAGAGAAATTGCTCAGTATATTGCTAATTGCGATGTTTGTCGTCGTGTAAAAGCAGAGCATCAACGGCCTGCTGGCACCCTTCAACCCTTAGCTATTCCTGAATGGAAATGGGATAAAATTGGTATGGATTTCATTACCGGTTTTCCCAGGACCAAGAAAGGGAATAATGCCATCTTCGTCGTTGTCGATCGTCTTTCCAAAGTAGCCCATTTCCTACCTGTTCGTGAGAGTATAACCGCTAGTCAGCTGGCAGACTTATACATCTCCCGTATAGTGTCTCTCCATGGTGTTCCTTTGGAAATTAACTCGGATCGAGGAAGTCTTTTCACCTCTCGATTTTGGGAAAGCTTCCAAAATGCTATGGGAACCCATCTCTCCTTCAGCACCGCTTTCCACCCTCAGTCGAGCGGTCAAGTGGAACGCGTCAACCAGATTCTAGAAGACATGCTTCGAGCCTCTGTTATCTCATTCGGAATGGATTGGGAGAAGTGCCTTCCATTTGCCGAATTCGCCTACAACAACAGCTATCAATCTAGCTTGGGTAAAGCCCCTTTTGAAGTTCTCTATGGACGACGGTGTCGAACACCCCTTAACTGGTCAGAGACCGGGGAAAGACAATTCTTTGGCCCGGATATGATTCAGGAAGCAGAAGAACAAGTTTGCATCGTTCGTGAAAAGTTGAAAACAGCCCAATCTCATCAAAAGAGTCAATATGACCGAAAACATAAGGCTATGACTTTCGAGATTGACGAGAAGGCTTACCTTCGGGTTACCCCTCTGAAGGGAACCCATCGTTTCGGTATCAAAGGCAAATTGGCTCCTCGTTACATTGGACCTTTTCGCATTCTCGCCAAACGAGGAGAAGTTGCCTACCAATTGGAACTACCTCCGCACCTCTCCAGAGTCCACGATGTCTTCCACGTTTCTCAACTCAGGCGTTGCTTCTCGGATCCTATCCGTGGAGTGGACCACGAAACGCTTGATCTCCAAGATAATCTTACATATCGAGAGTACCCCATTCGTATCCTCGATCAGGCCGAGCGTACCACTCGACGTCATAATATCAAGTTTCTCAAAGTACAATGGTCGCACCATTCTGAGGATGAAGCAACTTGGGAAAGGGAGGATCGTCTTCGACTCGAGTATCCCGCCTTCTTCCCGGAGGAACCCAAATCTCGGGACGAGATTCTTTTGAGTGGGGGTGAGTTGTCACACCCTAGCTAGTCATGCATTAGAGTGTTGCATCATGTTTACTCTTTCATCAGAAACCTGAAATGGGGATGACAGAACCCCCAGTCCCCTCTGAAACCAACTAGGGTTACTAAAAAAATAATTTTCAATGAACCTGAAATGCCCTTCTAAAATGCCCATCATTTTTGTCTTGGTTCAGAACCTCTGCCAAAAGTGGTGCACATTTTCCTAGGCCATCCTAGGGTTTTTGAATTAAATCATAAATATTTGAATTTGGGCATTTAAAATTATATAAAATATTTAAATGCTCAAATATCTTCAAACTAAAATGTTTCATGTTGGAAATAATCCAACTATGGACCAGGAGTAGTTTGGTGATTTTTGAAGTTGCCTAGGTATTTTATTAAATTCAACAAAGTTGCAGAAGTATTAAAAAACAGAAAACAGAAGAAAATGAAAAGACTTACCTGTCGCCCAGCACCGGCCCACCTGCCAGCCCAGCCCAGCACCGCGCCAGCGAGCTGCTTCCGGCCAGGCAGGCAGGCAGGTGCTCGACGGCGAGCACCGCATGGGTGCCACGCACCTGCTCGCCGCCTCGCCGCCTCCCTCGCCCGGCTAACGCCGTGGATCGGCTTCCCTCTCTCCCCCGAACCTCCCAGACAGACCCTCTCCTCTCCAGCTCCTCCCCCTTGCATGCCCCAGCCATGGCCGACGCCATCGCCGCCACCCCCTCGCCGTAGCCACGCCCTCCGTCCACCCCACGCCGTGCCACCGTGTCCAGGAGCTCCGCCGCCGTCCACTTCATCGAGCTAGCCGAGCCCCGTGTGCTCGTGCGGCCCGAGACCACCGCACCGACCTCGCCCGAGCTCGCCGTCGCCGGAGATCCCCTTCAACGCCGTCGCCGCCTCAGCTCGTCCCCGACCCCGCCGGTGGCCTCTACGGGAGCGCTGTGAGCCTAGCTACTCCTCCGACCCTCCCTCTCTCATTCCTGAGCCGTGTAGCCACCGCACGAGGATCACACGCCCGCACTGCCACGGATCTCGTCGCCGACGTGCTTCCGGCCACCCTCCGGCCACAAGCTGGTGTTCATCTTACTCACCGAGTTCCGCAGCACCTAGCTAGCCACTCCCCGAGCCTCACCGACCCCTCTAGCGCCAAGTTCATCTTCGGCCGAACCCCGGTGGCCGCCAAAGTCGTTGCCGGCGCCAACTCCGGCCACCCCGACCCCAACGGACTCCACCAAGAGCTGCGGCTTGTCCTCAGCTCCACTCCGGTGGTCTCCGCGACCCATTTGGTGGCCGAAATGGCCAAAACCACTCCCGCCGCCACGTCGGGCTCGCCGACGGCTAAACGCCGGTGCCGCTGGCATTGACTTTGACCACGAGTGGGCCCTGGTTGACTCCCCTGAGTCAATGACAGGTGGGGCCCAGCCCTGTTAATTAAACAGGATTAGTTTTAATTAAACTTTAATTAAAATAATCACCCTGACATGCGGGACCCACTGTCAGGTTTGACCCAGACCTGTTCCGTTGACCTGCTGACGTCACACTGACGTCAGGCTGACGCAATAATAATTTTCTGGAATTATTCTAATATAGGAAATTCCAGAATATAATTTAAACTTCAAAAATTCATAACTTTTATTCTGTAACTCCAAATCAGACAAATTATATATGAAAAATGATCAGAAAAATCCAATCTGTCCATCTGTACTATTTTCATGCATGACTAAACAAGTTAACTTGATGTTTAATGCAAAACAAGGAAAAGCACTTTAAAAGGCCATGTTTGAGTTTGAAATTTGAATCTTTGATTCAAATTGGTTCAAACCCTTCTGGTCTTAGTTGCATTAGCCCAACACACTCATATTGCTATGTTTCATGCATGCATCATATTGTTGCACATTGTTTGGTAATGGTTGTGTATCGGTGTCCTTTGCGACAGGTTCTGCCTCCGAGGAGTACCGTGATTACCCTAACGAAGAACCGTATCAGTGCATCGAACCATCAGGCAAGCAACCAACCATTTGATCATATCGATACAATCCCATGTTCTCGCTCCTGCTCTCTTTTACTGCATTAAGACAACGCGTTTCAAACTGCTGTGTGTTACAGTAGGTGAACCCATTTCCTCTGCATGACCTGTCATTGCCACAGTAACTAGATGAAACCCACTGGCATGTGTAGGAGTTGATTGAGCCATATGTATGTGTTGTTCCTACCCTGCTATGCCTGCTATGCTTAGAGTCGTGTCAGGTCTGGTTCATCTGGGTGATGGGCTAGAGTGAAATGATTATGTCGATAATGAGAGTGGTATGGTGAACACGATTTGGTAAAGGTATCGATGAGGCCATGTAGGAGTACATGGTGGGTTGTTTCATTGAAGCCGACCTTAAGCACTGAGATCTGTATGTGTGATTTAAGAATCAGCTACTACCATGCATTGGGCCCGAAACCAATGGACCCTCTCGGCTTCTTATTCACCCTAGTTCTCTGTCCAGGAGTTGCAAGTAGTTTCTGGTGTTTGTAGCCTACTGGAGGCCGTGGACAGCGCTGACCGTAGGGGTGGGCTGTGATGCGGTAGGTACGTGGCCGGGTGTACCGAATACCCGTTAGGTATCTCGGGAACCCTGTTCACATCGTTCGGGGCCGTATGGGAAACCTCGGCCGGACTCCCTGCGGATGGAACCTGGATAGGCGATAAACCTGGACTGGAGGCTTAGGTGATTAGGTAGGTCGTGGCCGACACCCACGTTGGGCTTCCGCTTGAAGGTTGCCGAGTACATGTCGTGTAAACGACGGTAAGTGGTGAGAGCGTGTATGAAGAAGTACACCCCTGCAGGGTTAACATGATCTATTCGAATAGCCGCGTCCGCGGTAAAGGACTACTTGGGTGCCTATACAGTTCATAGACAAGTAAATGGAAACTACTAAAAGCCTCAAGATAAGTGTGAGTGCCGAGGATGGCTCTTCCGTAGGAAGACGGAGGCGGATCCTCGGTAGTGTATTGAAGTGGTGAGTAGTGGACTCGTGTACGCAAAACCATTTCAAGTTGAAGTATCGTAGGATAGTCTAGCCAAGAGTCAAAGCTGGCTTGCTGCAATAACTCCACCAACCCTTCTTGATAATATGCATGTATGTAGGATCTGATGTAAGTCTTGCGGAGTACCTTTGTACTCATGTTGCTATAACTTACATTTTACAGAAGACGCTGCAACCCCTTCTGATGGGTTCTACGTAGACGTTGACATCAACGAGTAGGCTAAAGGCCTAGGTGGTGATCCTGAGCTTGTGAAGGACCATGTAGTATAGCTAGGCTTTCCAAGCCTCTTTTATTTTACTAGTCGTCTGTACTCAGACAAGTTACTTCCGCTGCTGGTTTGTATGACTGTATGACTTGAATGTTGGGTCGTGAGACCCGTACCTTTGTGTATGTTATGTATGGCTCCCTGAGCCTTAAATATAGTACTTGTGTCGTAGAGTCATGTTGTGATGCTTCGTTGTATTTGCACATATCGGGCATATTGTGTGTATGATTGAAATGCTTGGTATGTGTGGGATCTGACTATCTAGTTGTTTATCTTTAGTAGCCTCTCTTACCGGGAAATGTCTCCTAGTGTTACCACTGAGCCATGGTAGCTTGCTACTGCTCTGGAACACTTAGGCTGGCCGGCATGTGTCCTTCTTCGTTCCTGTGTCTGTCCCTTCAGGGAAATGTCACGCATTGAGTACCGGAGTCCTGTTAGCCCGCTACAGCCCGGTTTACCGGAGTCCTGCTAGCCCAGTGCTACAGCCCGGACCCACTTGCTGATGACCGACACGTTCGAAGCTGGGTCATGGATGCCTGTCCCTGTAAGTCTGTGCCACTTTGGGTTCACGACTAGTCATGTCAGCCCGGGCTCCTTATCATATGGATGCTAGCGACACTATCATATACGTGAGCCAAAAGGCGCAAACGGTCCCGGGCAAAGGTAAGGCGACACCCGTGGGGATACCGTGCGTGAGGCCGCAAAGCGATATGAGGTGTTACCGGCTAGATCGATGTGACATCGAGTCGGGGTCCTGACACATTGATCCGAAACCAGATATGCTCATGGCATGAAAAATGAGTCGGGAAAATTCTCAACTCCTTCCCAATCAAACCTTGATCCATTCGGGGGCTAATGACGAAGCTATGTACCTAGGGTAGGGTCATGGACCTGTCCAAAATGCCCTACCCAAGGACATCTCTAGAAGAAATCACCTTTCAATCGACTTGGAGGTGTTCCACTCGACAGACTCGAAGACACTCGACCAAGAAGTGATCACTCGACCAAGACCAAACCACTCGATGGCCAGGAGACCTAAAGGCACTCCGCATGATAATGGTCGGTTATTAAGTAGCCTTTATGGTCATCGTAGCACTTTATTAGGGACATTACCAGTAACGCCCGACCTTAATGTATTTAAAACCCTGCATAACTGAGGGCCGGAGGGGTCCGGCGAACTCTATATAAGCCACCCCCCTCCTCAGTGTAAAAGGTTCGCACCCTTGTAAACCATACACGCATAATCCAGTCGACCGCCTCCGGGCTCCGAGACGTAGGGCTATTACTTCCTCCGAGAAGGGCCTGAAATCGTAAACCTCGTGTGCTTACAACTTCTCCATAGCTAAGATCTTGCCTCTCCATACTTACCCCCCTACATTACTGTCAGACTTAGAACCACGACAACAAGTCCTTTGAGTGTACCAACAAGTGCAGCATGATCCTCAACAATGGTGGAACATATGAGTCCTTGAGTGAAGAGGAAATGGAAGCCCTTGAGCAAGTGGCCATGCACCGGCAAGTGAACAAAGATGAAGATAATCAAGTCTTTTGTGACGACGATTCGAGCCCCGCTATCGTTTTATCCCAGGTCTTCACTCTTCAACATCAAAAAGACGAGGACCAAAGATTCCATATCTTCCACACCAAGGCCGGCATCAATGGAAGGTCTGTCAAGGTCATCATCGATGGAGGGAGTTTTCATAACTTGGCAAGTAAAGAACTATGCTCCAAGCTCCAATTGGTCAAGATGAAGCACCTGCATCCCTACAAAGTTTAATGGCTAAGAGACACCGGCACTATCCAAGTCAAGCAAATGGTACAAGTTTCCTTCAAGATCGGAGCTTATGAACACACTTTGGAGTGTGATGTCGTTCCGATTTTTGTTTGCCACCTTCTTCTTGGACGACCATGGAAATTTGACCGAGGCGTCATCCACAACGGGCGTACTAATCACTATAGCTTCAAGATAAAAGGAAAGGAATATGTGATACGCCCTATGTCTCCAAGCCAAGTGATCGCCAACAAGCAAGCCACCCATCATGGAGAGAATAGTGAGAGCGCAAACCACCACAAAGAGAGTGAGCGACACAACCCAAAATTGAGTGCCTCCAGGATGAGCGACAAGAAAAATCTAGTCCAATTTGCCACCAAAAGTGAGATGAGAGCACTGTGTGAGAACCCATCAAGGATCATGCACTATGTAATTTTGTGCAAAGACGAGGCACCAAAAGCTAACACCTCTCACAATCTACCTTTAGTGTTATCTTCTCTATTGCAGGAATTCCAAGACGTTTTTCCCGACGAGCTACCTCCGGGTCTACCTCCACTACGAGGCATCGAACACCGAATCGACCTCATCCTCGCAACAACCCTTCCTAACAAGGCTCCATACCACGTCAACCTCGTGGAAACTAAGGAGATCCAACGGCAAGTACAACAACTCATCGACAATGGCCATGTACGAGAAAGTTTGAGCCCTTGTGCCGTATCGGTAATCCTTGTTCCCAAGAAAGATGGTACATATTGCATGTGTTCCGATTGTCGTCCTATCAATGCTATTACCGATCGTTATCATTACCCCATTCCATGCCTAGATGATATGCTAGATGAGCTTAGTGGAGCCACCATTTTCTCTAAAATTAATCTCAAAAGTGGCTACTATCTAATACGCATCCAAGAAGGTGATGAATGGAAAACCGCATTTAATACCAAATTTTGCTTATATGAATGGCTTGTTATGCCAATGGGTTTATCCGAAGCACCCGGTACCTTCATGTGAGTCATGCATTTTGTTCTTAGGCCCTATATTGTTGTATTTGTTGTGGTCTATTTTGACGATATTCTTGTGTTTAGCAAATCTCTCAAAGATCATGTCACCCATCTTAGAACCGTGTTGCAAACCCTTAGGAAAGAGCACCTTTACGCTAATATGGACAAATGCCTTTTTGGTGTTTATAAGCTTGTTTTCTTGGGTTTTGTTGTCTCTTCTAAGGGTGTTCATGTTGACGAATCTAAGATCAATGCTATTAAAACTTGTCCCCAACCAACCAACTTGCAACAAGTGCGTAGCTTCCTTGGTTTAGCCGGTTTCTACCATTGATTCGTTAAGGATTTTAGCACCATTGCATCTCCTTTACATGCTTTCAGTAAGAAGAATGCACTCTTTGTTTGGGGACCATCTCAAGATAGCGCATTTAATGAGCTTAAGAATTTGCTTACTCATGCTCCCATGCTTGCATAACCCAACTTTGACAAACCCTTTGAAATTCATTGCGATGCTAGTGGTAATGGCATAGGAGGTGTGTTAACGCAAGAGAAACGCCCCATAGCTTACTTTAGTGAAAAACTTTCCGGAGCGCAACTCAATTACCTTATCTATGACAAAGAGCTATATGCTTTAGTGCAAGTTTTGCATGAATGGGAACATTATCTTTCCCACATGAATTTTTCATCCATACCGACCATGAAACACTTAAATATCTTAAGGGTCAAACTAAGTTGAACAAGCGTCATGCTAAATGGAGTGAGTTCATTGAGTCATTTCCTTATGTCATCAAGTATATTAAAGGTAAGGAAAATGTTGTGGCGGATGCTCTTTCCCGTATATGCATGCTCGTCACCAAACTTGAATTGAATGTCATTGGCTTTGAGCACATAAAAGATTTGTATGCGCATGATCCTACCTTTGCTGTTCCACATGACAAATGTTTGACGCATACATCTTGGGAACGATATTACATCAAAGATGATTATCTTATGAGAGCTAACAAACTATGCATCCCCGAATCTTCTCTTCGTCTGTTACTTCTGCAAGAATCTTATGGAGTAGGACTAATGGGACACTTTGGACGCGACAAGACATTTGCTACGCTCTCCAAGAACTGTTTTTGGCCCAAGATGTTCCGCGACGTCTCACATTTCACCATGATAGTCGCCAAGTACCAATGACTTGTGACCAAGCTCAACACCGACAAGCACCCCATGGTATCCAACATTGGAGATCTTGTGTGGCTACACCTTCGCAAGGACCGCTTCCTCAACAAACGCAAGTCCAAACTTCTACCACGAGCGGATGGACCCTTCAAGGTGCTTGAACGCTACAACAACAACAACAACAACAACAACAACAACACCGCCAACAAGATTGACATCCCACGAGACAAGTACTCCATGAGCGACATCTCCAACATCCAAGATCTGTCTCCCTACCATGGTGATGAAGATTTCGATCCGAGGTTGGATCTATCCCAAGGGAGGGGAGGTGATGCGGAGCATCCTATGGTCATCCCCATGGACCTACCATCATCCCACCAAGTGCCAAGAGGACCTATGACACGAGCATTAGCTAGAGCTCTCGAGACTGAGGTGACTTCCTTCCTTAGTGATATCACATATGATCCACTCGAGACATGGCTACTACCTAAGTCCGGAATATTGTGCATGATTAGGTACCAAGAGGACCCTCCCGAAGATGCACGTGAAGACGGACAAGTCCCTAACTTCACGGATGAAGAGAACCAATAGAAGGAGTCAGGAACAGCTCCTAGGACCTGGACATCCGCCCATGACCCCGGACATCTGGCCCGTGGAGAATCCACCATGACAGTCGCCAAGTACCTACAGGCACCTGACATCCGCCCTCAGCCCGGGCAACCGGCCAAGCCCAGAAATCTGGCGTCCTCCATCCTGAATGCATCGAGACCGACCCTGCCAGCCCAGACATCCCCCCCCCCAAGACCGGACATCCGCCCCCTCGGGAAGGCCCGGACATCCGGCCCGACGCCTGGACGTCTGACCACATCTATCTGCGCACAGTAAAGGGACGAGGCTTGTGTACCCCTTCGCCCACCTAGACTATCTATACTCCTCCTCTGCCCCTTTTCTAGGGTTAGCAAAGTAGTAGCTCATTAGAGAATCGTTGCTCTCCACATGATCCCCTTCTCCTTAGGAGTTCAGGACTTCTACGGAGAAGATATTCCAAGTGGATTCAAGACCCCTAACGGGAAGACCTCAAGACCTCTTCACGGAGAAGAACGTTTTACCTGTGTATCATCCTTTGTTGAACTCAGATATTGTATCTCTTTGTGTTTCCATGATCTAGCATATGTGTGACCGAATCTTGTTGGTTTGAGTGCTTCTCCCATGTTTTCCCTCGTGATTGCTCCGTGTGTTCTTCGTGTTCATCGCGGCATCTGCTCCTTTCATGAAAGATCGACCATCTAGGGTTCCACCCTACATCACAAGCTCGTTACCAAACTTGAATTGAATGTCATTGGCTTTGAGCACATAAAAGACTTGTATGTGCATGATCCTACTTTTTCTATTCCACATGCCAAATGTTTGACGCATACATCTTGGGAAAGCTAGTGCATCAAATATGATTATCTTATGAGAGCTAACAAACTATGCGTCCCCGAGTCTTCTCTTCATTTGTTACTTTTGCAAGAATCTCACGCGGGAGGACTAATGGGACACTTTGGACGCGACAAGACATTTGCTATGCTCTCCAAGAACTATTTTTGGCCCAAGATGTTCCGCAATGTCTCACGCTTCACCAACCGATGCTTTACATGTCGCAAAGCTAAGTCTAAAGCTCAATCTCATGGCCTTTATATGCCACTTCCTATTGCATATCACCCATGGGAAGATATTAGTATGGATTTTGTGCTAGGTTTGCTTAGAACTAGAAATGGCAAAGATTCTGTGTTTGTTGTTGTGGACTGATTCTCTAAGATGGCACATTTCATTCCATGCAATAAGATAGATGATTCTTCACATGTTGAAAATCTCTTTTGTAGGGAAATATTGCGTCTCCATGAAGTGCCTATGACAATTCTCTTGGACCGCGATGTCAAGTTCTTGAGTTACTTTTGGAAGACTTTATGCGCCAAGCTCGGAATCAAGCTCTTGTTCCCTTTGGCATACCATCCTCAAACCGACGGCCGAACGGAGGTCATGAACCGGACACTCTCCACTCTCCTACACGTGTTGATAAAGAAGAACATCAGGGAGTGGGAGGAGAGCCTACCCATCATGGAGTACGCCTACAAACGCGCAAGACATTCAACTACCGGCAAGTCCCCCTTCGAGGTCGTATAGGGTTTCAAGCTGTTGTCCCCATTGGACATTCTCCCTGTGCCACTACAAGTGCGCACCAACAAGGACGCAAGTGCCCGAGGCAACTACCTCAAGAAGATGCATGAAGATACAGAGCACACCATCGACTGCCAAGTACAACGACTCGCGACCAAGCCCAACATCAACAAGCACCCCATGGTATTCAACATTGGAGATATTGTGTGGCTATACCTTCGCAAGGACCACTTACCCAACGAACGCAAGTCCAAACTTCTACCACGAGCGAATGGACCCTTCAAGGTGCTTGAATGCTACAACAACAACACCTACAAGATTGACATCCCACGAGACAAGTACTCCGTGAGCGACATCTTCAATGTCAAAGATCTCCCTCCCTACCATGATGATGAAGATTTTGATCCGAGGACGGATCTTTTCCAAGGGAGGGGAGATGATGCGGAGCATCCAATGGTCATCCCCATGGACCTAGCATCGTCTCACCAAGTGCCAAGAGGACCTATGACACAAGCACGAGCTAGCGCTCTCCGGACTGAGGTGACTTCCTTCCTTAGTGATATCACATATGATCCACTCGAGACATGGCTACTACCAAAGTCCGGAATGTTGTACATGATTAGGTACCAAGAGGACCCTTCCGAAGATGCACGTGAAGACGGACAAGCCCCCAAGTTCACATATGAAGAGAACCAACGGAAGGAGTCAAGAACAGCTCCCAGGACCCGGACATCCGACCATGACCCCGGACATCCGGCGCCTGGAGAATCCACCATGATAGTCTCCAAGTACCTACAGGCACCAGACATCCGCCCTTAGCCTAGACATCGGGCCAAGCCTGGAAATCCGGCCCAAGCCTGGAAATCCAGCGTCCTCCATCCCAAATGCATCGAGACCAACCCCGCCAGCCCAGACGCCCCCCCCCCCAGCCCGGACATCCACCCCCCTCAGGAAGGCCCGGACATCCGGCCCGATGCCCGGACAACCGGCCCCATCTGTCTGCACAGTAAAGGGCCGAGGCCCGTCTACCCCTTCGCCCAGCTAGACTACATATTCTCCTCCTCCACCCCTTTTCTAGGGTTAGCAAAGTAGTGCTCATTAGAGAAGCTTTGCTCTCCACTTGATCCCCTTCTCCTTAGGAATTCAGGACCTCTACGAAGAAGATATCCCAAGTGGATTCAAGACCCCTAACGGGAAGACCTCAAGACCTCCTCACAGAGAAGAACATTTTACCTATGTATCGTCCTTTGTAGAACTCGTATCTTGTTTCGCTTTGTGTTTCGAGGATCTAACAAATGTGTGACCGAATCTTGTTGCTTTGAGTGATTCTCTCGTGATTTCTCCTCATGTTCTTCGTGTTCATCGCGGCATCCACTCCTTTCGTGAAACATCAGCCATCTTGGGATCCACCCTACATCACATGCTCAATATCAAACTTGAATTGAATGTTGTCGGCGTTCTGGGAAAGGGGGTCCCCAGACTTGCCTGCCTGCGGCCTGTGGCGTGGCTCGAGTGGGGGCCCAGTGCGGCCCAGCTTCATCAGCTCAAGCTCAAGACCCTCGCAAGGGGCCAAGCCTTGTGGGGCGGACGACAGGAGGCTTCCTCAGGACCATCCTCATCAGGCAGGCTCGCGAGGAGGCAGAGACATCAAGGCAGGGGTGCCTCGCGAGGAGCCCGTGATGCAAGCCATGACGATCGAGATTAGGCGGGCGCCTGGCGGGCACCGGCCTGCGTAGTGTCCTTGTTTCCCCTTCGGTGCAAAGGGAGCAAGCGCAGGCCAAGGCATCGGGCAAAGGTTACCATTCCGATGCAACATGACCAAGACAGGCAGAGCAGCAGGATGGAGGTCACCATGGAGCCCAAGACGGCGTCATCACCAGTGCTTTTGGCAGCCGAAGACCACCTTTGGTCAGGATAACTTGTACTAGATGTTCCCCTTTCAAAATGGCCAATTGTTGGCACCCTTCCCGCTCACTATTTGGGAAGAGGGCCAGGGACTCTATAAATAGGACTAACCACCAGAAGGGGTGAGGAAAAAAGAGAAAAAGAGAGAAGAAAAAGAGAGAGGGAGATCGAGACCGAGTAGAACACACCGCACCAGCTCAAGAACACCTCTTGCGAGGCCATTCTTCCCCTGTATTGTTCATCATTAGCCCCTGAGGCAATCCACCACACCACACACTGGAGTTGGGTATTGCACCACATCGGTGGCCTGAACCAATATAAACCTCGTGTCCCTTGAGTGTTCTTCTTTCCAACCTAGATTTCTTGTGAGCCGTAGAAGCGCGAGTCAGTATGGGAAAGATCTCCGTGCGCACCCCAGAGTTCGAACCTTAAGGGTCTGCCGGAACCCGAAATCCGACATTTGGCGCGCCAGGTAGGGGTGCGCCAG
Source organism: Triticum aestivum (assembly GCF_018294505.1). NCBI lineage: Eukaryota > Viridiplantae > Streptophyta > Magnoliopsida > Poales > Poaceae > Triticum > Triticum aestivum. Next base: position 315,715,212 of record NC_057803.1, read on the forward strand.
AATCTTTCTTCCGTTGTTCGTGTGTGATCTTCCGTCGTGTCCATGGCTGATGCTCATCGGGCTCGCGCCGAGCACCGGGATGCTCTCGCCACCCGCGTCGCCCAGACGCCCGTCGGGGGATGCCCTCATCGTTCCCTGTTCCCTGCCGCCAACGCCGCCACCGGCTCGGCGGGGAACGAGCAGCAGGCCTCGTCCCAGCATCCTTCGGTGCGGTGGGAGGGCCGCACCGCAACCCCGTCACTGACTCCAGCCGGTTCGTCGTCCCACGCTGGTCGCGCCCCACGGACGTGCACGCCGTGCTGCTCCTGGCAAGAGAGCTCCTGCACTACCGCCATGCCGATGACCTCTACGACGACTGGCTCGCATGCATCACCGAGCTCATCAGCACTGCAGGGGGCTCTCCTTTGCCGTCCTTGTCGCTGCCTCGCCTTCCATTCCGCGCAGGGGGTGAGGATCAGGAGGCGCCTCCGCCACCTCCCACCCAAGAAGGTGCCCTGGCACCAAGGCGCGTAGCCCCAGGGCGACACCCTCCATGTCCGGCGCCTGCGCGGCAAGAAGGGAGATGCCAAGAGATCCCTCGTCCCCAAGAAGGTGCTCGCGTGCTCCCAGCACCGGCGCGCCAAGATCGCATCCCTGCGCCTCCATGCCGAGACCCCGCGCTGCTCCATGTGGCGGCACGTTGTAATCACCAGGAGCAGGCCCAGCACTAGCAAAGGGCACCGGTGGCCACAGCAGGCTGCCGCGCCTTCACCCCACAGCTATGCGACATCACATGGCAAGGCAAGTTCAAGCTTGATCTGCCCCCTTGCTACAATGGCACGGCGGACCCCGCCGAATTCCTACAGCTCTATGAGCTGGGCATCGAAGCCACCAACGGAGATGAAAAGGTCATGGCGAACTGGTTCCCCATGGCGCTCAAGGACGGCGCCCGCACCTGGCTCCTGAACCTGGCTCCCAGCACGAACTCCTCCTGGGACGAGATGCGCACTCGCTTCATCGCCTACTTCCAGGGCACTCGCGACCGGCCCTCGGCCATAAGCGACCTGCGCCGCATCAAGCAACAGCCAGTGGAAACCTTGCAGAAATACATCCAGCGCTTCAACAACGCTCGCCTCAAGATCCCCAGGGTGACTGAGGAAGCCATTATCTCAGCCTTCTCTGATGGCGTGCGCGACATCAAGATGAACGAGGAGCTGGCAATCCATGAAGACATGTGCACATCCCTGGAGCTGTTCAACTTGGCAACCAAGTGCGCCAGGGCTGAGGAAGGACGCCTCTCCCTCCTCGAGCTCCCGGCTGCCGACCCAGAAGAGAAAAAGCCCAAGGCCAAGGACGTGAAGCGTAAGGGAGTTGCCGTGCTCGCAGCAGAACCAGACACCAAGCAAGGCAGGGATCAGCCTGAGTCATCCAAGGGCAGCCGATACTGCGTGTACCACGACCTCCACACCCACAACACCAACGAATGCCAAGAGCTCAGGGCTGTGCGAGATGGGCGTATCGGCCGACGCCCCGAGCGCAATGATAGGGGATATGGCCGAGGAGGGGGAAAAGGTGGAGGACGATGGGAAGACCGTGGCCCTCGCCAAGGGTGGCGTGACCGACCTCGCGAGGATCGCTGGCTGGACCAGCCTCGCCAGGGAGGTTGGAGGGATCAGCCTCGTGAGGATCGCCCGCACGGCAACGCAGGCCTCCCTCCTCTACCGCCACCACCAAGAAGGAACGAAGACCAACATCAAGACAAGGGGGTGGGGGCTTCCAGGAGCCACGCGCAATCGCTTGCATCTTGGGTGGTGCCCAGGCCCCAGTATCACAGTGCATCTTCAAGAAGTTTGCTTGCGAGGTGAATGCAGTCCTCCCCAAGCTTGAGGCCACGCGCCCTCTCAAGTGATCTACATGCGCCATCATGTTTAGCTCAGCGGATCAGCTCAAGTGCGTGTCGACGGCTGGAGTCCTCCTGATGATTTTCTCCCCAGTCATCAGCAATGTGCAGGTCACCAGGACCCTCGTTGATGGCGGAGCAGGACTCAACGTCCTGTCCGTCGAGATGTTCGACAATCTTCAAGTACTGTATGATCAGCTCTAGCCGACCAAGCCTTTCTCAGGAGTCACTGATGGTTCCACTGTTCCGATAAGGCAAGTTCTCCTGCCAGTCACCTTCGGGCAGCGCAACAACTACCGCACCGAGCTCATCGACTTCGATGTCGCCCACATTCGCCTGCCATACAACGCCATCCTCGGGTACCCAGCCCTAGCCAAGTTCATGGCAGTGACTCACCATGGCTACAATGTCCTCTAGATGTCAGGAAGCGGTGGAGTAATCACCGTACCCTGTGAGGAAAGGGACGCAGTGTGTTCACTTGAGCGTGCGTTCCAAGCCGCAGCAATCGAAGACCCAGATCACAGGAGCGGAAGACTTCCCGAGGCGACCCTTAAGAAGAAGAAGAAGGCTTCGCCTGGCCCAAGCCATAAGGAGGCAGGCGCCTCCGGAGGCGTTGCGTCAGGATTTGCGCCCGTTCAGGGAGCGCCACCCTCGGTTGCATAGGAAAGCATGCCCGGCGCCCTCCTCAGGTAGGGCTTGGGGGCTCTTTCTTGGAGAACCACCGACTTTGCCAAGGTCACGAGGGAGGCACTCGGGCACCACTTGGAGGGGTGCTTCTAGGCGCATTTCCCTTAGGAAGGTACAAGGCAAGGAAGACCAAACCCTCAGGAGTTCATCGCAGGAAACACCCAGGAGCTACAGGAGTCGAGAGTAATGCGCGGTAGCCGCCGCTTGCCCGTCGTGGCCCCACATCCAGGCGAGGATGGTGGGCTGCGCGTCTGCATCGAGGTGCCAGGGCTCATCCGAGCCACGTCTCAGGAGCGCCTCTAGCCTTCGCACGTGGGGCATTGCGAGGGTCCACCTCATAGCTACATTCGCATGACTTTCGACCTGCCAAACGCGGTCGCCGCTCATCAGCGCCTGCTGAGGAGCATTTTGGAGGCTCAGGAGGTCAGGCATTGTGCAGTCCTGGCGGAGGTGGAGATGGCCCTCGAAGACCTACCCGTGCCCCGGAGCCTCCTGAGGCTCCTGGGCCTGGGGGCTCGTGAGGGTCGACGTCTTCACCGCGCGTCGCCCACTTCTTCGGCATCACTTCATCTTCAACGGCATCAGGTGACATCTTTCAAGTTCCATTTTTAGCTGGGAGAGCCCACAGTGCCACGTCGTTCCCAGGTCGCGTGGGTCCGTCCCTGCGGCATGTATCCGTTTTGCTTACGCTCTTTACCTACCTTGTTGGGGGCGCCCCTCGGGCTGCATCATCCCCAAGCTGCTCGGGCCTGGCCCAGCGGCGTTTGCTTTTCCCGCATCTACTTGAAATGAATTTGCTCCTCCGTGCTTAATCTGGTTCCCATGATCGTCATCTACTGCTTATCGCGGACTTCTCCTCTCTCATGCAAATCGCTTGCACGTTAAAAGGGGGGCACCTGAGCATCGCGACTCATGGGCTCCTACTGGCTCTCCATCCCTCACCCCCTGGCCTTGACCCACGACAACGCGACCTGTCATACCAGCGGCGACTGAGCTCGCTCGAGGGCCGGGACCTGAGGACGTAGAGCATTTTCATTCTAACCACCCTGCAGGAACACACCATTGATAAAGGCCCAGAGCCAGGCGCAACCCGCCTCGAGGTAGGGCCTCGTGAGTCCCGCGCTGGCTCACGAGTGCCTAGATACACCTCTCCTAGCCCTACCATGCCGGCCACGTGTCAGGGTGGGCCTGTACACGCACCGGGGGCTCCTCCCGAAGGGGAGCCCCCTCTCACGTACCAGTGGAAGCACCATGCTCCATGCTGGCTGACGACACTGCCGAGGAGCGGCTATGCCCGTACACATACGGAAGCGCTTTGCTCTGCGCTGGTGATAAAAACTGAGGGCGGCCCACGGCCGTATGATGAGGACATGACTTTTTGAACACAACCTAAACTTCTCCTTTTCCCTTGTCTTCATATGTAGATTGTACAAATGTCCCATACACTTGCAATTAGACAAAACACAAAAGTGTGTGAAGTATTTTTGTTCTGGATAACATAAATAGATTATTGAATAGTTTGCATTAGAAATCACCTGAGAAATATGCATGTATGCAATATTTTTGGTCGTATCCAAGGTAGTCATGTCCTCATCACTGTACCAACCTCAGGGAGCCCGGAGCTCAGTGTTTGGCACCATCGCAACGCCTCCCCTCGGGAGTGCCGCGCGAGGGGGCTAGACAAGGGGGCTACGCCCGGGCCATGCCCGAGCGCACGCCACCCAGCCAGGTCCCTTGGACCTGGTCGTCGCGCGCCCCTCCCCGAGCGGAGCCAAGGTATGAAAACCCATTTGAACGTCTAGGGGGACTCCTGAGCATCGCGACTCAGGAGCCTAACTAGCCACGTAGCCCCTCACTCCTTAGTCCCATCCTGGTTTCTGGTCGGGGCTAACAGCGGTTGAGGTATGCGCGGGGCCGGGCCCTGCCGACGCAAAATGACCAATCCACTCCTTTGCTCCCCCTTCCCTACTTGTTGCTCGCGCATCAAGGGGGACTCCTGAGTATCGCGACTCAGGAGCCTAACTTGCCACATAGCCCCTCACTCCTTAGTCTCGTCCTGGTTTTTGGTCGGGGCTAACGACGGTTAAGGTATGCGCGGGGCCGGGCCCTGCCGACGTAGAGCACAAGCAAATAGGAGGGGAAAATGCAAATTCTAGGGAATTTAAAGCAAATATTACTAGCCATAGATTGTTTCACGACGCCAAACACAAGTTTAAATGCCTCCATGAGGCATGGTGCATGTTGCAGGAGTAAAAACAGGACAGAAGCCGTGAAGGGATCACTCTCCAGTGGCGCCGCCGCCTGTGGTGGAGTCACGCTGGGCGACTCCGCCTCCTGAGGCCGCGGAGCGGGCGGCACCGCGCCTGGGCAAGGTACTGAAGGCGCGGAACCTCCCCAGCAAAGCCTTGTCTCGGCCTTTCACGGCCTCAGCGGCAGCGGCGGCAAGGTCGCCGCTCACGGGTTCCGGCAGGCTGTCGAAGTCGACGTTGGGGTCGCGCAGGTAGACGTGCCCGAGGACATGCGTCAGCGCTATAGAAGACAGGGCATGGGCCTCGGCCTCGGTCGTGGGGCCGAGGCCGTCTACGACATCTTCAAGCGCACGGACCAGGAAGGGAAGGAGCTTGGCGGGGCCATCCTCCGCACCAGCCAACGGCTCCTCCAAGCCGCCCTCGTAAAGCATCTTCAGCGTGGCGTGAGCTTTCTTCTCCAGCTGTGCGAAGGCCACCCGGTCCACGGCCAGCACCTTCGCCTTGGCGTCTAGCTTGGTCCTCCCCGCCTTCAGCGACCGCTCCAGCATCTCCAACCGGCCACAGCGGTCATCAAGCTTGGCGCCCCGGTCCTTGATGGCAGCCTCCCGAGCCTTCATCTCCTTCTCCTGGCGGCCACAGACCCCCTTGGCGAGCTTGTCGCGCAGGCCTTGCAGCTCGACCTCCAGCGCCTTGCAGCGGCCCTGGGCAGCTGCAGCATCGCCCAGGGCAGCGTTGCGAGCGACCTTGGCTAGGCTGGCGGCCTACTTCTCCCCATCGGAGGCCGACATGGCCTGGCCCGGCGCTGCTCGGACGGAGGCGGCAGAACGGGCCCAGCTAGAAGCTAGCTCCAGGCACCTGGCCACTAGGCGAGGGTCCGCACTCAGAAGATCCTCCCACAGCTGGCTCAGTTCATTGGCGACCCAGTCCAGGCTGGCGGCAGAGGGATCAGAAGAGACGGGAACTAGTGGAGCGGGCGGAGAGGACGGCAGCGTGATCACAGCTTCGCAGGAAGGAACCCCCTGGGCCTTGGCCACCCCGGCTACAGCATTGAGCGCAGCCGCCTCCAGGGTTAGCGGGGCCACGGGGGCTGACTCCTCACTGAAGCGTCCCAGTTGGCCTTGCAAAGACGATCGGGCAGGGGAGGCGCGAGCCTCGCCGTCTCCTTCCCCAGAAGATGAAGGCGCCACCCCGGCAGATGGACTTGCCCCAAGCAGGGCCGTAGAAGACCCACTCAACCTTTTCGCTGTAGGTGCCGGACTGGCAAAAGAGTGCAGACGTCAAGCCTCGGCAGCAGAAACCAAGCGAAGCACGAATCGAGCACTTACTGGTCGTCGTTCGCGGACTGAAGCAGCTTTTGGCCAAACTTGAAGCCCGAGAGACTGCAGCTGGGGTCAGCCTTGGGAGGCCCGGAAGCAGAAGGCACGTCAGGACGGCTGGAGCCGGCCTCAGACTGCCCGGGGACCAGAGCAGACCCTGAGAGAACTGGCCCGACCTGCCCTTCCTTGTGACCAAGGGAGAGTCCTCCCCTCCTCGCCTGGCACCAGCCTCGTCGTCGTCCGACATGGAGCGGAGGGCCCGAGACCTGCGCCGAGGGAAGGACTCCCCCGACTCCTCGCTAGTCGCCTCAGAGTCAGACTCTTCCACCTCCGCCTCTTCTTCCCTCTCACTCCCGCTGGAGCTGCCGGAGGACACGTCCACCATCGCCAGCGCCGCCAGATCCCCGGGAGCTTCCGTAGGCACCATCCCCTCACCATTGAAGGTGGGCATGGTGTTCACCACCTACTCCCAGTCGTCACGAAGGAACAGGGGGACGGGGGCGCCCACCGAGCTCGCCACGTCTCCCCCAACCATGGAGTGGAGGGCCGCGACCAGATCCTCGTCGGCCAGGGCCTCGGAGCTTAGGCGCAGGGTGGCATCCGCTTCCCCAAGCCTCCACAATGGGAGCAAGTGCTCCTGGAGTGGAGCCACCCGGTGCTCCAAGAACTCCCTCAGGAGTGTAGCCCCGAGCCGCCCCCAAGTTTCCCGGCCTCAGGTCCGCGTTCATCCTCTTCAGCACCGCCTTCGCACGGGGGTCGACGAGCTCCGCGCGGGACCACACGTCAATGGCCTTGGGCTGCCCCGTAGGCAACACCAGTCGGGGGTGGGAGCGCCCGACGTCCACCATGACCCACTTGCTCCGGAAGCCTTCGATTCTCTTCCCAGGCTTCAAGATAGCATTGGAGTTGGAGTATGCGATAAAGCTCGCGCATGCGGAGACATGGGCACGAGAAACCCGGAGGGAAAAATAGTGGCACAACAAGGCCACCGAGGGCTTCACCCCAACGTGAGCCTCGCAATAGTAAGCGAAAATCGCCAAGAGAAGAACAGAGTTGGGGTGGAGATGCAGAGCTTGCAAGTTGTATTGGCGGAGAACAGCAAAGAAGAACTCGGAGAAAGGAGGCACCAGACCGGCGATGATGGCGCTCACAAAGAACAGATAGAAGGTGCTCCCCTTGCCCTCAAGCTGGTCGGAGCCGGCCTTGACCATAGTCGCCCCCTTGCTGCCCTGCGCGACCGTCATCAGGCGCGTGAGGGCGAGGTTCTTCTTTGACAAGTTCGGGGGATCCAGAGCCGGCGAGTATCAGGCCTCGGTTGGGGACTTGCCAGGCGCCATGGCGTGCTGGATGCGAAGGATTGAGACAGATCTGGAGGATTTCGGGAGCAGGAAGGAGAAGAGCGAGAAAGAGGATCTGGGGCAAGGCGAACGAGAACAAAGAAAGTACACCTGGCCCGGGCACCTCTTTGTCAGATGGACGGTTGCCGAGGTGTCGTGGGGAAGCGCATACGCCCACGTCCAATCAATCGCCACGTGGCGCCCAAGGCCGTAGGCTTTTGGGGCCCGCGGCGCTTCGCGCTTGCCCCTTCGCTTCTCAGCTAAGCCAAGCCCGGGCGCGCCTTGGGCCCGGGGGCTACTGTCAGTGTTCTGGGAACGGGGGTCCCCAGACTTGCCTGCGTGCGGCCTGCGGCGTGGCTCGAGTGGGGGCCTAGTGCGGTCCAGCTTCATCAGCTCAAGCTCAAGACCCTCGCAAGGGGCCAAGCCTTGCAGGGCGGATGACAGGAGGCTTCCTCAGGAGCAGCCTCATCAGGCAGGCTCGCAAGGAGGCGGAGAGATCAAGGCAGGGGTGCCTTGCGAGGAGCCCGTGACGCAAGCCATGACGATCGAGATTAGGCGGGCGCCTGGCGGGCGCCGGCCTGCGTAGTGTCCTTGTTTCCCATTCGGTGCAAAGGGAGCAAGCGCAGGCCAAGGCATCGGGCAAAGGTTACCATTCCGGTGCAACGAGACCAAGATAGGCAGAGCGGCAGGACGTAGGTCACCATGGAGCCCAAGACGGCGTCATCACCAGTGCTTTTGGCAGCCGAAGACCACCTTTGGTCAGGATAACTTGTACTAGATGTTCCCCTTCGAAATGGCCAATTGTTGCCGCCCTTCCCGCTCACTATTTGGGAAGAGGGCCAGGGCCTCTATAAATAGGACTAACCACCAGAAGTGGAGAGGAAAAAGGAGAAAAAGAGAGAAGAAAAAGAGAGAGGGAGATCCAGACCGAGTAGAACACACCGCACCAGCTCAAGAACACCTATCTTGAGGCCTTTCTTCCCCTATATTGTTCATCATCAGCCCCTGAGGCAATCCACCACACCATACACTGGAGTAGGGTATTACACCACATCGGTGGCCCGAACCAGTATAAACCTCGTGTCCCATGAGTGTTCTTCTTTCCAGCCTAGATTTCTTGCGAGCCATAGAAGCATGAGTCGGTAGGGGAAAGATCTTCGTGCGCACCCCAGAGTTCGAACATTAAGGGTCTACCGGAACCCAAAATACGACAAATGTCATTGGCTTTGAGCACATAAAAGACTTGTATCTGCATGAGCCTACTTTTGCTATTCCATATGCCAAATGTTTGACGCATACATCATGGGAACGCTATTGCATCAAAGATGATTATCTTATGAGAGCTAACAAACTATGCGTCCCCGAGTCTTCCCTTTGTTTGTTACTTTTGCAAGAATCTCATGCAGGAGGACTAATGGGACACTTTGGACACACCAAGACATTTGCTATGCTCTCCAAGAACTATTTTTGGCCCAAGATGTTCCGCGACGTCTCACGCTTCACCAACCAATGCTCTACATGTCGCAATGCTAAGTCTAAAGCTCAATCTCATGGCCTTTATATGCCACTTCCTATTCCATATCACCCATGGGAAGATATTAGTACGGATTTTGTGCTTGGTATGCCTAGAACTAGAAATGGCAAAGATTCCGTGTTCGTTGTTCTGGACTGATTCTCTAAGAGGCACATTTCGTTCCATGCAATAAGATAGAGGATGCTTCACATGTTGCAAATCTCTTTTGTAGGGAAATATTGTGTCTCCATGAAGTGCCTAAGATGATTCTCTTGGACCGCGACGTCAAGTTCTTGAGTTACTTTTGGAAGACCTTATGCGCCAAGCTCGGAATCAAGCTCTTGTTCTCTTCGGCATACCATCCTCAAACCGACGGCCGAACGGAGGTCACGAACTAGAAGCTCTCCACTCTCCTACACATGTTGATAAAGAAGAACATCAAGGAGTGGGAGGAGTGTCTATCGATCGCCGAGTACGGCTACAACCGCGCAAGACATTCGACTACCGGCAAGTCCCACTTTGAGGTCGTCTATGGTTTCAGCCCCGAGGAGGCCGCCGCACCCTAGCCAGTTGGGGTGGATGAATAGGATCCCACGGAGGCTCTATGAACAACAGCCGGTGGAGGCTGGATGAACAGTAGCCCATGGAGGATGGAGGAGGTTGACGGTGGATGAATAGTAGCCCGTGGAGGCTGGAGCGAGGCAGCATATGGTGGATGAACAGGACCCCGTTTTGACCGTAGGCACTCCAGCACAAGTCTGTTTCCTCCATTTTGCGGTACGCTACAACCCTCCCGATCAACAGGACCCCATTTCGACCGTAGGCACTCCAACACAAGTTTGTTTGCTCCATTTAGCGGTACACCAGACCCTTCCCGATGAACAGGACACTACAAGAATCAAGCACTTTACCGTCAGCTAGCAGATGGCAACAGATCCGGCTGAATAGGCTACGGCAAAGGCCTCTGTGTCGTCTGCTAGCTGACGGCAAAGCTACAAAGGGCTTTGTCGTCTACTGACCAATGGCAAAGATCCTGGACGACACACGTGGAAGTTCAGGTCTGTTAAGTGGTTAACGACATGCTTTGCCGTCAACCAGCAGACGGCAAAAGCCTTTGCAACATTGCCGTCAACCGGCAGATAACAACTATGTAAAGGCCTGTGCCGTCTGTTGGCTGACAGCAAATCTGCCAAATAGGCTAGCCCCTACACCCCAGGTTGCACAGGTAGCTGCCATGTGGAATCTTTGCCGTCTGCTGGTAGATGGCAAAGTGTCTATATAGCCCCTGTTTTTCGTGTTTTTTCCTAAATTCATTCAATTTGACAGAATTTTACATATGTATATATATACACACACACACACACACACACACACACACATTTCAACATAATTTCAGTAATCATACCAACAATAGGTTTCCAACAACATATACATGTTTCCAACAACATGAACATATATATACAAGTTTCCAACAACATTTCGAGAAAGTTGGCAACAAATTTCCATAAATAAAAAGGAAGCACAAGCACAAGTAAATGTTTGCGACAAGTTTCCATCAATTCTAGCTGCTTCCTCATCTCAAGAAAATCTGCAAATTAGGAAAGATGAAAGTTAGAAGAAGAAGAAGACTAGCTAGAAGAAAAAGAAGAAGTAGAAGAAGAAGAAGAAGAAGTAGAAGAAGAGCCATCCTTCTTCTTCCTTCCTTCTTCTTCTTCTAACTAAGGTAGGTAAAAATGCCATTTTTTAGCCAAGGTAGGTAAAAATGCTAAGTGTGTAGGTCATTTTAGAGCTAAGCTTGGTAAATAGGTCATTTGGGAGCTAACCTACGTAGTTATGCCATTTTTAGATAACTAAGCATATTTATTCATTTTGTAGGACATAATGGTAAGTGTAGGTCATTTTAGAGCTATCCTAGTTAAAATCAGTCATTTTGGAGCTAGGTAAGGCTGTTTTATCATTTTGGAGGAAAATAAATTAATTATATGATAGTTTGGAGATAAACTAAGGTTATTATGCCATTTTTTACCTAAGTGAGCTAATTATGTCATAAATGAAGTAGCTAAGCTAATTATAGATCGTTATTGAGTTATCCTAGGTTGTTATGCCATATTTTACCTAAGTGTGCTAATTATGACATAAATGAAGTAGCTAAGATAATTATAGGTCATTATTGAGCTATCCTAGGTTGTTATGCCATTTTTTACCTAAGTTAGCTAATTATGTCATAAATGAACTAGCTAGGCTAGCTATAGATCATTATTGAGCTATCCTAGGTTGTTATGCCATTTTCTAGCTAACAAAGCATTTGTTAAGCAAAACACTTGGGAAAACTTACCATAATCCGGGAGGTGAAAGACCTGTCGGGTTTGCGCCACCGTGAGACGGAGAAGGATCGGTCGATCCTTTGTGGGAGGCGTGCTGCATGAAAGATAATTTGCAATGTTCAGTTAGCATGATGCAACTAAAATGTTAATACTAGTAACTAATGACCATTCAAATGAAACTCACTGTGTCTGCTATAGCAATCTAGGGCATCAGCGGAGGGGTTTGGCCGATTTTCTCACACACAGACTACATATTTTGTTTTCATGAATCAGTCATATTAGTTAGTAATGAAACGAACAATACATGCATGATTTTGCTGGTATGCAGGACAAACTTACCACGAGGAGCTCGTATAGGGCCCGGTGACCCGCGTCGTTCCGGTTCCTCTCCGCCTCCAACAGATTAACTGTCCTCTCCTCCATCTCCCTCACCTTCTCCTTCGCCTGCCTGCTTGCCTCCATCACAAGCTCCTTGGCCCTAGCCTCGATAGATATCTCCATTGGTCGTGGTTGAGGCCTCATCTCGGGAAGAGACTTCGTCTGGCGCTTCTTGATCTCTGGGAGACTTCTAGGACAATGTATGAGTCCATCGCCAATGGCTACTAAGCCATGTTTCCTCCCATCACCAGATAGCATCACGAGCTCAGGTTCAAAAGGAATCTGGCTTGGTTTGAACTCCTCACCTTTCATCTTCTTCCCCCAGTCTCTGTACCTCACAAGCTTGTCGTGGGAGGTGATGTTGGTGAAGCTCTCTGGATGATCGAGGTAATCCTCCGAGAATACCTTGTCCTTCTTGTACGGGGCACTATGGGCCATGGTATATAGGTCGTACAGCGGAGGCACCTCCTTCTTGTTGTGTTGCGCCTGAAAGAGAGTAACAAGGTAAATTAGTAATTAAAGCAAGCATGAAGAATGAAATTTCATGAATCGTTAAGGGCTCACACCACATACCCAGTGATCCCCATACACAAACAGGTTGGAGCTCCCTTGATGGTGTGGCACACCTTGCATCTGGGCACACTTGGCCCTGTTCTTGTTGTGGACGGCTAGCCATTAGGGAGGGCACCACTCATCCACCAACCTCTCCCAACAGTCCATCTTATCCGCACACCATCTTGGGGGCACCTAAGTTAGACAAAGAGAAATTTCAGCGCTATGCCTACGAATAAAATCAAGGAAACTAGTACAAGGCCTTAAGAATAGGTAATTACCTTCATGTACTTGTCCTTACTCAGATACTTGCCGCGACACTTCTTCTTCTCCCTACTGATGTCAGTCAAGGCATAGTAGTCTCGGACAGCCTGCACCCGAGCCTCGTGTCATGTGTTCTCAAGTAGGCGGTTGCACTCGGCTTCAAGAACCATAGCCGCGTCCGCCTCGTGTTCCTCAAGACACCTGTAGAAGGTCTGCAATCAAAGAAGACAACACTAGTCATTAGTACAATCACTAGGCACTGCAGATTTTTAATTCTGTAAAGGAGAAATTACCCGAAACCACTGTCTCACAATGTCGGCCACCATCTCGCAGACGACACCGGCGACCATCTCCCCCGGCGGAGCTGGGGCAGCCTCGGACAGCTCCCAGGTTAGTGCTAGCTGTGGAAGCTGACCCTCACCGGGCAATGTGACCCACCCCAGGAAGTGGTGTCGGACTAGAGTACCAAGGACCTGGTTGGGCCTGCGAACACCATCTACGTGTATCCAACCCCTGCAGTATGACAAGGCCAACACATTAGATATTAATTTGAACAAACATGAAGGCAAAAGGTTAAAAAGAGTAAATGCACTTACTTCTCCCCGTTAGGCTGAATCAACCACCTCTGGTCGCGGGTCGACAGCACGGACGGTAGCTTAGTACCACCATGCTGGTAGACCTTCTTTCCCTGCTCAACTAGCTCGTCCTTGCTGTAGCTATCCTCAGATAAGGTCTCCTCGACACCATCAACATGGTCGCTAGTCTCCAGAGTCACGTGTGAGGAATACTGTGGGACCCGAGTCTCCTGGGAGGAAGACGCTTGGAGCAGAGGCTCGGCGACCAGAGGGCCATCGACCCGAGGCTCGGCGACCAAAGGATCGTCGACCCGAGGCTCATCGACCAGAGTCCGACACGGGTCCAAGTCAGACGGGTCCACCTAAGATGGAGCACTCAGGTGGTCTGGAGACTCATCGGGGGGTGGCAGCGAGGAAGGTAGAACAATCTTCCTACCTCTCCCAGCGCCCCGTCCACCTCTACCAGCCGCACCCCTCTTCTTCCCCCGACCTCCTCTCCCGGCCGAAGAAGAAGCACCCACCAAAGGTGATGGGGGTGTGTGCATGCTGTCTACCAGCTCTCTTTGAAGGTTCTAGGGTGCAATAACAAAAACCCTCCCACGCGCCGAGGTAGGAGGCTCGGAGCGCTCTCGACCCAAGTCCACCACCTATCAACACCTGCAATGACGAAGAGTAAACGAAATTAGTACAACATAAACATAATAAAAAAATTAGCATGTAGCATCATCATGAACATAGTAAAGAATTGAATGCCTAATAACATAAACTAATTAATATCAGGGTGTCGGTGTCGGGGGTGCCGTGTCGGGATCTCGGGGTGTCGTGTCGGGGGTCAGGGTGTCGGTGGTGTCGTGTCGGGGTGCTGTGTCGGTGTCGAGGTGCCCCTCGGCAACCCTCGACCATCGGCAACCCTCGGGGGGTCGGGGTATCGTGTCAGGGGTTGAGGTGTAGATGGTGTCGTATCGATAGTCGAGGGGTCGGGGTGTCGGGTCGAGGGGTCGGGGTGTCATGTCGAGGGTCGAGGGGTCAGGGTGTCGGGGTGTCATGTCGAGGGTCGAGGGGTCGGGATCAGGGGGTCGGGGTGTCATGGTCGGGATGGAAAATCCTTGACCCCTTGACCCCTTGGCGACCCTCGACACCTTGACCCTCGACACGACACCCCGACACCTTGACCCCTCGACCCTTGACATGACACCCTGACACCTCTTCTTCTTCCTCCTCTTCTTTTTTTACTTCTTTTTTTCATCTTTCTTGTTTATTCTTAAAAAAACTACCTAAACAAATGGAACTAAAAAACCTAAACTAATTAAACATAAAAAACCTAAACTAATTAAACTAAATAACCTAGACTAATTAAACCTAAACTAACTAAACTACAGAACCTAAACCAATTAAACCTAAACTAACTAAACTAAACAACGTAAACTAAATAACCTAAACTAAATAAACTAAATAACCTAAACAAATTAAACCTAAACCTAAACTAAAAAACCTAAACTAAAAAACCTAAACTAATTAAACCTAAACTAACTAAACTAAAAAACCTAAACTAATTAAACCTAAACTTAAACTAAAAAACCTAAACTAAAAAACCTAAACTAATTAAACCTAAACTAACTAAACTAAAAAACCTAAACTAATTAAACCTAAACCTAAACTAAAAAACACAAAAAACAAAAAAAACAGGAGATGGGGTGGCAGGGGCTCACCATGGGGCGCGGCGACGGGGCGGGGACGGGGCGGCGACGGGTGGCGCTCCTCGGGAGCGGTCCACCGGCGGTTACGGAGGGGAAGCTCGGGAGGGGGTGGGGAGGCAGGGAGGGGCGGCGATCAGGCGGGGGAGCCGACGGAGAGGTGGTGGGTTGGTGGGGCGGCGGGGCCGTGGGGTGACGGGGCAGCGGCGATGCTCGTCGGGCGGAGACTGGAGGAGTGGAGAAAGAGATAGGGCGACGGCGGGGGCGTGGGCCGTTAACTTATTTTGAAGCTTTGCCGTCCATGTCATCTTTACCGTCTGCAAGATGAGGGCAATGGACGCTTTGCCGTCCGCTGGCGGACGACAAAGAGGGGGCCCATTAGGGCTTGACAGCCAGTGGGACAAACACCCTCTTTGTCGTCTGCTAGGGGACGGCAAAGAAGTTTTGCCATCCGCTAGCAGATAGCAAAATGTTGGCTGATGGCAAAGCCTTCCTTTGGCGTCCGCTGCCTCTTTGCTGTCGGCTTTCCGCTGGCTGATGGAAAAGCCATTCTTTGCCATCCGCTAGCTGACGGGAAAGAGGGGGCGGACGATAAATCTTCTGATTCCAGTAGTGGGACCCTGTTTCGACCATACACGGTCGAATAGGAGGCCCGTTTCAACCGTTCTGTGATACACTAGACCTCGTTTCGGCTGTTCTGTCCAAGCTGGTTGGTTCCCGGTGAACACAATGTTGTTTTTCCCATCTGCTGCCTCTCCATGTTCATGAGCCCTGGACGTACGTATGCGTGAGTAGGAGTTCGAGACCCCGCCCGTATGTACGTACGTGGCCGTATTTTTTGGCATCTGGTTGTACGTACGTGTAGATAGTTTAGAAGGGACTGCCTGAACCGCTACATCGGGGGCATGCCGAGTCTTCCTCCACCGCCAACTCGACATCGTCTACTACTACACGTGCCGCTGCTTGATCGACCACGGTTCATCGTTGCAGAGAGATCGATCGACCAGTATGTACATACACGTTCACAACAAAGCTATGTATGATTCGACCAGGTGGGCCCTAGCTCTCAGGGAAGATAAGGATGCACTTCCTTGCATGTGAAGATATAGCTGGTGGGTCCCGACTGTCTGGGGGAGGAATAATTTTTATTTTGCGAGTAATAAGGAGGAACTTCCTTGGTTTCAAAGATGTAGCTGGTGGGTCCAGCTGTCATCCTCACGGCCTAAAGTGCATTTCCGATGGTTGTTGTTTGTTGACCTCGTTGACCATGAGGCTTCGAGAGCATCAAGGTGGTGTACGACGGTGAAGCCTAGGAAGTGAACAGCGAGGAGCCAGAGAAGACGAGTTGGGTGGATGCCCACTCGAAGGGGAGTATGAGGGTTCACTGGTTCGACTGCGGTGTAAGTTCGCCATCGCCGGAGAATAACAGGGGGTGTGGGTGAGTAGAGGGAAGGTCTGGAAAATCATAGTATGGTTGGTCCATGAGGCCTGTGCGGCAGCACAGCCGGTCACGGGAGGCTGGAGCAGGCGGTACGGCGGGCCTGGTTTGGGCGGCTGGAGCAAGAAGACTAGAGGTTGAAGACGCAGCATGGTCGTTGATTTAACATCCAACGATCAGTGCAGCTAGAATCATTTTGACTAAGTTGACATAGCCCATACGCGTCAACTTAGTTGGCCCACAGGTCAGCTCGAAATCTGGTGGGTCCCAACTAGCAGGGGGAATCATTTGTTTGCTCGTAATAAGGTGGCACTTCCTTGCGTGCGAAGTTGTTTTCTGGGTTTTTTAATTTCTTTTTTTCGAGTTAGAATATAAATAAAACACTTCCCTGCGGTGACAGAGAGGTAACTTTTCTCCATGTAATAAAGGAAACACTTCCCTGCATGCGAAGATGTAGTTGGTTGCTTAAACTTGTCAGGGGGAGAAATCACTTGTTTTCGCATAATAAGGAGGGACTTGCTCGCGTGCGGCCATGGGTCATGCGAGTCCCTACTGTAAGCCACTCCACATTCATGCCTCTTCCGATGGCTCTTGTTTGTTGACAAAGTTAACCATGCCACGCCGAGAGAACCAACACGGTGGACGATGGCGAGGCCTAGGAAGGTGTAACACCCACGATGCGGCTATATCTCCCACGTGTCGAGGCACGACTTAGAGGCATAATCGCATGGTGGTTTAGTCGCAAGTGGGGTAATCTTCACACAATCCCATGTACTAAATAAGAATGGGATAAAGAGTTGGCTTACAATCGCCACTTCACACAATTAACAAGTTAAACATACATCATCCAGAGTACAATCAAGGTCCGACTATGGAACCAAAATAAAAGAAGACAACCCCAAATGCTAGATCCCCGATCGTCCCAACTGGGCTCAACTACTGATCAACTGGAAAAGATTAATAACAACGACCAAGATCTTCATCGAGCTCCCACTTGAGCTCGGTTGCGTCACCTGCACTTGTATCATCGGCACCTGCAACTGTTTGGAAGTATCTATGAGTCATGAGGACTCATCACTTTCACACCCGCAAGATCAAGACTATTTAAGCTTATGGGTAGGATAGCGTAATGAGGTGGAGCTGCAGCAAGCACTAAGCAAATATGGTGGCTAACTTATGCAAATAAGAGCGAGAAGAGAAGCAACGCAACGGTCGTGAAGCTAGAAATGATCAAGAAGTGATCCTGAAACTACTTACACACAACCATAACACAAGAACCGTGTTCACTTCCCGGACTCCGCCGAGAAGAGACCATCATGGTTACACACGCGGTTGATGTATTTAGTTAAGTCAAGTGTCAAGTTCCCTACAACCGGATACTAACAAATTCCCATCTGCCACATAACCACGGGCATGGCTCTCGAAAGTTTATACCCTGCAGGGGTGTCCCAACTTAGCCCATCATAAGCTCTCACGGTCAATGAAGGATATTCCTTCTCCCGGGAAGACCTGATCAGTCTCGGAATCCCGGTTACAAGACATTTCAACAAAGCTAAAACAAGACCAGCAAGACCGCCCGATGTGCCGACAATCCCGATAGCGATAGGAGCTACACATATCTCGTTCTCAGGGCAACACTGGATGAGCACTCCGTACAGCTAAAACCATCCCTCAAGTTTCCCTAAGGTGGCGTTGCGAAAGACTCTAGTTCGGACCAACACTTAGAGAAGCACTGGCCGGGGGGGGGGGGGTTAAAATAAAGATGACCCTCGGGAACGCGACTCCCAAGGGAAAAGTAATAGGTGGTGGTGGCAAATGTTAAAATCAAGGTTGGGCCTTGCTGGAGGAGTTTTATTAAAAGCGAATTGTCAAGGGGTTCCCATAACACCCAACCGCGTTAGGAACGGAAAATCAAGGAACATAACACCGGTATGACGGAAACTAGGGCGGCAAGAGTGGAACATAACACCAGGCATAAGGTCGAGCCTTCCACCCTTTACCAAGTATATAGATGCATTAATTAAATAAGAGATATTGTGATATCCCAACATATCCATGTTCCAACATGGAACAAACTTCAGCTTCACCTGCAACTAGCAACGCTATAAGAGGGGTGAGCAAAAGCGGTAACATAGCCAAACAATAGATTGCTAGGAAGGTGGGTGAGAGGCTTGACATGGCAATATGGGAGGCATGATATAGCAAGTGGTAGGTAGCGCGACATAGCGATAGAGCGAACAACTAGCAAGCAAAGATAGAAGTGATTTCGAGGGTATGGTCATCTTGCCGAAAATCTCGAAAGGAAGAAGAACGAGTCCATGAAGAAGACAAGTGGACGTAGTCGAACGAATCCTCACAACTCCAAAACGAAACCGAAGCTAACGAGAGAAGCAACCCAGAAATAAGCAAGCAACATAGTAAAAAACCATCACATAAACATGGCATGATGCACAACCAAGTATGATGCATGTCCGGTTTAATGAGCCATGGCATGGCAATATGCACAAACAATACTACAAATTAAGTGGAGCTCAATATGCAACGAGTTGCATATTGATGAAACACCACATTCAAACATTGAGTTCACTCTTGTTTATGTACCCAACAATATTAAATGTTATCAAACATGGTAAGAGGTGAAGCATATGAAAACTACCTATCTAGGAAAGTTTAAATGAGGCCGGAATAACAAACTACAATTCCGGAAAATCCTCATATGCAATTTATGGATTTGGTACTGTTCTGACCTATACACAATTTTAGACTTGTTAAACATGTAAATTGAGTACACCATGTTAATCTATGCATTTTTCTGCCCCATTTACATATAAAGTTTATTAAATTTGGAGCTACGGTTAATTAGTTATGAAATAAAGTGTTTTAACATGGCATTATGCAAAAATATATGCAAACATCATTTTAAACATTTTTAACATGGATGAAAGTTGCATATTATGAAACTACACATTTTACATATATACTTTGTTTTAAACCGATGCATGGTTGTTGAGTTTTTATATGCATGAAGTAGAGGGACTAAACTGTAAAACAGGTTTTCTCTGGTAAAAGGAAATTTCTTCTGTGGAAAAAAACATGAAATGGGCCAAATCTTGTGGCCCGACAGAGCAAAGGGGCTGAAGGGGGGGTTGCTCGCCCATGGGCCAAGCCCAAGTCGGTGGAGGAATGGGCCGGCTCGGGAGGTGGGCCTTGCGCGGTGCTGGGCCTCACAAGCCGATCGAAGCAGGGGATCGCTGGGCCCTATGTGTCGCGGTCAACGGAGCGGGCGCATCTTCGTCCTCGATCTCGTGCTCGAAGCAGGAGCTAGCAGCGGCCCTGGACACCGACGGGAGCAGGCGACAGGCGAGGGAAGGGCGAGGGCGGACGGAACGGGCGCAGGTATTGCGGATCCGGCCGGCGCCGCCTACTGCGCGGCTCCATGGCTCTCCTGACTGCTACTGCCATGACGGGGAGAGAGGAAAGGTTAGAGAGAGAGCGAATAATAAGGGAGAAAGGGAAATGGTAGTGGGGCAATGCGACCTGCGTCCAGCAGGGTTGTCGCGGTCGCGGCGGCGGCTGGCTCCGACGAGGCCATCGACGGGCGGTGGCTCTCGGGGCCGAGGTGAGGAGGCAGTTGCCTCTGCGGGGGGATGCGGGAGGTGAGGCTGGGGTGGAGCGGCAGCGAGCGGGTGGCACACGCGCGAGGGAACTCGTGATATAGGGTGGAACCCTAAGTGGAGATCTTTCACGAATTGGAGGGGGAATCCCCAAGAACAAGATGAACACAAGAGGGAAAACAAGAGGAACACTCAAGAACAAGTCCAATCACACATCCACTAGACAATCAAACACACAAGATCCACAAGGTACATGAACAATCAAAGGGAAATAAGATACATGGTAGAGTTCACCCCAAATCCTCTGAAGGAGATGAGGGCTTGATGATCTAGATAGATCCTTCCCACAAGGGGGTCTTCATCTACTAGGGATCTTCTCTAATGGAGGCCTTGATCTCCAATGGAGTGTCTCTCTCTCAAGAGGAATCCCACAAGGGGAGGTACATGAGCTAAGCTCTAATATCTAGATCTATTCTTAGCTGGGTCTAACTGGAGGAGATGAAGGAGTATATGTAGGTCCAAGGGATGAAGGGGTAAGCAGGGGCGAAATGGGGATTACATGGGCAAAGCCCGCAGCAACACACAGGGGGCCCTGTGCGCACGGGGTAAGTGGAGCCCATGCGCACGGGGTATCCAGAGACGTGACGCAAGGGCCCGTGCGCACGGGGTCCGTTGGGCCCGTGGACACGGGGGTCCCGTGGGCACGGTACACGCCCGTGCGCACGGGGGCTTCCGGACCGCCAGGCTGGGAGGCCCGTGGGCACGGGGTCGGAGGGGGCCGTGCGCACGGGGTTGCATGGGAGCTGCTGCCTTCTTCTTGGCGCTTCCTTCTCCGCTTCCAGGCTTCCCTCTTGGATAGTGTAGATGTTCTCTTCTTCTTGGACTCCTCCTTGATGAATGTGTAGCTCCGCTCACACCTATGTATGCATACAAGAGAGGGGTCAAGTAGTATACCATCCTCGAGAGGTACAAGTGGACACGTGTAAAGGAGATGATTCACCTTTGTATGTCTGAAGTAGATGTGGCACATGTTACTTGCCAAATGGACTCTTGACATGGTGATGTCCATAGGATGCTCCGCATCATCCCCTCCCCCTTGGGAAAGATCCGACCTCGGATCGAAATCCAAATCACCATGGGAAAGAGATGATGTTGCCGTGTAGTAGTGGACGATCACCAAGCATTCATCATCTTGTAGTTCCAAATGGGCACTCTCCGATGTCGTACCGTCTTGTAATTCCTTCAAAAGGAGCAAAGATAACAAGCACTTGGAAAAACAAATGTGGTTGGCGTAAGAGCAAAACCAAGAATTCAAGAGGTGATTCACCCAACAAGTGTTGTCATCAAGCATAGCATATGGTTTGACAAAGAAGTGTGGCATGGCATTTAAGCATATAAGGTGAGCACAATCAAGGACATGATGGAAACAAGTATGCAAATGGGAGGTCGAGATGCAAATATGTGTGACAAGTGAACAAGCATCAACCTCAAGATCATAGCAAGAATGCGCAATGTGCTCAACAAAAGGTCTATGGTAGGCATAGGAATCATTCACAACACCAAGTATAATGAGGTGTCTAAACACATGGGTCATCATGTAGGGTGGAACCCTACAGGGCCGATCTTTCACGAAAGGAGCGGATCCCGCGATGAACACGAAGAACACGAGGAGGGAAACGAGGGGAAAATCACGAGGGGAACACCAGAGAACACTCACACCAACAAGAACGATCTTACATGCGCTAGGTCCATGAACACAAAGGAAGATACAAGATCCAAAGTCAACAACGGACGATACAAGAGGTAGCCAGTCTTCCCCGTGAGGAGGTCTTGAAGTTCTTCTCCAAAAGGAGGTCTTGAATCCAAAGGGCTCTTCTCCATAGGGGTTGCCGTATCTCTCGTGGAGTAGATCTGACATGGATGAGCATAGCTCCATCTCTCAAATGAGCTAAACCAACGCTAACCCTAGTACGGAGCTAAGGGACAAGTATATATAGTCCAAGGGGTACGTTGGGGGAAACATGGGGTGAAACCCCTTTCACTGTGCACAGGCAGGGCGGTAGAACCAGTCATGGGGACGGTTGTACCGCTGTACGCTTAGTTACGGGTTCCTGGAGGTGCTTCCAGATGTGCTCAGCGGTTGTACCGGTGCTTGGGGCGGTTGTACCGGTCAGGTGGCTGTTACGGTGATAAACCGGTGCTACACCGGCCTTGCACCGCTCGATCACAGAAGCTTGGTCGGTTGTTGGGCGGTGGTCGAGCGGTTGCACCGCTTGTGGGCCTTCAGCGGTAGTACCGCTTGGTGTGGGCGGTCGTACCGCTCGGGCTGTAGCAGCTGGCTCTCCTTCCCTTGCTCCCGCGCACACTTGGCCTTGGTTCTTAGGCTCTCCATGGTCTCCTCGGATGGACCTGAGTATGCATAAGGTCTGCGCTTGAGGTAGCATCCATGTCTTACGTGCGGAAAGGGAAGATTCGGAAAGGAGCGAGTTCACCTTGTGTCCAATGGCGTATGCTTGAGGTCTCAACATGTGGGCACTAGGGGCTTGGGAAGAATTCGTAGTGTACATGGGGATGATCATAGGATGCTCCGCATCATCTCCCCTCCCTTGGGAAAGATCCGACCTCGGATCGAAAACCTCATCACCATGGGAACGGTTGTCGTGGGCGGACTTGTAGTTGGATGGAGTGGAAGACGTTGCGCAATCCAAGTACTCCAAGGTGTCGCTGGAGTGGTATAAATGCAAAAGGAGCAAACACAAACGACACTCGGAAATACAATGGTTAGAGCACACAAAGTGTCCATCATGTAAGAATGAGTCCGTGCAACAAGATTGAGCATGACAAGGTGCATGAAGCTTATCCACAAGAGATGGAATGGTATGCAAAGCATTCATGGGAGCAAAAGCATTCATTGCACACACAAAGGTGTTGTGAATATGATGCGAGAACAACCAAATACAATTAGAAAGGACACTTTGTGTGCTCTAACCAAAATGTTATTGATAAACTTGTGCATTGATAAGCTTGTGCATTGATATGGAGGGACGGTGCAAAATGATGTCATAGAGGGACGATTTATCAATAGCATGAATAAGGCAATGGATGCTCAAGATGAGTATGTGATCATGCAATTGATGATGGGCAATATGATAATGATGTATGAATATGCCATCAAGAAAGATCACAACAAATTTGCTAAGGAAATGCACAAGCTCATATATCATGGGTGACATGGGAATACAAGATGCAACAAGGCAATCGTAATATGAGTCAATCCATGCATAAGATGCAAATTTGTCATGTGTATGATATGTCCATCGAGCATGACATGTGTGGGCACAATCAACAAGTATGGAGGTGTTGGTGTACCAATGCTCAATGTCGTGGCATGAGTGGAGGTTCGAAGGTGCATCCAATAAGTGCGAGCGCTCCTCAACTTGAAGGTCCATAGAGCCAATCTCCCATGTAGCTCCTCCATAAGCGAGATGTAACATGTAGACAACAAGAGGGAGACAACAATGAAAGCGTGACCCATCCAATATGCGTAATTGAGGATGGCTCAAAGGGAATGAGTTCACCTTTATGATGATGTCGAAAATGTTGGTGTTGTGCATCATGTACGCCTTCACATGACCAAGGTGTTTCATGATGTTGCCACCTTGTGAATCCTTCAAAATGAAAGAACATGCCAAACACTCGGAAATACAAATGAGGATAGTGCAAATGCAACACCTATTATTCGAATGGTGAGATACCCAACAAGTGTATGCATCATGCGCATCATAAGAAAGGACAAGGGAGCATTTCATAGTATGGAGGCATATGATGCGAGAACAACCAAATACAATAGGCTCAATCAAACAAGCATGCAACACAAGTAAGGTGTCCAAGTCTCCAAGATCAATAAGCACATATGCAACAATTGGAGGCAAGCGACAATGAACAAGAAGTATCATGTGAGAGGCATGAGCATATATGTCATCAACCCAAGAAAGTGAGCAAGAGTTGAAGATGGGTGATGCGACAAAGCAAGCAATCATGGCGATCAAGTCAAGCAAGCTAGTAGTGCGAGGATGCAACATACTAGAAGGAATCATGGCAAGCATGTCATGGGTGCAAATAGTGTGCATGAATAATTCACATGACATAGCACAAGCATGAAAGGAGGATATGAGCAAAATAGCATCAATAGCATGAGGCACATGATAAACATGGCAATAGCAACAAGGATCTCCACCAAGCATGCAAATACACATAGGAGTAGCATAATGGTGAATCATGGGTAGATGCAAGCAAGGGTCACAATTGCATGGAAAAGGCATAGAAGCAAGCATAGCATGCAAAGTGAACACGGTAAAATGAGCAATAAGCGAGAAGCGGTATATAACCCATAGCCGTGTGAGAGACAAGTAGAATAGATGCGCGTAGTCGTTGCGCGAAGAGAACGGTGGTAAGGATAGTCCACGGGATCCCAAATCGTCGTTGCTCTCAAGAGCTCTTTTCGTCAACTCTTGGGATTGAGAGGTTGATGAGTATACATGAGTACCTACACAAAACAAAGACAAATGGAAAATTGTGTGTGCGTGGTATATGTACACATCATCCATCATGATGAGCACATGCTTGTGTTGGTTAGCACAAAATATCCAATGCTCAAATAAATGAGATGCATGATATAGAAACTTCATGATAGGTTTGTTGTGATGTATAGCATAATGGAGACTCAAATTGTGTAATGCGTCATGGGAAATATCTAACACATTTTTATGCGTGGAATGCATATGGTGAAAGCAATTATGGGAATCATGCCAAGTATGGAATGCATCAAAATCTCCTAATATGTATGAGGAAACTATGGGGGTCTCCTCATAGGAAGTGGTAGGTAGCGCGACATAGAGATAGAGCGAACAACTAGCAAGCAAAGATAGAAGTGATTTCGAGGGTATGGTCATCTTGCTGGAAATCCCGCCAGGAAGAAGAAAAAGTCCATGAAGAAGACAAGCGGACGTAGTCGAACGAATCCTCACAACTCCAGAACGAAACCGAAGCTAACGAGAGAAGCAACCCGGAAATAAGCAAGCAACATAGTGAAAAACCATCTCATAAACATGGCATGATGCACAACCAAGTATGATGCATGTCCGGTTTAATGA
Organism: Triticum aestivum; assembly: GCF_018294505.1. NCBI lineage: Eukaryota > Viridiplantae > Streptophyta > Magnoliopsida > Poales > Poaceae > Triticum > Triticum aestivum. Next base: position 315,740,185 of record NC_057803.1, read on the forward strand.
GCCATGGCATGGCAATATGCACAAACAATACTACAAATTAAGTGGAGCTCAATATGCAACGAGTTGCATATTGATGAAACACCACATTCAAACATTTAGTTCACTCTCGTTTATGTACCCAACAATATTAAATGTTATCAAACATGGTAAGAGGTGAAGCATATGGAAACTACCTATCTAGGAAAGTTTAAATGAGGCCGGAATAACAAACTACAATTCCGGAAAATCCTCATATGCAATTTATGGATTTGGTACTGTTCTGCCCTATACACAATTTTAGAGTTGTTAAACACATAAATTAAGTACACCATGTTAATCTATGCATTTTTCTGCCCCATTTACATATAAAGTTTATAAAATTCGGAGCTACGGTTAATTAGTTATGAATTAAAGCATTTTAACATGGCAATATGCAAAAATATATGCAAACATCATTTTAAACATTTTTAACATGGATGAAAGTTGCATATTATGAAACTACACAAAATTCTATGCATTTTACATATATAGTTTGTTTTAAACCGATGCATGGTTGTTGAGTTTTTATATGCATGAAGTAGAGGGACTAAACTATAAAACAGGTTTTCTCTCGTAAAAGGAAATTTGTTCTGTGGAAAAAAATGTGAAATGGGCCAAATCTTCTGGCCCGACAAAGCAAAGGGGCTGAAGGGGGGGGGGGTTGCTCGCCCATGGGCCAAGCCCAAGTCGGTGGAGGAATGGGCGGGCTCGGGAGTGGGCCTTGCGCAGTGTTGGGCCTCATAGGCCGATCGAAGCATGGCAGCGCTGGGCCCTATGCGTCGCGGTCAACGGAGCGGGCGCATCTTCGTCCTCGATCTCGTGCTTGAAGCAGGAGCTAGCAGCGGCCCTGGACACCGAGGGGAGCAGGCGACGGGCGAGGGAAGGGCGAGGGCGGACGGAACGGGCGCAGGGGTCACGGATCCGGCCGGCGGCGCCTACTGCGCGGCTCCATGGCTCTCCTGACTGCTACTGCCATGACGGGGAGAGAGGAAAGGTTAGAGAGAGAGAGAGAGAGAAGAATAAGGGAGAAAGGGAAAGGGCAGTGGGGCAATGCGACCTGGGTCTAGCAGGGTTGTCGCGGTCGCCGGCTGGCTCCGGCTAGGCCATCGACGGGTGGTGGCTCTCGGGGCCGAGGTGAGGAGGCAGTTGCCTCTGCCGGAGGATGCGGGAGGCGAGGCTGGGGCGGAGCGGCAGCGAGTGGGTGGCGCACGCGCGAGGGAACTCGTGATATAGGGTGGAACCCTAAGTGGAGATCTTTCACGAATTGGAGGGGGAATCCCCAAGCACAAGATGAACACAAGAGGGAAAACAAGAGGAACACTCAAGAACAAGTCCAATCACACATCCACTAGACAATCAAACACACAAGATCCACAGGGTACATGAACAATCAAAGGGAAATAAGATACATGGTAGAGTTCATCCCAAATCCTCTGAAGGAGATGAGGGCTTGATGATCTAGATAGATCCTTCCCACAAGGGGGTCTTCATCCACTAGGGATCTTCTCTAATGGAGGCCTTGATCCCCAATGGAGTGTCTCTCTCTCAAGAGGAATCCCACAAGGGGAGGTACATGAGCTAAGCTCTAATATCTAGATCTATTCTTAGCTGGGTCTAAATGGAGGAGATGAAGGAGTATATGTAGGTCCAAGGGATGAAGGGGTAAGCAGGGGCGAAATGGGGATTACATGGGCAAAGCCCGCAGCAACACACAGGGGGACCCGTGCGCACGGGGTAAGTGGAGCCCATGCGCACGGGGTATCCAGAGACCTGACGCATGGGCCCGTGCGCACGGGGTCCGTTGGGCCCGTGGACACGGGGGTCCCGTGGGCACGGTACACGCCCGTGCGCACGGGGGCTTCAGGACCGCCAGGCTGGGAGGCCCGTGGGCACGGGGTCGGAGGGGGCCGTGCGCACGGGGTTGCATGGGAGCTGCTGCCTTCTTCTTGGCGCTTCCTTCTCCGCTTCCAGGCTTCCCTCTTGGATGGTGTAGATGTTCTCTTCTTCTTGGACTCCTCCTCGATGAATGTATAGCTCCGCTCGCACCTATGTATGCATACGAGAGAGGGGTCAAGTAGTAAACCATCCTCGAGAGGTACAAGTGGACACGTGTAAAGGAGATGATTCACCTTTGTATGTATGAAGTAGATGTGGCACATGTCACTTGCCAAATGGACTCTTGACATGGTGATGTCCATAGGATGCTCCGCATCATCCCCTCCCCCTTGGGAAAGATCCGACCTCGGATCGAAATCCAAATCACCATGGGAAAGAGATGTTGTTGCCGTGTAGTAGTGGACGATCACCAAGCATTCATCATCTTGTAGTTCCAAATGGGCACTCTCCGATGTCGTACCGTCTTGTAATTCCTTCAAAAGGAGCAAAGATAACAAGCACTTGGAAAAACAAATGTGGTTGGCGTAAGAGCAAAACCAAGCATTCAAGAGGTAATTCACCCAACAAGTGTTGTCATCAAGCATAGCATATGGTTTGACAAAGAAGTGTGGCATGGCATTTAAGCATATAAGGTGAGCACAATCAAGGACATCATGGAAACAAGTATGCAAATGGGAGGCCGAGATGCAAATATGTGTGACAAGTGAACAAGCATCGACCTCAAGATCATAGCAAGAATGCGCAATGTGCTCAACAAAAGGTCTATGGAAGGCATAGGAATCATTCACAACACCAAGTATAATGAGGTGTCTAAACACATGGGTCATGATGTAGGATGGAACCCTAGAGGGCTGATCGTTCACGAAAGGAGCGGATCCCGCTATGAACACGAAGAACACGAGGAGGGAAACGAGGGGAAAATCACGAGGGCAACACCAGAGAACACTCAAACCAACAAGAATGATCACACATGCGCTAGGTCCATGAACACAAAGGAAGATACAAGATCCAAAGTCAACAACGGACGATACAAGAGGTAGCCGGTCTTCCCCATGAGGAGGTCTTGAAGTTCTTCTCCAAAAGGAGGTCTTGAATCCAAAGGGCTCTTCTCCGTAGAGGCTGAAGTCTCTCTCGTGGAGTAGATCCGATATGGATGAGCATAGCTCTATCTCTCAAATGAGCTAAACCAACGCTAACCCTAGTACGGAGCTAAGGGACAAGTATATATAGTCCAAGGGGTAAGTTGGGGGATACATGGGGTGAAACCCCTTTCACTGCGCACAGGCAGGGCGGTAGTACCGGTCATGGGGACGGTTGTACCGCTGTACGCCCAGTTACGGGTTCCTGGAGGTGCTTCCAGATGTGCTCAACGGTTGTATCGGTGCTTGGGGTGGTTGTACCGGTCAGGTGGCTGTAACGGGGATAAACCGGTGCTACAACGGCCTTGCACCGCTCGATCACAGAAGCTTGGTCGGTTGTTGGGCGGTGGTCGAGCGGTTGCACCGCTTGTGGGCCTTCAGCGGTAGTACCGCTTGGTGTGGGCGGTAGTACCGCTCGGGCTGTAGCAGCTGGCTCTCCTTCCCTTGTTCCCGCGCACACTTGGCCTTGGTCCTTAGGCTCTCCATGGTCTCCTCGGATGGACCTGAGTATGCATAAGGTCCGCTCTTGAGGTAGCATCCATGTCTTACATGCGGAAAGGGAAGATTCGGAAAGGAGCGAGTTCACCTTTTGTCCAATGGCGTATGCTTGAGGTCTCAACATGTGGGCACTAGGGGCTTGGGGAGAATTCGTAGTGTACATGGGGATGATCATAGGATGCTCCGCATCATCTCCCCTCCCTTGGGAAATATCCGACCTCGGATCGAAAACCTCATCACCATGGGAACGGTTGTCGTGGGCGGACTTGTAGTTGGATGGAGTGGAAGACGTTGCGCAATCCAAGTACTCCAAGGTGTCGCTGGAGTGGTATACATGCAAAAAGAGCAAACACAAACGACACTCGGAAATACAATGGTTAGAGCACACAAAGTGTCGATCATGTAAGAATGAGTCTGTGCAACAAGATTGAGCATGACAAGGTGCATGAAGCTTATCCACAAGAGATGGAATGGTATGCAAAGCATTCACGGGAGAAAAAGCATTCATTGCGCACACAAAGCTGTTGTGAATATGATGCGAGAACAACTAAATACAATAAGAAAGGACACTTTGTGTGCTCTAACCAAAATGTTATTGATAAGCTTGTGCATTGATAAGCTTGTGCATTGATATAGAGGGACGGTGCAAAATGATGTCATAGAGGGACGGTTTATCAATAGCATGAATAAGGCAATGGATGCTCAAGATGAGTATGTGATCATGAAATTGATGATGGGCAATATGATCATGATGTATGAATATGCCATCAAGAAAGATCACAACAAATTTGCTAAGGAAATGCACAAGCTCATATATCATGGGTGACATGGGAATACAAGATGCAACAAGGCAATCGTAATATGAGTCAATCCATGCATAAGATGCAAATTTTTCATGTGTATGATATGTCCATCGAGCATGACATGTGTGGGCACAATCAACAGGTATGGAGGTGTTGGTGTACCAATGCTCAATGTCGTGGCATGAGTGGAGGTTCGAAGGTGCATCCAATAAGTGCGAGCGCTCCTCAACTTGAAGGTCCATAGAGCCAATCTCCCATGTAGCTCCTCCATAAGAGAGATGTAACATGTAGACAATAAGAAGGGAGACAACAATGAAAGAGTGACCCATCCAATATGCGTAATTGAGGATGGCTCAAAGGGAATGAGTTCACCTTTATGATGATGTCAAAAATGTTGGTGTTGTGCATCATGTATGCCTTCACATGACCAAGGTGTTTCATGATGCTGCCACCTTGTGAATCCTTCAAAATGAAAGAACATGACAAACACTCGGAAATACAAATGAGGTTAGTGCAAATGCAACACCTATCATTCGAATGGTGAGATACCCAACAAGTGTATGCATCATGCGCATCATAAGAAAGGACAAGGGAGCATTTCATAGTATTGAGGCATATGATGCGAGAACAACCAAATACAATAGGCTCAATCAAACAAGCATGCATCACAATAAGGTGTCCAAGTCTCCAAGATCAATAAGCACATATGCAACAATTGGAGGCAAGCGACAATGAACAAGAAGTATCATGTGAGAGGCATGAGCATATATGTCATCAACCCAAGAAAGTGAGCAAGAGTTGAAGATGGGTGATGCGACAAAGCAAGCAATCATGGCGATCAAGTCAAGCAAGCTAGTAGTGCGAGGATGCAACATACTAGAAGGAATCATGGCAAGCATGTCATGGGTGCAAATAGTGTGCATGAATAATTCACATGACATAGCACAAGCATGAAAGGAGGATATGAGCAAAATAGCATCAATAGCATGAGGCACATGATAAACATGGCAATAGCAACAAGGATCTCCACCAAGCATGCAAATACACATAGGAGTAGCATAATGGTGAATCATGGGTAGATGCAAGCAAGGGTCACAATTGCATGGCAAAGGCATAGAAGCAAGCATAGCATGCAAAGTGAACACGGTAAAATGAGCAAGAAGCGAGAAGCGGTATATAGCCCATAGCCGTGTGAGATCCAAGTGAGAGAGATGCGCGTAGTCGTTGCGCGAAGAGAGCGGTGGAAGGATAGTTCACGGGATCCCAAGTCATCTTGCTCTCAAGAGCTCGTTTCGTCAACTCTTGGGATTGAGAGGTTGACGAGTATACGTGAGTACCTACACAAAACAAAGACAAATGGAAAATTGTGTGTGCGTGGTATATGTACACATCATCCATCATGATGCGCACATGCTTGTGTTGGTTAGCACAAAATATCCAATGCTCAAATAAATGAGATGCATGATATAGAAACTTCATGATAGGTTTGTTGTGATGTATAGCATAATGGAGACTCAAATTGTGTAATGCATCGTGGGAAATATCTAACACATTTTTATGCGTGGAATGCATATGGTGCAAGCAATTATGGGAATCATGCCAAGTATGGAATGCATCAAAATCTCCTAATATGTATGAGGAAACTATGGGGGTCTCCTCATGAGCATTAATGGAAACATCACATGGAGAATATTGACAACATCCGAAACAATGCATATTTGGAACAATGTGATCATGGCATGGCATAGTAGATGAATTGCACAAATCATGTAAAGGAAGCATGGCAATATCATGTAAAGGAAGCATGGCAATATCATCACATGAAAAACAAAAGCCAATGACCATCATCTCGTCATCTATGCCATAAGTGCAAATGGGATTGATGTGAATGGGGCATGCATAGTCACTATGTTGAGATTGAAATGATGCAATATGGGATATCTCACTCATAGCATATGACAAGGTTAATGGATTTTCAAACATGATGTGACCAAAAGAATTTTCACATGATATCCTATGGAGAATAGCATCACAACTAGGCAAATCAACATGCTCGTCATCATATTTATCATAAATAGGTAAGTCATGACATGAAGAAGTGGCACTAGCATGAAGCATGGGTATATGTGTGTCAACATCATGCAAGCAATCATTCGAAAAATAGTCCATTAGTGGCACAAGAGAAGCACCATCACCTATGTTACCTTTGGAGCATCGCCCATGTGTTGTAGGTGAGGTGTCAAGGACCAAGTCGCGGTCATTTTCATCATGATGGAACCATGTGGGGGTGTAGCATCGTCCACCATGGCCATCATCATCTCCATTGGATGTATGGGCTCGTCGAGGATAGGCGTGTCATCATGTAGGAGACCTAGCACCAAAGAAGAAAACACACTAGGAGTAGAGGTTAAGTCATTAGAAATCAAAGTGGCCTCACATGCCGTGTCAACTACCTCACTCACTAAGTGTTGTGGATCACTCACTCCCTCTCGGATGCTCTCACTCATATGGTTGGTGGAGTCACTTAGATGGCCCTCAACCTCACATAGGATGTGTGGCATGCTCTCAAGTGTGGGGCTAGTGGTGGTCACACTCATCCTCTCATAGGAAATGCTCTCAATGTCACGTGTGGTGGAGTCACTCATGTCACTCATGTGGTGGTGGCTCTTCTCATATGGCAATTGGGGCATCTTGTCACATGTCGTTGTCGGAGGGATGTTGGTGCAAATGTATCCATGCTCAATCATGTCGTGGTCGTAGCCGTGGATGAAGACCGAAGATGGCACATCATCACTCTCCTTAAAGACCAAAGATAAGGTCTCATGAGCGGTCTCGTAGCTTGACTCAGAGTATGAGTCCAATATGGGCGCCTTCTTCATGTCGTTGAAGCGGTTCGTGCGCGTCGTCATGGTCGAAGGGGATGGCCCTTGATCGACCTTCTTGTCACCGTCTTGTTGTAGGAGGCCCATATGATGTGGCACCTCGTAGCTCATCTCCGTGACCGAAGGGAAATTCCCATGCTCGGCCATCTTCCTTGAGGGGCTTCTGGAGATGGAAGTGTCGCCCTCGCTCGTAGGTGTTCGCCGTGTACTTGATGATGTCGATGTAGGCAAACCCACGGGAAGTAGGCAAAGATGCCGTACGTCCAAAGGCGAAGATGCCTTGATAGCACTTGGCGAAGATGCCGAAGTGGTTGGTGTAGCCATAGCTCTGTCTTGGTGGTTCTTGTCTCGTGGTCTTCTCTTATGCTCATGAAGTTTGAACTTGGCGTGAAGTAGGTCTTGTTGGGACTTGTGCATTTGTGCTTGGTGAGCATCGTCATGATGATGTTGGTGTTGTCGCACTTGAGCTCGTAGTAGATGTCGTTCGTTGTCGTCGTGCACATGTTGATTGAAGGTGACTTTCCTTTCATGATGAGGTGGATCATGAACGTGATGGTGGTCGCCATGGAGATGTGGACGTGGACGACTTGCGCTTGTATCGCTTGGGCGCTCCGAAGAGGATCGATGTAATTGCCGCCGCCGTGAAGATGATGAAGGGTAAGTAGACTTGATCAAGGCCCGAATCTCCTCCATTCTTGCATCTTGCTCCTTCTTTTGTGCGGAAAGCTTGTTGTCAATGTAGTCCCTTTTCCTCGCTTCGGAGTGGCGAATGTCGATGGGGAGGTTCTAGATGCACTCTCGCAATCTTGATTGTGCGCCTTGCATTTGTCGTTGTAGATCGAAGATTGACGCTTTGGTGATGTAGTTGTTCACGCCGTCGTTGTTGTCGAAGACCGGAGATGAAATGCCTTGCCTATCCATCACTCCAAGAGGAAAATGTGAGTGGTAGAAAGAGAAGAATGAATACCAAATGTATCTTGACCGAAGTTGAAAGTGGATCAATGATCACTCAAATGTGGACAAGGAAATAGCACAATTGGTACCAATTCTTGTCGGTTTCTCACACCTAAACAAATAAGGCTTATGGTGGAGCTCGGTGAGGATAGTGGCACAAAATTTTGATGTAAAATGTTAACAAGAGTCAATGACGTTGAAAGAGATTCACAAATTCACAAGTGTAACAAGTAGACCAATAGCAATATGGGTGGCTCACGAAAACACACACACGGATAGATAAATGGGGTCGTGCAACCAAGGATGAGCACAAAATGTGGAATCCACGGAAAACGCTCGTGTTGCACAACTCAAGAGAGACGCTAGCACGATTGCTCAATAGGCGGATACGACACTTGTGCACAACCTATAAGATGCAAAATATATGAACTTCTATCCCAAGTCTGCTATATATGTATGGCTCCCGGTGTTATGATCCAAGATGATCTTATATGACAATGTGGTATGATGCTATGGCACTTGCTTACAAGCTCTTTGTTCACTCTTTTGCTTAAAAGCTTATTCTTTTTTTGATATGTATGGCCACTTTGCGAAATGCACAAACCAAGATAGCTATTGTGTATATATGCGGGAACAAACTTGTGGCACAAAGGATGATATGATACCAAGATGATACCGATATGGTATGGTATGAATGTATGTAATGGAAGGTGTAGACCACTAATGTGCACAAGTAACGTTGCCGGCAATACTCAAAGGCTAGTCTCGATAGGCAAGTAACGCAAAATGGGCTAGGGGTTATCAATGCAATGGCAAGGGAATATACAATGGAGGGGTACCACAATACCAAGATGATATGGAGGTTACCATCCGCGGTGATGATGAGTGGCGGTGATCTTGATGACGATACCAAGATGATGGAGACTCGTCCCTAAGTAGCCGAAACACCTTAGGAAACGGAAAAACCGCGAACTCAAAATATCAAATGTCAAATGGTGGTAGCGGGAATGCGGTGGTGATTTTGTGGAAGCTCAATGGAATTGCGGAATGGCAATGATGGGTTGTGGAGTACGCAATGCGGAAGTAGAGGGTAAGGTGGTGTACTATACACAGTGTCAGAGTTGGAAGCACGGTCCCTAAGTAGCCAAAACACCTTAGGAGACACAACTCATAACACAAGCAAAATTGGGTTAAGTTGGCTGGTCGGAGTGTATAGTGGTCACGCCTATGCAGAAGTGGTGGTGGTGGTTGATGAAGAAGCGACCGTCCCTAAGTATCCTAGACACCTTAGGAGAATCAAATCACTCATCAAACAACCACTAATGCGATGGGGAACAAAATTGGTTAGGTTGCGGAAGGCTATGGTGGTGTAGCGGATGATGTGGTGGAAGCCCTAGGCAAAGATGCCAAAGTTCCAAAAATTTGATGGAGTCAAATGGTGTTGAAACCTATGTATATGGATGGGGGATGTCAATAGCTACTCAACGAGCTAAAGAACGCGAAAATCGGACTCCGGATGTGAAAGTTATGGTCAAAACTGTCAATCAGCCGAGGCTGAAACTGGGAGGGGCGGTTGTACCGCTTGGGTGGGCGGTTGTACCGCTCCTGGAGCGTCCTGGGGTTCCAGTTTTAGCTGGCAGAAGTATCAGGTTATGGGGGAGTGGTTGTACCACCTCGGGGGCCGGTTGTACCGCTGGTGTCGGGAAAAATTCTCAGATCTGGATCGGGGATGAACTTGGGGCGGAAATGGATGATCTCGGGGGAAAATTTGATCGATTTCGTGGATGGAAGGTGGGGAAACTTGGGGAGATGCTAGAGCCACTTGAAACCAAACAAATCCATGGATCAAAATCAACAAAACATCATCAAACCAACAAACACAAAAAAAATTGGGGCTATTTTTGGTGGGGATTTTCGAAATTGGGAAAGAACACAACAAAATTAGGCTAGAAAACAACAATGGGAGGCTCCGAAATCGTGATCAACCTGGCTCTGATACCAAGATGATGTAGGGTGGAACCCTAGAGGGCCGATCTTTCACGAAAGGAGCGGATCCCGTGATGAACACGAAGAACATGAGGAGGGAAACAAGGGGAAAATCACGAGGGGAACACCAGAGAACACTCAAACCAACAAAAATGATCACACATGCGCTAGGTCCATGAACACAAAGGAAGATACAAGATCCAAAGTCAACAACGGACGATACAGGAGGTAGCCGGTCTTCTCCGTGAGGAGGTCTTGAAGTTCTTCTCCAAAAGGAGGTCTTGAATCCAAAGGGATCTTCTCCGTAGAGGCCGCGGTCTCTCTCGTGGAGTAGATCCGATATGGATGAGCGTAGCTCTATCTCTCAAATGAGCTAAACCAACGCTAACCCTAGTACGGAGCTAAGGGACAAGTATATATAGTCCAAGGGGTAAGTTGGGGGATACATGGGGTGAAACCCCTTTCACTGCGCACAGGCATGGCGGTAGTACCGGTCATGGGGACGGTTGTACCACTGGACGCTCAGGTACGGGTTCCTGGAGGTGCTTCCGGATGTTCTTAGCGGTTGTACCGGTACTTGGGGCGGTTGTACCGGTCAGGTGGCTGTTACGGGGATAAACCGGTGCTGCACCGGCCTTGCACCGCTCGATCACAGAAGCTTGGCCGGTTGTTGGGCGGTGGTCGAGCGGTTGCACCGCTTGTGGGCCTTCAGTGGTAGTACCGCTTGGTGTGGGCGGTAGTACCGCTCGGGCTGTAGCAGCTGGCTCTCCTTCCCTTGCTCTCGCGCACACTTGGCCTTGGTCCTTAGGCTCTCCATGATCTCCTCGGATGGACCTGAGTATGCATAAGGTCCGCGCTTGAGGTAGCATCCATGTCTTACATGCGGAAAGGGAAGATTCGGAAAGGAGCGAGTTCACCTTGTGTCCAATGGTGTATGCTTGAGGTCTCAACATGTGGGCACTAGGGGCTTGGGAAGAAGTCGTAGTGTACATGGGGATGATCATAGGATGCTCTGCATCAGGTCAAGTGCAAGACAATCCAAGCATAATGTGCATTGGGTGTAGTGAATATAGTGTGGCACTCAACACAATAGAAAGAGTGAGTGTTCATCATGTGTGAGGCAATCAAGGCAAGCATGTAGCAATCGATGGGACATGGCATATGTGAAGTGATGACATTGTTGCAACCAAACATATGAGAGGAGCAAGTAATCCAAGAATTGGATGCAACACACAAGGCATATATATCATGATGAACAATAAGTCTCATGGTGTGAGCAACACAAGCAGTATGATCCGCAATAGCCATGCTCAAGAAAGATGTCACCTTGAAGGTGTGTCCTTGTGCATTCTTCACAATGCCGAAGAGGTAGCAAACGTGTTGGAGAAGTGAGTCGTGGTCGAATGTATGAGGCTCGCTCTCAAGAGCTCGAATGGTCAACTCATGTGAAGCGGAAGTCGACACAATGTCCAAGTATCCTACACATGCACAAAACAAAGCAAAGAACGTATGCGCATGGTAGATAAACACATCATCCATCATGATGGTGCTCTTCTCTTGCACATAACCATTATAAGCACAAGTGCATGAATAATAAGATGCAACAATGACTATATTTATGGCACTAGGTATATGGTGCAAAGAGGCAAGACAAGCATGCTTCATAAGGAATATGTCAAAATCTCCAAATATATGTGAGAATGCTATGGGGGCAAACTCATTATCAAGACTAAAGGCATAATTGCTCTCAATACATGGCAAATCATCTAGCATGAGAGAGGCAACACATGGAGATATATGACAAGAAGCAATAACAATCATGTGCAAAGCATGTAAATGGTTGTCATCAACCGCATGAAGTGAGCAAGTATGAATCATCGTTGATGCAATAAGGCAAGCAATCATAAGAATCAAGTCGTGCAAGCTAGTAGTGCGAAGATGCAACATACTGGAGGAAATCATGGCAATCATGTCATGTGAGCAAATAATATGCATAGGCAATGCACATGGCATATCGCAAGCACGAACACAAAGTAAGATGAAAGTATCATCATAGGTATGGGGCACAAAGCAAACATGGCAATAACAAGCAATATCTCCACCAAGCTTGCAAATACACATATAAGTATGAGAATCAATCATCATGTGTAATGCAAAGCATGGGTCATGAATGCATGGCAAAGGCATAGTAATGAACATATCATGCAAAGTGAACATGGCAAGATGGGCATAGAATAGGTAATGGATAATAACCCATAGCCAAGTGAGGGTCATGTAGAAGAAATGTGCGAAGTCTTTGCGCGAAGAGAGCAGTGGGAAAGAGAATCCATGGGATCCCAAGTCATCATTGCTCTCTAGAGCTTGTTTTGTCAACTCGTGGGATTGCGAGGTTGACAAGTATTCATGGGTACCTACACAAAAGAGACACAAACGAAAGAAATTGTGTGTGTGGTAAATGTACACATCATCCATCATGATGTGTATGTGCACGTGAGAGTTAGCACAAGATAAGCATCGCTCAAAGAAATTTGATGCATGGTATAAGAACATGTCATCCATCATGAAAGAATAGTTATTGTGTATAACACGATGGGGATGCAAATTGAGCATACAAGTATAAGGATCATGCAATGGATGGGATGAATCAAAATGTCCTAAAATGTATGAGGAAACTATGGGGGTCTCCTCATGAGCAATGTTGGAAACATCATATGGAGAAAATGGACAACATCCAAAACAATGCATATCCGTAGCTAGATGGTTATGGCATGGCATATGAGATAAATAATGCAAAGGTAGCATATCAATATCATCACAAGAAAAACAAATGCCAATAACCATGGGCTTGTCATCTATGCCATAAGTGCAAATTGGGTTAATCTTAATGGCATATGCATAGTCACTATGAAGAGATTGCAAATATGACATGTGGTCGATCTCATGCATAGCATATGACAAGTCAAGCGGATTGGCAAACATGATGTGACCGAGAGAATTAGCACAAGAAATCCTATGTAACATGGCATCACAACTAATATACTCCACATGGAAATCATCATACTCATCATATATGGGTAAATCATCGCATGGGGAAGTCACACTAGCATGAAGCATGGAAATAGAGGGATCAACATCATGCAAGAAATCAATGTTATGATAATCCACTAGTGGGACAAGAGCATCACCTTCACCTATGTTACCTTTGTCATTCCACTCAAGTGGTGTAGGTAAGGTGGTAAAGACCAAATGGTGGTCATCATCATCAACTTGATGGAACCATGTGGGGGGTGCATCATATTCCACCATGGCCATCGTCTTGTCCAAGGGTAGGACGTAGTCGTCGTGAATCGGCGCGTCATCATATATGGGACCTAGCACCAAATGAGAAGACACAATAGAGGTAGAGGTTAAGTTGTTAGTGTTGAAAGTGGCCTCACATGACCTATCAACTATCTCACTCTCTCTATGTGGTGGTTCACTCACTCCCTCAAAATAGGTGCACTCAAACTCACATATGGTGGAGTCAGTCATCTCACTCAAGAGGTGGGGGTTGTGGCTCTCCTCACATGGGAATTGTGGCAACACATCATATATGGGGCTAGTGGTGAAATCACTCTCACTCTCAATATGGTGGCAAAAGTCACTCAAGTCATCATGCGTCGTCGTGGTCGAGGTGACATACTCAACCATCTCATCACCGTCGTCATGGATGAAGGCCGAAGATGGCACACCATCACTCTCGCCTCCTAAGATGGAAGCATCATCCTTGCTCGCCACCATGTCACTCGCCTCCAAAGCTTGGTCGTTGAAGGTCTCTGTAGTTGAACTCGTCGCTGCACCGTCTTGAAAAAGAGTCATAGGAGACTCGACATCATCAATGCCACAAAGAGGGATGGCAGTGAAGTCGAACTTGGGAGCATCGTCTTGGAGCTCGTCGGGCTTGGACATCATGGTGGTACTAGCCTCATGCTCGTTGTGTTGGAGCTTGGTCTTTGAGAAATGTGCTTGGGATGGAGAAGCCTTGGCCTTCATGAGTTCTTGTTCCGCCTTGAGAGCACCAATGTAGTTGTCGTCGAGGGACCTATAGTTCTCGAGGAAGATAGGCTTGGAGATGTCGTTGTTCAATCCCATCATGAAGTGGAACTTCATTGACATGGGGTCGTCCACGCCGGCACGTCGCAAGGCATGCTTCATCTCCTTGAAGTACTCGTCGATGGACTTGGATCCTTGGATGGTGTTCTCCAATTGGCGTAGAAGTTGTTCCGTGTAGGTTGGAGGCACGAACTCTCGCCGCATAGCTTTCTTTGTCTTGGGCCAACTCATGTCGTAGCTCTCCGAAGGTGCGTGAAGCCACCATGTGGACGCGTAGTCGTGGAAGTTTCTTGAGGCGCACTTCACTTGATCTTCGGGAGGGACTTGATGTAGCTTGAGGTAGTCGTCCATCAAACGCTCCCACTCGAGATACTCCTCAGGTTCTAGAGTCCCATAGAAAGGAATCTGGTGGTTGGTGTCAAGGTCATAGTAGCTCGAGGGAGTAGTGGACTTGAGCTCGTGGAGTAGGCGAAGATGTCGTACGTCCGAAGGCGAAGATGCCTTGAAGTCACTTGGCGAAGAAGCCAAAGGTGTTGAAGAAGCCGTAGCCTTGTAGTCGATGTTGCTGTACTGCATGGCCCATGCGCACGGGGGTGCTGGAGGCTGTGTGCACGGGGTCCCGTGTGCACGGGGGGTCGAGGGCCCGTGTGCACGGGGGTGGCAGAGAAGCCAACTGTCGTCCAGTAGGCTGCTCTTCATGGTCTTGTCGATGTCGATGCTTATGTGTACTTGCCGGAGATGGTGGCGCGGAAGTGTTTGCACTTGAGCGTCTTCTCGAAGATGAGGAAGACCGCTTGCGGTTCTTGATGAGGGCCTTGAGCTCCTCCATTTGCTTGTCCATCTTGGCGTCGAGGACGTTCTTCAATGAATCGAACTCATTATCGTGGTTGTAGACCGGAGATGATGTGCTTTTCCTATCCATCACAAGACTCAAGGAAAGGTGAGTAGGAAATGAGATAAACAATACCAAGCTACCTTTTCCCAAAGTTGAGGATGTATCTCGTATCACTCAATGTGAGATGAAAGAATAGTGGAATTGGTACCGGACTTGTTCACTCACACCTACAAGTAAAAGTTTATTGAGTGGCTTGGTTACGACAAGTGGCACAAATTTCATACAAATTGAAGTCCAAGATATTGTAAATGTTGAAATAAATCCAAAGGACTCAAAATGCAAAGCAAGTGATCACAAATATAGAGGAGGGCAATAAGAAACACACACAGTGGGATAATGGGGCTTGTGTAACTATAGGGATGAGCAATACAAAATTGCCTAATGAAGATGAAGGTCGTGTTGCACAAACACTAGGAGAGCACTAGCTTGATTGCACACTTGGGCACGATTCACCACTTGGCACCAACCTATATGTAGGCAAGCTAAATGTTCCCTATTCCATGTATCCTCATGCACAAGTATCTGTTTTGATGCTCAACTCTCTTTTGCTTATAAGCTTATGATCATTCTTTTTCTTGCTTAAAAGCTTTTTTTGCTCTTTTCTTCCTTTCCACTATGCTTATTGAGCCTCAACCACAAATATGGGACAAGTATCACAAGATATGCACGGGAGTAAACAATGGCACTATATGATATAACCAATGATGCAACAATATGATATCATATCACTATGGTGCACAAGTTTTCGCGAAGCCCGGCAATACTCGGATAGCTAGTCTCAATAGGTATGAAGGTATTCGCAAAGATGGTGGGGCTATCAAGATGTAATGGCAAGGAAGGAAAAGTTTAGGACAGAATGGATACCTTCATCACACTTAACCTTTCACGAAGTCGGGGGTAACCGGCCTTGCTTCCGGTTGAAGATGGTCTCAAAGGATGGATGGTCGTTGTCGATGTGGAAGCTCGTGGTGGATGTAGTTGATGGACCGATACAAGTCATCGGTGGTGGATGAAGATGTAACCGTCCCTAAGTAGCCGAAACACCTTAGGAGACTCAAATCACAACTCCAACGACCACAAATACCAAAGGAACCAAAATGGGTTAGTTTGCGGAAGTTGTGTGTGGTGTGCGCAAGCTATGGCGTAGGGGCTATGCAAAAGATGCAAATATGGAGGAAATTTTATGGAGTCAAATGGTGGTAAAACCAAGATGAGCAGCTCGGGCATGTCGCTAGCTTTTCAACGAGCCAAAGAACACCCAAATCGGAGTTCGGGAGTGGAAGTTATGACCGAAAACGTAAAGTGGACACAGCTGATTCTGGGAGGGCCCTGCGCACGGGGTCCAAGGCCCATGGACATGGGGTCCCGTGCGCACGGTACACGTACCGAGGACACAGGGTCACCAAAGACTTTGCGGGGGCCCGTGGGCACGGGGTAGGCAGAAAATTCGCGATTTTCTTGTCAAATTCGATGGGGGGAAGAAAAATTGGGGTATGGGGACGCAATAGGAGTTAGATCTACTTGCTAGACACCAGATCCACGGATCAAAATCACCACAAACGCACAAGAAAATTCAAATCACAAAAAATTTGTTATGGCTCTTTTTGTGGGGAATTTTCGAAATTGGACAAGAACAAGCAAAATTAGGCTAGAAAAACAAAGAGGGGGCTCTGATACCAAATGATATAGGGTGGAACCCTAAGTGGAGATCTTTCACGAATTGGAGGGGGAATCCCCAAGAACAAGATGAACACAAGAGGGAAAACAAGAGGAACACTCAAGAACAAGTCCAATCACACATCCACTAGACAATCAAACACACAAGATCCACAAGGTACATGAACAATCAAAGGGAAATAAGATACATGGTAGAGTTCATCCCAAATCCTATGAAGGAGATGAGGGCTTGATGATCTAGATAGATCCTTCACACAAGGGGGTCTTCGTCCACTAGGGATCTTCTCCAATGGAGGCCTTGAATAAGGCAAGAGTGGAACAAAACACCAGGCATAAGTCCGAGCCTTCCACCCTTTACCAAGTATATAGATGCATTAATTAAATAAGAGATATTGTGATTTCCCAACATATCCATGTTCCAACATGGAACAAACTTCAGCTTCACCTGCAACTAGCAACGCTATAAGAGGGGCTGAGCAAAAGCGGTAACATAGCCAAACAACAGATTGCTAAGAAGGTGGGTTAGAGGCTTGACATGGCAATATGGGAGGCATGATATAGCAAGTGGTAGCTAGCGTGACATAGCAATAGAGTGAGCAACTAGCAAGCAAAGATAGAAGTGATTTTGAGGGTATGGTCATCTTGCCTGGAATCCCGCAAGGAAGAAGAACGAGTCCATGAAGAAGACAAGCGGACGTAGTAGAACGAATCCTCACAACTCCGAAATGAAACCGAAGCTAACGAGAGAAGCAACCCGGAACTAAGCAAGCAACATAGTAAACAACCATCACATAAACATGGCATGATGCACAACCAAGTATGATGCATGTTTGGTTTAATGAGCCATGGCATGGCAATATGCACAAACAATACTACAAATTAAGTAGAGCTCAATATGCAACGAGTTGCATATTGATGAAACACCACATTCAAACATTTAGTTCACTCTCGTTTATCTACCCAACAATATTAAATGTTATCAAACATGGTAAGAGGTGAAGCATATGGAAACTACCTATCTAGGAAAGTTTGAATGAGGCCGGAATAACAAACTACAATTCCGAAAAATCCTCATATGCAATTCATGGATTTGGTACTGTTCTGCCCTATACACAATTTTAGAGTTGTTAAACACGTAAAGTGAGTACACCATGTTAATCTATGCATTTTTCTGCCCCATTTACATATAAAGTTTATTAAATTCAGAGCTACGGTTAATTAGTTATGAAATAAAGCATTTTAACATGGCATTATCCAAAAATATATGAAAACATCATTTTAAACATTTTTAACATGGATGAAAATTGCATATTATGAAACTACACAAAATTCTAAGCATTTTACATATATAGTTTGTTTTAAACTGATGCATGGTTGTTGAGTTTTTATATGCATGAAGTAGAGGGACTGAACTGTAAAACAGGTTTTCTCTGGTAAAAGGAAATTCGTTCTGTGGAAAAAAACATGAAATGGGCCAAATCTTCTGGCCCGACAGAGCAAAGGGGCTGAAGGGGAGGGGGGGTTGCTCGCCCATGGGCCAAGCCCAAGTCGGTGGAGGAATGGGCCATCTCGGGAGGTGGGCCTTGCGCGGTGCTGGGCCTCACAAGCCGATCGAAGCAGGGGAGCACTGGGCCCTATGCATCACGGTCAACAGAGCGGGCGCATCTTCGTCCTCGATCTCGTGCTCGAAGCAGGAGCTAGCAGTGGCCCTGGACACCGACGGGAGCAGGTGACGGGCGAGGGAATGGCGAGGGCAGACGGAACGGGCGCAGGGGTCGCGGATCCGGACGGCGGCGCCTACTGCGCGGCTCCATGGCTCTCCTGACTGCTACTGCCATGACGGGGAGAGAGGAAAGGTTAGAGAGAGAGAGAGAAGAAGAAGAAGGGAGAAAGGGAAAGGGCAGTGGGGCAATGCGACCTGGGTCCAGCAGGGTTGTCGCGGTCGCCAGCGGCGCCTGGATCTGGCGAGGCCATCGACGAGTGGTGACTCTCGGGGCCGAGGTGAGGATGCAGTTGCCTCTGCGGGAGGATGTGGGAGGCGAGGCTGGGGCGGAGCGGCAGCGAGCGGGTGGCGCACGCGCGAGGGAACTCGTGATATAGGGTGGAACCCTAAGTGGAGATCTTTCACGAATTGGAGGGGGAGTCCCCAAGAACAAGATGAACACAAGAGGGAAAACAAGAGGAACACTCAAGAACAAGTCCAATCACACATCCACTAGACAATCAAACACACAAGATCCACAAGGTACATGAACAATCAAAGGGAAATAAGATACATGGTACAGTTCATCCCAAATCCTTTGAAGGAGATGAGAGCTTGATGATCTAGATATATCCTTCCCACAAGGGGGTCATCATCCACTAGGGATCTTCTCTAATGGAGGCCTTGAACTCCAATGGAGTGTCTCTCTCTCAAGAGGAATCCCACAAGGGGAGGTACATGAGCTAAGCTCTAATATCTAGATCTATTCTTAGCTGGGTCTAAATGGAGGAGATGAAGGAGTATATATAGGTCCAAGGGATGAAGGGCTAAGCAGGGGAGAAATGGGGATTACATGGGCAAAGCCCGCAGCAACACACAGGGGGGCCCGTGCGCACGGGGTAAGTGGAGCCCGTGCGCACGGGGTATCCAAAGACCTGACGCAAGGGCCCGTGCGCACGGGGTCCGTTGGGCCCGTGGACACGGGGGTCCCGTGGGCACGGTACACGCCCGTGCGCATGGGGGCTTCAGGACCACCAGCCTGGGAGGCCCGCGGGCACGGGGTCGGAGGGGCCCGTCCGCACGGGGTTGCCTTGGAGCTGCTGCCTTCTTCTTGGCGCTTCCTTCTCCGCTTCCAGGCTTCCCTCTTGGATGGTGTTGATGTTCTCTTCTTCTTGGACTCCTCCTCGATGAATGTGTAGCTCCGCTCACACCTATGTATCCGTACGAGAGAGGGGTCAAGTAGTATACCATCCTCGAGAGGTACAAGTGGACACGTGTAAAGGAGATGATTCACCTTTGTATGTATGAAGTAGATGTGGCACATGTCACTTGCCAAATGGACTCTTGACATGGTGATGTCCATAGGATGCTCCGCATCAACTCGGGCCCAGATCCGGCACGAAGCGGGCCGGTTGCGGGCTTCCGCGGGCCGCGGCGGCGGGGAGAGCTGGGGAGGTGAGGTGGCATGCTCTGGTTAGTGGAGGACGGCGACTGCGGTGGCGCTAGCCGATGGGAGCGCGACAAGTGGCGGCGGAGGAGGGGCTCGGCGCGAAAAGCTATGGGTTGGCGGCTGCTACAGCTGCGGGACAGAGGTAGGGCAAGGTTTAGGGGTAGGTTTAGACTAGGGTTGTCCAAATTAGGAAGGAGGGGTGTTTATATAGCAGGTTTGCTAGGGTTAGGGGTTTTTTTGACCCTCCGATGATGATCGGATGACATCGGTCGCAAGAGGGGGTTAGGTGGCCTTAGCTGGGCTGTGAAGGGGTGGTTGGGATGAGAGGAGAGGGGAGAAGTGCAGCCCGGCATGGTTTCTCGAGACCGAAAATGTCCGACGAAAAGACTGGCTATACTGCCGCTATATATTTAACGGTTGGGCTATGGGCTATCAAACGAACTCCGAATGCGATGAAATTTGAGACGCGTTCTTTCTACACAATAATAAGACCGCACGCTAACTTTCATCCCATTCCGAGAAAATTTTCCGACCACTTATAAAATAATATTTCGGACGTGTAGCGGGCGCGTGCGAGTGTGTCTTGCTTCAGAACGGACAACATAGAGAACTGGAGGAACCCGGATGGATGCAAGTTTTGAAAACATGATGATGCAATGCGGATGATGACATGGCAAGATGCAACACGCAAGCGAATGACAAGACAACAACAACGAATAACTGGAAGACACCTGGCGCAACAGTCTCGGGGCGTCACAATATGTGACAGCCTGGCTTATTAGGGATGATAGACTAGTCATATCAATAAGGAATTCCTTCTTTTCGTGGAGCCCATTCGGACAGAACTCCAAAGTTAAGCATGCTCAGCATGGAGTAGTTTCAGGATGGGTGACCGACCGGGAAGTTTCTCCCGGGTGCACACGAGTGAGGACAAAGTGCACAGAAAAGACTAGTATTGATCTGTGGGGCCATTCTAGATCCCACTAGGAGTAACAACCACCGGCGGGTGTGTCCGGAGCGTTACAAGTTGGTATCAGAGCCGACCCTCGCGCTTACACGGATGTTTGTGGATAGGTGCGCGGTTATGTTGTTCATGACATTTCTGACCCGTCGTGGCACACGGCATGGCACATGTACCGGACTAGATGCAGAGACGTATGTGCCAAGAGGGAATGTTCCTGTGGCCCGACGAGGACGTCGGTTCCTCTAAGTGGGGGTGTATGTGATAGCCTGGCTTATTAGGGATGATAGACCACTCATATCAATAAGGAATTCCTTCTGTTCCGAGAGCCCATTCGGGCAGAACTCCAAAGTTAAGCGTGCTCAGCGTGGAGTAGTTTCAGGATGGGTGACCGACCGGGAAGTTGCTCCCGGGTGCGCACGAGTGAGGACAAAGTGTGCATAAAAGACTAGTATTGATATGTGGGGCCAGTCTAGATCCCGCCAGGAGTAACGACCTCTGGCGGGTGTGTCCGGGGCGTTACAGAAGGGAACGACCCGAGCCACCGAAGACACAGCAGTGGGTGCCCACGCGGAGGGGAGTATGAGGGTTCACTGGTTCGCCTGCGGTGTGTGGCTGTCATCGCCGGAGAATAACAGGAGGTGTTGGTGAGTAGAGGAATGGCCTGGACGACGATGGGAGTAGGGTGGGCCGGTGAGGCCTGCGGCAGCAAAGCCGACAATGGGAGGTGGTAGTAGGCGGTACCACCGGCGGTGGTTTGGGCTGCAGAAGCATGAATATCCGAGATTGAAGAAGCACCATAGCCGTTAGATGAAAATCCAACGGCCACTGCTAATAGAATCGTGTATTAACTATATGTTGACAAAGCCTTGCATGCGCGTCAACTTAGTAGGCCCACAAGTGACCTTCACATCTGTGGCAGAGAGCAAATAGCCCATTTGTGATTTGTTATAATGTACAGCCCATTTTTTAATTCTAATGGAATTCACTCAGCCCATTTACTATTTGTTAAAATTACAACCCATTTTCTAGCCAGGACCTTGTTTATAATTTCAGCCAACCGCTCAAAAAAAGTCAACGAAATTTCCAACATTTTGATGGGATCTGAAATATTTTTAACCTGAAATTTAGAGTTAGATTAAATATAATTTCAAAATAAAGTTGTATTACGTAAAAATCCAACCAAATTTTGCGCACGCAACAAGTAATGAAATTAAAAAAAATGCCTTTTTTAGAAGAATTAAAAAAAGTACCTGTTCGGTGCGTTTTTTATATTTACAGCCAATTTTTCTAATTACAGCCCATTTATTATTTCTTAAAGCCCATTTTCTTGGCAAGTCTAATGCAGCTCGGAGAATAACAAGTTGACCTGGGTTGGGTATTCCGCAAAAAAGAATAGCTGGGCTAGCCATTTTCACATTTAAATGTTAATATCTGGGCTGGATATTTGGTCGACATAAAATAATAGCCTGGGCTAGATGGGCCACAGCCCGCCCAGTTGATACCCTGCTCCTCTAAACAACAACAAAAACATCGCTCAAGAAAAACTCTGCTCACACCTCAAAAACACAAATACTGCTCGAGCTGCTGGGTCCCAGCTATCAGCCGCTCCTTGTGCAATTCTCTCGTTTATTAACTATATAGGTTGAGAATGGTGTGGGACCGTGATGTCAGGAAACCAGGATGAAGCAAAAACAATTACAGTTGTATATACTAATAAGGAGGCACTTGGGTACGTGCGGCTATGGCCCTAGTGGGATCCACTATCATCCTCTGCAAATAAAGTCATCTCCTGATTCCTCATGTTCGTTGACCATGTTGACAATGCAAGACGGCGGCGCCACGGCGAGCGCAACAACTCGAAGGACGAAGGAGTGGGCCTCACGGGCCCTACGGATGGTCTGATACAGCACCTGCTCCTCATTCAGGAAGCCAGGATCATAGGGCCACATGTCTGCGACGACATTGTCATTCGCTTGTTCGCCGGCAATTCGTCCTTCCGCGAGCCGGTGCTCATTGAGGAGACAGAGGTTGCTGCACAGGTCCTCCTGTGCTGGTAGCTCTTCCGGCATTAGGGTGTCGAAGTGCAGCCGCACCAGCTCTATGGTGAACACGGCATGAACCAGCTTGGGCGGTGGTGCCGGGTCCTAGTCGGAAGCCATGTCAATCATCTGATTGTCGTCGCTCACCTCGGCGAGCTCGCTCGCGAGCCAGCATGTCCGGCTGCTGGATCGGACCACTGCCAAGCACGAGTCTGAGCGCCTCCCTCGCCTGGGCGCGCTTTCCGCCTGAAACGGTCAGCGTCGCCAGCGCCGCTTCCCGGTGTAGGCGATTGCTCCGCGTTCAATTGACACAAGTGCCGTCTCTCGATATGTGTGCCTCCCACATTAATGATACGTGGTTGCCTCGGCAGCTACTCCGGCGCCACCTGTCCGCCCCTCTTGCGCCCAACATTGCTATATAAACTGTTGCGCCGGCCATAGCCGCAGTCATCCGCCTCCGTTCCCTTTCTCCTGACCACACCACTACTACCCACCATGGCTTCCTCGCGCTCCAGCGCTCTTTGGGACAGACTGGCATTGCTACCGTTGGCTGGCCGACAGGCAGCCGGAGGATGACTGTAACACCCACGATGCGGCTATATCTCCCACGTGTTGGAGCACGACTTAGAGGCATAACCGCATGGTAGGCATGTCGCAAGAGGGGTAATCTTTACACATACCATGTACTGAATAAGAAAGCGATAAAGAGTTGGCTTAAAATCACCACTTCAAACAATACATAAACATCATACATTATCCATAATACAATCAAGGTCCGACTACGGAACCAACATAAAAGAAAGACACCCCAAATGCTAGATCCCCGATCGACCCGACTGGGCTCCACTACTGATCAACTGGAAACGAAACAACACAACGAACACGATCTTCATCGAGCTCCCACTTGAGCTGGGTTGCGTCACCTGCACTGGTATCATCGACACCCGCAACTGTTTGGAAGTATCTATGAGCCACGAGGACTCAGCAATCTCACACCCGTGAGGTCAAGACTATTTAAGCTTATGGGAAGGGAAAGGGTAGTGAGGTGGAGCTGCAGCAAGCACTAGCATATATGGTGGCTAACTTACGCAAATGAGAGCAAGAAGAGAAGCAAAGCATGGTCGTGAACTAGAAGTGATCAAGAAGTGATCCTGAAACTACTTACGCACAAACATAACTCCAAAACCATGTTCTCTTCCCGGACTCCACCGAGAAGAGACCATCACGGCTACACACGCGGTTGATTCATTTTAATTAAGTTAAGTGTCAAGTTTTCTACAACCGGATATTAACAAATTCCCATCTACCCATAACCGCGGGCATGGCTTTCGAAAGTTCATAACCCTGCAGGGGTGTCCCAACTTAGCCCATCACAAGCTCTCATGGTCAACGAAGGATATTCCTTCTCCCAGGAAGACCCGATCGGACTCGGAATCCCGGTTACAAGACATTTCGACAATGGTAAAACAAGACCAGCAATGCCGCCCGAATGTGCCGACAAATCCCGATAGGAGCTGCACATATCTCGTGCTCAGGGCACACCGGATAAGCAATTCGTACAACTAAAACCAACCCTCAAGTTTCCCGAGGTGGCGCTGCAAGGGGCTCTAGTTTGGACCAACACTCAGACGATCACTGGCCCAGGGGGTTTAAAATAAAGATGACCCTTGAGATTGCAGAACCCAAGGGAAAAAGCCTTAGGTGGCAAATGGTAAAACCAAGGTTGGGCCTTGCTGGAGGAGTTTTATTCAAAGCGAATTGTCAAGGGGTTTCCATAACACCCAACCGCGTAAGGAATGCAAAATCAAGGAACATAACACTGGTATGACGGAAACTAGGGAGGCAAGAGTGGAACAAAACACCAGGCATAAGGCCGAGCCTTCCACCCTTTACCAAGTATATAGATGCATTAAAGTAAATAAGTTATGATAATGATATCCCAAAAATAACCACGTTCCAACAAGGAACAAACTTCATCTTCACCTGCAACTAGCAACGCTATTAAAGGGGCTGAGCAAAGTGATAACATAGCCAAACAATGGTTTGCTAGGAAAGGTGGGTTAGAGGCTTGTCATGGAAATATGGGAGGCATGTTATAGCAAGTGGTAGGTATCGTGGCATAGCAAAAGAGCGAGCAACTAGCAAGCAAAGATAGAAGTGATTTCGAGGGTATGGTCATCTTGCCTGCAAAGTTCTCCTAGTTGACGAAAGCTTGATCCTCGTAAGCATACTCAACGGGTTCCTAGATCACGTAATCGTCTCCCGGCTCTACCCAAAGCAAGAACACAAGCAAAGGAAACAACAATCAACCACGGTGCAATGCGCAAGCAACATGATGCAAAACATGGCATGATATGCGAGATGTGATATGCAATGCATATGCGTGCTTCGGAAGGGAAAGATTGAACCAGGCATCAACTTGGCAAACCAAGTGTGCCGCTGGAAAGATGAGATGATTTCGGTCGAAATCGATATAAAGATCACTGGAATCGGATGCACGTTTTGCAAATGGAAAGCAAAACAATAATGGCACAATTCTGCGATTAACAGCACGATGCCATCTAGAATGCAACAAGAAACTAAGCTACTGCACTCCAACATAACAACAAAGCACATGGCAGTGATCTACTCAAGATGCTTAACAAAACATGAACAATGATCTACGACTAAATCACACAAGAGCAGGTTCAAACAAGCATGGCAAAAGTGCAAAAGATATCAGCTTCATAGACTTAGTGAAAATAACAACATGTCAGGACTTAACATCAGGAAGACATGTTTAGAGCAAGCTAACAACATGCTACAGGAATATATCATAGCAAAACAAGGCATGGAATAAACCTATTTAAAGCATAGAACAAAAGTCCCTTACTGACCATAAGCCAAAAAGGATCAGAAGATATGATGGCACCCATGTAAACATAGCAAGTTTCGTTAACAGATTCAGACTTAGCAGAAAACAGAGCATGGCATAAACAGAGTTATGTAGGCCTCTTTGCGAGCTCGATTCACTCACCACAAGGCATTGCATGACAAACTAAGCATACTGCCCGCAAGAAGACATGATCATAAGGCTAACCATGGCAAGAACAAGTCTATAACATGCATGGATCAACTACAACAACCTTGGCAAAATGGATTAACATGTAAACAATCTTCCAGGAACATTTTATAGCAAGATTGAGTCATGCTAGGGCACTTCATAAATGCAAACAGGGGCATGGATGGATAGAGCATAACCATATGTCAAAATCATCCTTATTGAACATACTCAAAAGAAGCATGGATCTAACTGTAGCAACATGTTTACACGGCATAAAAATAACAGCACACAAAAGACAGCCAAAATCCTGAGATCCTGAATTCAGCAATAACACGAAGGCTACTTTGCATGCTTGTGCTAGTCACCACAAATATCACAAAAATACATGGCAAGCACCACTGTAAAGATAGCATGGCATATATCAAAACACATGTAGAGCTCATGACCATATGATGCACACAACAAAGGCGACAAAAATGACAAATCCTCATAGTCTGCTAGAATCAGCACCTAACATTTTATAGCACTCTTGCATCAACGATTTGGGCATCAAGATGGACTCAAACAAGCATGACACAATGGAATGAAATGTAGAGCATCTCACAATAAACATTTTTATATATCATGCACATGAATCGGAGCTACAGTCATGGAGTTATGGCATGATGAACAGAGGCATATATTATGAGGATCTGAGGACTTGGTTGTTTTTTAGGAAAAAACAAATGAGCGCGTCTTAGTTAAACAACGCTCAGGGCGGCGGATAGCAAGGTCTCAAGGCGTTGTACTTGGTCGCAAGGCGTTGTACTTGTCGCTTGATGGTGTTTCTTGTATCTTCATGCACCTTCTTGAGATGGGTCGCTCGTGCACTTGCGTCCAAATTGATTCGCTCTTGGAGTGGTAGAGGTAGAATATCCAATGGTGACAAATGGTTGAATCCGTAGACGACCTCGAAAGGGGACTTGCCGGTTGTTGAGTGTCTTGCCTGATTGTAGGTGAACTCGGCGATAGGTAGACACTCCTCCCACTCCTTGATGTTCTTCTTGATGAGTACTCGAAGTAGAGCAGAGAGTGTGCGGTTGGTCACCTCCGTTTGGCCGTCGGTTTGAGGATGGTAAGCCATGGAAAAGAGTAGCTTGATTCCGAGCTTGGCGCATAGGGTCTTCCAAAAGTAGCTAAGGAACTTGACGTCGCGGTCCGAGACGATAGTCCTTGGCACACCATGTAGACTCAATATTTCCCTACAAAAGAGATTAGCAACATGTGAAGCATCGTCTATCTTGTTGCAAGGAATCAAATGTGCCATTTTAGAGAAACGGTCCACAAAAACAAATATGGAATCTTTCCCATTTCGAGTCCTAGGCAAACCAAGTACAAAGTCCATGCTAATGTCTTCCCATGGTTGGTATGGAATTGGTAGAGGCATATAGAGGCCATGAGATTGAGCTTTGGACTTAGCTTTGCAACATGTAGAGCATCGGTTGGTGAAATGATTGACGTCCCGAAATATCTTTGGCCAAAAGTAGTTCTTTGAGAGCGTGGCGAACGTCTTGTCGCGTCCGAAATGTCCCATTAAGCCTCCTCCACGAGATTCCTGCAAAAGCAACAAATGAAGAGAGGACTCGGGGATGCAAAGTTTGTTAGCTCTCATAAGATATCCATCTTTGATGTAATAGCATTCCCAAGATGTATTCGACAAACACTTGGCATAAGGAGTATCAAAAGTTGCATCATGCTCATACAAGTTTTTGATATGCTCGAAACCAATGACATCTAACTCAAGTTGTGTAACAAGCATGCATATGCGGGAAAGAGCATCCGCTACGATGTTTTCTTTACCCTTGATGTACTTGATGACATAAGGAAAAGACTCAATAAATTCACTCCACTTAGCATGACGCTTGTTCAACTTGGTTTGTCCCTTAAGATACTTGAGAGTCTCATGATCGGTATGAATGATAAACTCATGGGGACGAAGGTAATGTTCCCACTCATGCAAAACATGGACTAAAGCATATAGCTCATTGTCATAGATGGGGTAATTGAGTTGCGGTCGGGAAAGTTTCTCACTAATGTAAGCTATGGGGCGCTTCTCTTGCGTTAACACACCGCCTATCCCATTACCACTAGCATCGCAATGAATCTCAAAAGGCTTGTCGAAGTTGGGTAAAGCAAGCACGGGAGCATGAGTAAGCAAATTCTTAAGCTCATTGAATGCGGTATCTTGGGATGGTCCCCAAACGAAAGGCGCATTCTTCTTGCTCAAAGCATGTAAAGGCGAAGCAATGGTGCTAAAATCCTTCACAAAGCGACGATAGAAACCCGCAAGGCCAAGAAAGCTACGCACTTGATGCAAGTTGGTTGGTTGCAGCCAAGTCTTAATAGCATTGATCTTGGACTCATCAACATGAACACCCTTAGAAGAAACAACAAAACCCAAGAAAACGAGCTTATCAGCACCAAAAAGGCATTTCTCCATATTAGCATAGAGGCGCTCTTTTCTAAGAGTTTGCAAAACAGTGCGGACATGGGTGACATGCTCTTTGATAGATTTGCTAAACACAAGAATGCCATCGAAGTAAACGACAACAAATATACCAATATAAGGGCGAAAGACATGATTCAGAAGGCGCATAAAAGTGCCTGGTGCTTCCGAGAGACCCATATGCATGACTAACCACTCATACAAACAAAACTTGGTTTTGAAGGCAGTTTTCCATTCATCACCTTCTTGTATGCGGATTTGATAGTAACCACTCTTAAGATCAATTTTGGAAAATATAGTGGCACCACTAAGTTCATCTAGCATATCATCTAGGTGTGGAATGGGATACCAATAGCGAACAGTGATAGCATTCATAGGTCTACAATTGGAGCACATGCAAAAGCTACCATCACGTTTTGGCACAAGAATGACCGGTACGGCACAAGGGCTCAAACTTTCACGCACATGTCCATGGTCTATGAGATGCTATACTTGCCTTTGTATTTCTTTGGTTTCTTCGGGGTTGACGCGGTAGGGAGCTTTGTTCGGAAGCGGTGCTCCGGGGATGAAGTCGATGCGGTGCTCAATGCCTCGTAGTGGAGGTAGTCCCGGAGGTAGCTCGTCGGGGAAAACATCGTGAAATTCCTGCAAAAGAGAATACAACACTAGAGGAAGATTGTGAGAAGTGTTAGTTGGTGGTGCATTGTCCTTGCACACAAGGACGTAGTGTAGGACACTAGATGGGTTCTCACACACTCCTCGTATCTCACTTTTGGTGGCAAATAGGACTAAGTTCTTCTTTTCACTCATCGTGGAGGTGTTCGATTTGGGCTTGTGGTGCTCACTCTCTTTTAGGTGGCTCGCTGTCTCACTATTCTCTCCACGATGGGTGGCTTGCTTGTCGGCGATCACTTGACCTGGGGACATGGGACGAAGTACATACTCCTTGCCCTTGATCTTGAAGATGTAGTGATTCGTTCGGCCGTTGTGGACGACTCCTCTATCGAATTGCCATGGCCGTCCAAGGAGAAGATGACGAACGAACATTGGAACGACATCGCACTCCAAGGTGTCTTCGTAGGCGCCGATTTTGAAGGGGACTTGTACTCGGTGCTCGACTTGGATGGTGCCGGAGTCACTAAGCCATTGCACTTTGCATGGATGTGGATGCTTCATCTTGGGCAATTGGAGCTTCGAGCAAAGCTCTTCACTTGCGAGATTATGACAACTTCCTCCATCGATGATGACCTTGACGGATCGTCCATTGATGCCGGCCTTGGTGTGGAATATGTTGCATCTTTGGTCTTCTTCTTGGTGATGTTGGAAGGTCAAGACTTTGAAGACAACGAGTGCGGGACTTGAGTCTTCATCGCAAAAGACTTGTTCTTCTTCATTGTTCACTTGGTGGTGCATGGCGACTTGCTCAAGGGCTTCCATTTCTCCTTCACTCATGGAGTCATAGGTGCCATCATCGTTGACGACCATGGTTCGCTTGTTGGTGCACTCATAGGACTTCTGGCCTCGGCCTCCGCAAGTAAAACACTTGAAGGAACTCGTCTTGATGGTCTCATCGGTTGGGGTTGATGACGATGAAGCTCTCGGCTTGACATTGCTCGTAGTAGGATGGCTTGTAGTTGAGGAAGCTTTCTTGGAAGTCGACTTGTCGATGTTGGTAGAAGAAGGCTTTGTGGTCAGTGTTGGAGTCGTTGAAGCTTGGTTGTTGGATAAATCGTAGGACTTGGATGAGAACTTGGCATACTTGAAGTCATCTTGTACTTGGCGTTCCGCTTTGGTAGCTTGGTGCACTAGCTCGATGAGATTGGAGTATGGTTGGAAGTCGGCGATCTTCTTGATGGGATGATTGAGTCCATTCAAGAAGCGTGCCATTGTTTGCTCATCATCTTCCGTGACATTGGCTCTTATCATTGCAATCTCCATCTCCTTATAGTATTCTTCAACGCTCTTGGTTCCTTGTTTGAGTTGTTGGAGTTTCTTGAAGAGGTCGCGGTTGTAGTAGGTAGGTATGAAGCGTGCTCTCATGACATCCTTCATTTGCGCCCAAGTAGTGATGGGTGGTTCACCTCTTGCCTCTCAGTGCTCTATGATTTTTTCCCACCAAATGAGCACATAGTCTTGGAACTCAAGGGATGCCATTGCGATCTTCTTCTCTTCTTCATAATTGTGCAAATGGAAGATCTTGTCAACTTTCAATGCCCATGAAAGGTACTCTTCGGGATCGTTGCTTCCGTTGAACTTGGACATGGTGAATTTGAGTTTTCCGTAGCGTTGTTCTTCATTGTGTTGGGGTCGGGGATGATGACGCCCATGTTGTTGATGACTGTTCAACTCGTGGTGCTCTTGGCGCGAAGGTTGTCAACCACGTGTTGCTCTTGTCGTGGGGGATCTCCATTGTCTTCATGATCTTGAGGAACTGGTTGTTCTTGGCGTGCTTGTGGAGGAGCTTCTCGAGCGCGAGGAGGAACTTGACGGTGCATGCGAGCTTGATAAATCCTCTCGCGGACTTCTTCGGGAAGTCCTTCGGCATGTTCACGATCTTGTCAGCCTCGGTCGGCTACGGCTCGACCTGAATCGCGTAGAGCTCGTTGTGCCTCAAGTGCTTGAGTGTAATGTCCTTGATACGGCTATATCTCCCACATGTTGAAGCATGACTTAGAGGCATAACCGCATTGAAAGCAATGTCGCAAGTGAGGTAATCTTCACACAAGCCATGTAAGACATAAGGGAAAGAGATACATAGTTGGATTACAATCGCCACTTCACACAATACATGAATATAACATTACATCATCCAGATACACACAAGGTCCGACTACGGAACCCAAAATAAAAGAAGACTACCCCAAAAGCTACACAGATCCCCGATCATCCAAACTGGGCTCCACTACTGATCAACTGGAAAACGGAACAACATAACAAACACGATCTTCATCGAGCTCCTCCTTGAGCTCGGTTGCGTCACCTGCACGGTTCATCGGCACCTGCAAGCTGGTTTTGGAAGTATCTGTGAGTCACGGGGACTCAGCAATCTCACACCCTCGCGATCAAGACTATTTAAGCTTACAGGTAAGGTAAAGGTATGACATGGAGCTGCAGCAAGCGACTAGCATATATGGTAGCTAAACATACGCAAATGAGAGCGAGCAGAGAAGGCAAGGCACGGTCGATAAAATTATGATCAAGAAGTGATCCTAGAACAACCTACATCAAGCATAACTCCAACACCGTGTTCACTTCCCGAACTCCGCTGGAAAGAGACCATCAGGGTTATGCACATGGTTGATGCTTTTTAATTAAGGTAAGTTTCAGGTTTTCTACAACTGGACATTAACAAATTCCCATCTGCCCATAACTGCGGGCACGGCTTTCAAAAGTTCAAATCCCTGCAGGGGTGTCCCAACTTAGCCCATCACAAGCTCTCATGGTCAACGAAGGATATTCCTTCTCCCAAGACAATCCGATCAGACTCGGCTTCCCGGTTACAAGACATCCTCGACAATGGTAAAACAAGTCCAGCAAGACCACCCAGATGTGCCAACAAATCCCGATAGGAGCTGCACATATCTCGTTCTTAGGGCACACCGGATGAGCAAGACGTCGGGAAGGCCAGCCCAGACCCTCCCCTAGTAGCCACCGGACATCGCTCAGTTTGGACCAACACTTAGACAAGCACTGGCCCGGGGGGTTAAAATAAAGATAACCCTTGGGCTGGCCTAACCCAAGGAAAAAATAGGCTAGGTGGTGAATGGTAAAACCAAGGTTGGGCCTTCCTGGAGGAGTTTTATTCAAGGTAAATTGTCCAGGGGTTCCCATTATAACCCAACCGTGTAAGGAACGCAAAATCCGGGAACATAACACCGATATGACGGAAAACTAGGGCGGCAAGAGTGGAACAAAACACCAGGCATAAGGCCGAGCCTTCCACCCTTTACCAAGTATATAGATGCATTAATTAAATAAGAGATTTTGTGATATCCCACAAAATAACCATGTTCCAAACATGGAACAAGATCCAATCTTCACCTACAGCTAGCAACGCTATAAGAGGGGCTGAGCAAAGCGGTAACATAGCCAAACAACGGTTTGCTAGGACAAGGTGGGTTAGAGGCTTGGCTTAACAATATGAGAGGCATGATAAGCAAGTAGTAGGTATCGCAACATAGGCATAGCAAAAGAGCGGGCATCTAGCAAGCAAAGATAGAAGTGATTTCGAGGGTATGGTCATCTTGCCTGTAAAGTTCTCTGAGAAGACAAAAAGCTTGATCCTCGTAAGCGTACTCAACAGGCTCCTCGATCACGTACTCGTCTCCCGGCTCTACACAAGCAAGAACAACAAGCAAAGGGAGACACAATCAACCATGTGCAATGCTCAAACAACATGATGCAAAACATGGCATGATATGCGGGATGCGACATGTGATGCATATGCATGATTTGGAAAGGAATGATTGAACCTGGCCTCAACTTGTAAAACCAATAGTGCCACTGGAAAGAGGAGTTGATTTCGGTTGGAATCGATATAAAGATCACCGGAATCGGATGCACGGTTTGGAAATGACAAGCAAAACAAATATGGCACCGGTCTGCGATAAACAGCACGAGACCATCTAAATGCATCAAGAACAACATGCTACAACACTCCAACATGACAACAAAATACATGGAAGGGATCCACTCATGATGCTTGACAAAAGATGAACACTAAGCTATGGGTAATTCACTCAATAGCAAGCTCAAACAAGTATGGCAAAAATGCAAAAGATAACAGGTTTCAGACTTGGTGAAATTAACAGCATGTCAGGAATTTATCATCAGGAAGCAATGTTTAGAGCACGAAAACTACATGCTACAGGAACATATCATGGAAAAGCAAGGCATGGCATGAAACTAATCAAATCATACAACAAATGTCCCTTAGTGACCATGAGCCAAAAGGGATCAGAAAATACAATTGCAAGCATGTGAACATAGCAATTAACGAAAACAGATACAGACTTAGTGAAAAACTGGAGCATGCAAAACAGATAACGAGTAGGCATGTTTACAAGCTCGATGCACTCACTACGAGGCATTGCATGAAAAACTAAGTATAAGGACATATTTATCCCTAAGTGTTTTGGTGATTGATGACAACGCAGTTGCGGACTAATCGTGTGACATGAGTATTCTAGACACTTCTTTGCTAGGCACAAGACGATTGGGTGCCCCTCGAAGACTGACGAAGACGGCGTCTTTTCTACGTTTCTTTTTGGTGGATTTGAGTCGTAGGAAAGCCGTACTATTAAGAGGGGGTCCGCGTTGGAAAGGTTTGGGTGGAATCATCACGTACACGTCTCCTTTTATCCCCTCCTTCTTCCTAGGAGCTTCCTCCGTTTTCCTGCCTCCTGTGACTGGCTGCTGTTGTGGTTAAGGTAGTACTGCTCCTGGATCAACAGTAGTACCGTAGGCATCCACGGTAGTACCACAAGGTGGCGCGGTAGTACCGCTGGTGACCACGGTAGTACCGCTCCCCTGGAGCCGCACTACCACTGCCCACCAGGCTAGTGCCGCCCCTTCGCGGTAGTAGGAGCGGATGTAATTTTTTACATCCGCACCTGCCGCGGTAGTACCGCTTTCGCCGTGCGGTAGTACCGCGCTATGCGGTCAGGCAGTAGTACCGCCCCTCGGCAGTACTACTGTGTCGGGTTTTTGCTACTTCCGTTTATTGCAGAAGTAGGCACAGAAGTTCCCCTTCCCCCTGGCTGGGACTTTTGCCTTGCGGTAGTACCGCATGGGGGGCGCGGTAGTACCGCGCGTGCGGAAGTACCGCCCCCAGCTTTGCGTCTGTGTCTGTGCTGGGGTCGCGGCACTATCGTGGGTCGGTACGATAGTACCGCACTACTGTGCGGTAGTACCGCTTGGTTGCAAGAAGTAGTACCGCGCGGCCTTGCGGTAGTACTGCTGGCCAGGCGCGGTAGTACCGTTGGCCGCGGGCTGGTTGGTGGGTAACGGTTGGATCTTTTCCATACACTATATAAGGGGTCTCCTTCTTCCCCGTTGACTCACCTCTTCCACCATTAAAGCTCCATTATCGCTCCAAGCTCCATTTCCGCCCGATCTCACTCCCTAGCCAACCAAACTTGTTGATTTGCTCGGGAGTGGTTGAGAAGGCCCCGATCTACACTTCCACAAAGAGATATTTAATTCCCCCTACTAA
Source organism: Triticum aestivum (assembly GCF_018294505.1). NCBI lineage: Eukaryota > Viridiplantae > Streptophyta > Magnoliopsida > Poales > Poaceae > Triticum > Triticum aestivum. The sequence continues at coordinate 315,774,922 of NC_057803.1, forward strand.
TCCCTTGCGGATCTTGTTACTCTTGGGTGTTTGAGCATCCTAGACGGTTGAGGTCACTGTGAAGCCATAGTCCATTGTGGTGAAGCTTCGTGGTGTCGTTGGGAGCCTCCAATTGAGTTGTGGAGATTGCCCTAACCTCGTTTGTAAAGGTTCGGTCGCCGCCTCCAAGGGCACCAATAGTGGAATCACGGCATCTCGCATTGTGTGAGGGCGTGAGGAGATTACGGTGGCCCTAGTGGCTTCTTGGGGAGCATTGTGCCTCCACACCGCTCCAACGGAGACGTACTTCCTCTCAAAGGGAAGGAACTTCGGCAACACATCCTCGTCTCCACCATCTCCACTCTTGGTTATCTCGTGCCTTTACTTGTGTAGCTTATTTGTTTCATATATCTTGCTTGCTTGTGTTCCTATTCGTGTTGCATCATATAGGTTGCTCATCTAGTTGCATATCTAGACAACCTACTTTGATGCAAAGTTTAAATTGCTAAAGAAAAGCTAAAAATTGTTAGTTGCCTATTCACCCCCCCTCTAGTCAACCATATCGATCCTTTCAATTGGTATCAGAGCCTCGTCTCTTTATTAAGGACTTTACCGTTCAAAGAGTATGGTTGATACCGTAGACGGTGTGGAGGAACACTCCGGTGTGAATCCGATCTCGTCTACGGGAGATGGGGGAACTTCGGTCTCTCATGAGGAGTTCAATGTGGCCTTGGAGACATTGAAAACCTCCATGACGACCGAAGTTGAAAGCATGTTTACTAAATTTCTTGAGGGGCTTAAACTATCCACCGCACCATTGAAAGTGGGTGATCCCGCCAGCAAGGTGTCGGATGCTATCCCCGACAAGGGGGAAGCTAGTAGTGAAAAGGCTCCTTCTTCTAGTGGTAAGAATGGCACCGGCATCTTTGCCCATGTGGAACCACCACTTGTTTATGGTGGACCGATTCCTTCCACTCATTTGAATCATGCCGATCCTCCTCCTAAGATTGTGAAAAATGAGGACTTTGATTCTTGGGTTTACTGCTTTAAACATCATTTAAATCATGTGAACACTAACCTTTGGAGAATCATTGAAGAAGGTTTTTATCCGCATGATCCAAGCAACTTCACTCCTCGAGAAGCCGCGGATAATCAATTCAATGAGAATGCTCTCCTCATCATTCAAGATGCAATTCCACCCGAAGACCTACCTCATCTTCGTCCCTTTGCCTTGGCCAAAGATGCATGGCGTTGTGTTGTCTCTCTCTACCGGGGAAGCGCAAGCATTGAACACTCCAATTATGAAGTGGTACAAGATGAGGCCGATGAGTTTGCAATGAAAGAAGATGAAGAACCTTGGGAGCTTTATCGGAGAGTAACCAAACTCGCGGTCTCACTACGAGATCACGGGAGCAAGGACATGGATGACAATTGGATCAAGCGCAAATTCCTCAAGGCAATGATGCCCTATCACAAGGCCATGTCCTCCTTCATTCGTCAAAGACCGGACTTCCACACTTTGACCTCAAGCGAAGTGTTGGATGAGTTTGTGGCCATGAACATTTTGGACAAGACCGCCGACAATGCGGTGCTCCGTTCTCAACGGGCAAAGAAGCCTAACCTAGCATTGAAGGCCAAGCTCACCGTGGAAGAAGAAGAAGAGGAAGAAGAGGAGAGCAACCCCGAAGATACGAAGTATGCATATCATGAACACATGGCACTTGCTTCAAGGCAATTTTGGAGCAAGAAAAACTCGAGGCCCAATTTTAGCAAAAACAACTCGAGTGGCACAAGGGGCAAGCAACGTGTAAGGACTTGCTACAATTGCGGCAACGTGAGTCATTTCGTTGCGGAATGCCCGTATGAGAAGAGGGAAGACAATGGTGGCAAACTCATCCGAAAGGACAAGGCCAAGTCGTTCCCCAACAAGAACAACTTCACCAAGAAGACTCCTCCCAAGGCTTTGGTTGTGCAAGAAGAGTACAATGAGGATGATGACGATGATGAAGATGATGAGTCGGTTGCCATGGCCTCCGTTGCCATTGCAACAACGTCACGGGTGTCTCTCTTCGACTCACCCAACGAGAGCATCACCGCCAAGTGCCTCATGGCTAAAGCCACCAACAAGGTAACCTCCAACATCAAAACTACCATCATTAATCATCCTTCCCCGACGGATAGCATTAATGAACTTGAGGGAGCTAATGTGGAGGCTAACGAGTTTGAGGCCTTTATGGGCAAACTCAAGGGAAAATCCAAGAAGCACTTTGTTGCTCTCTTGGAACAACTTGGTGAAGCCAATGACATGATCGAGGCTCACGAAGACACCATCTCTAAGATGGAAGGGCATAGTCGTGACTATGCCGATGAGATTTCGGATCTTTCCAATGCTCTTGAGGAAGAGCGTGGTCTTCGTTTGGCTCTTGAGGAGTCACACAACGTTGATCATGCTAAGTTAAAGAAAGATTATGATCATGTCCTCATTGTTTCTCGTGTGCTAAATTCCGAGAAGGCCAAACTCGGGGTTGATCTTGCTAGACTCAAAGAGGAGTTTGATATACTTGACAAGGCCCACAAGGCCTTGAAGGGTATTCACGCTAGTCTCAAGGAGTCTCATGATCAACTCCAAGTGAAGCTAACTAAGGAGAAAGCAACTTTTCCTCATATGGTTTTAATTGATAATGCAAATGCTACTAACCCGTGTTGTGAGCATATACATCTTGTTGAGGAAAATGCGAAGTTGAAGGAGCAACTTGAGAGAGGTCTTGCGACTTGCATACAAGGCAAGAAGAACCTCAACGATCTCTTGATCAACCAAAAGGGAGGTGTGGCCAAGGAAGGGGTTGGGTACGTGCCCGACTCCAAGAACAAGAAGAAGAATGACAAGACCAAACGACCTCCTCCCCTCATGCAAACCTTTGTGAGGGAGGGAGAGAGTGCCCCCGAGGAGAAGAAGAAGAACAATGTCAAGAAGGGCAATGCCACCCCTCTCAACAAAGCCGGCGATTTTAACCCTTCTTATGTGTTATGCCGTGCTAGTGATGGGCATGTTTATGCCAAATTTGTTGGTTCTCTTCATGAATACATTGAATGGTCTATTTGGGTTCCAAAAACCCTTGTTACTAACATCAAAGGACCCATTACAAAATGGGTACCTAAAACCAAGCATTGATCTCTTGTAGGTGTTTGCTTCCGGTGGGGGATCATGGTTGCTCGATAGCGGAGCTACAAATCATATGACCGGAAGCAAGGACTTGGTGGTGGACGTGCACAAGGTTCCATCTATGCCCACCAATGTCGAGTGGGGTGACGCCTCATCTTCTAAGGTATTGGGACTTGGCAAGGTGGTCATCTCTCATGATCTCACGATCGAGAAGGTCATGCTTGTTGAGTCCCTTGCATACAATTTACTTTCCGTTCGTCAACTTGCTATCATGGGCTTTGCCACTTTCTTTGATATCGATACCGTGGCCCTCTTGTGGAGCAAGACTCTTAAAGTAGCTTTTGTTGGGCATGTTGAGAATGGTCTATATGTGATTAACTTTTCGGAGCGACCCACTAAGACCGCGACATGCCTAATGGCTAAAGTTGATGTGGGATGGCTTTGGCATCGCCGTTTAGCCCATGTCAATATGAGATCTTTGCAAAGTCTCCTCAAGGGGGACCATGTCCGTGGACTAACGAATGTTAGTTTTGCTAAAGATCGTGCTTGCAGTGCATGTATCGAAGGAAAGCTACATGAGAAGGCTCACCCTCCCACGACTATCATTTATTCAAAGAGGCCTTTGGAGCTCCTTCACATGGATCTCTTTGGGCCTCCATCCTTCGATAGTCTTGGAGGTAGGAAGTATTGCTTGGTGATTGTGGATGACTACTCAAGGTACACGTGGGTGTATTTCTTCAAGAGGAAGAGCGAGACCCAACAAACCGTCATTGACTTTGCAAATGAAGCACAACGTCAACACAATGCAAAGATCTTGACAATAAGAAGTGACAACGGCACCGAGTTCAAGAACTACACCTTGGATGAGTTTCTTAGTGACGAGGGAATCAAGCATCAATATTCCGCACCCTACACCCCTCAACAAAACGGTGTTGCGGAGAGGAAGAACCGGACGTTGATGGATGCGGCAAGGACCATGATGGCGGAGTTCAAGTCTCCGTACAACTTTTGGGCCGAAGCCATCAACACCGCGTGTCATGCATCAAATCGGCTCTACCTCCGCAAGGGCTTGAACAAGACTCCATATGAGATACTCACCGGTAACAAGCCCAACCTCAAGTACTTCCGGGTATTCGGGTGTAAGTGTTTCATTCTCAAGAAAGGTGTTCGGTTGTCTAAATTTGAGGCTAGAGCTTATGAGGGCATATTTGTTGGTTATGCTACAAACTCTCATGCTTACCGTGTCCTCAATAAATCCACGGGACTTATTGAGGAGACGTGTAACGTGGAGTTTGATGAGAATAACGGCTCCCAAGTGGAGCAAAGTGGAACTTGTGATGTAGGTGATGAAATTCCTCCTCAAGCCATAAGAAGAATGGGTGTTGGTTTCATCCTACCCATTGAGGAACCCCTTGTGGCCGAAGGAGAAGGACAATGCTCCACTCAAGTGGAGCCATCACCAACCCAAGGCCCACACGCTTCCGAAGAACAAAGTGAAGGCCCTCAACCTCATGAACAAGACCAAGGGCAAGATCATACTCAAGACGGTGTTGACACACCAAGTGATGCCCAAGGTCAAGTTCTCTCCCCCGAGCAAGTTCAATATCAAGAACAAGTTCATGATGGCACTCAAGATGATCAAGTAACCGCTCCTCAACTCACCACCGACGAGGAACTAGAGCGTCGTGCCGCCAAGGTTGCTTCCAAGCTCTCCACCAAGGATCATCTCATGATGAATGTGCTTGGAAGCTTAAGAAAGGGGGTAAGAACTCGTAGACAATTAGCAAATTATTGTGAGCATCACGCGTTTGTCTCTTGTGTGGAACCCCACAAGGTCTATGAGGCGCTAGAAGATCCGGATTGGCTCAATGCCATGCACGAAGAACTCAACAACTTCGAGCACAACAAAGTGTGGAGATTGGTGCCAAGGCCAACGGGGAACCACAATGTCATTGGAACCAAGTGGATATTCAAGAACAAGCAAGATGCCCATGGGATTATCATTCGCAACAAGGCTCGTTTGGTAGCACAAGGCTACTCCCAAGTCGAGGGTATCGACTACGGTGAAACCTTTGCTCCCGTTGCTCGTCTTGAATCCATTTGCATGTTGATTGCATATGCTTCTCATCATAACTTTAAGTTACAACAAATGGATGTGAAGAGTGCTTTTCTTAATGGTCCCATTAATGAATTGGTTTATGTCAAGCAACCCCCCGGGTTCGAGGATCCCTACTTTCCCGATCATGTGTATCAACTCGATAAGGCACTCTATGGCCTTAAACAAGCCCCATGTGCGTGGTATGACCACCTTACCGAGTTGTTACAAGACCGTGGTTTTGAAGTTGGGTTAATCGACCCCACTCTTTTTACGAAGAAGGTCAAAGGGGAGTTGTTTGTGTGCCAATTATATGTTGATGATATTATCTTTGGTTCTCCTAACAAAGCTTTCAATGAGGAATTTGCCGCTCTCATGACCTCAAAGTTCAAGATGTCCTCCATGGGAGAGTTGAAGTTCTTTCTAGGGTTTGAAGTGAAGCAAAGAAGAGAAGGAACCTTCATCAATCAATCCAAATACACTCAAGACATGCTCAAGAGATTTAAGCTTAGTGACGTCAAGCCGGCCTCCACTCCAATGCCCACCAAGTGCCAACTTGACTTAGATCCCAATGGTAAAGTGGTGGATCAAAAGGTATATCGTTCCATGATTGGATCCTTGCTTTACCTTTGTGCATCTAGACCGTACATCATGTTGAGTGTGGCAATTTGTGCACGGTTTCAAGCCGCACCTAAGGAAAGTCACTATGTGGCGGTCAAACGAATCTTTCGATATTTGGCTCATACCCCAAACTTTGGCTTATGGTACCCAAGAGGATCAAACTTCAAGCTTGTAGGGTACTCGGATTCCGATTGGGCGGGAGACAAAGTGGATAGGAAGTCCACTTTCGGAGGGTGCCAATTCCTTGGTTGCTCGTTGGTAAGTTGGTTTCCAAAAAGCAAAGTTGTGTGTCTCTCTCGTCCACCGAAGCGGAGTATGTGGCGGCCGGTAGTTGTTGTGCACAACTCTTATGGATGAGGCAAACTTTAAAGGATTACGGTGTCACTTGTGACAAAGTGCCTCTTTGGTGTGACAATGAAAGTGCCATCAAGATCTCTCTCAACCCGGTGCAACACTTCAAGACGAAGCATATTGAGATCCGGTATCACTTCATCCAGGATCACATTAGGCGAGGAGAGATCGAGCTCAACTACGTCAACACTTCAAGACGAAGCATATTGAGATCCGGTATCACTTCATCCCCACCATACTCAACGTGTTGTCCTATTTAGATGTAGGCATGGACATAGGGGGAGTGATGTTCTCTCAATGAACTCTCCCTCCCCCCATTATGCATAAATCAATCAAGTCTTTCACATTAGCCATGTTTGATGGTACTTGTTCTTAAAAGACGAGTTTTGGTCATGGACCCAAGGATAATTCTTCGCGGTGCCATACCAACTGACTCAAACATAGGTGGCTACGGCCACCGCCCTCTCTTTTGGAGAGGTGGTGTCTTTCTGGTTTTGTGTGTTGCGTGGTCTTGTGGTGTTGTGTTGGCTCGGAGTGGTTTGTGCAAAGATCAAGTTTTTTGTGCGCTCGAAACATGCATCTTCTTGAGCCCACGGTACTACCGCGTCTAGGCGCGGTACTACCGCTTTGGGAGGCACGGTACTACTGCGCCACAGCACAGTACTACTGCTCTGGTGCGGTACTTCGGAAGTACCGCGCCGTGCGGTACTACCGTGTCTGGGCACGGTACTACCGCGCCGTCAAGGGCGCGTGGGGGTTATGACTCGGGCAGGGGAGTTCCAACTCCCCATACCCATTCATTGTCTCTCTCTCCACGTCTCTCCCTCTCAAGAACGGCGCCGGAGGCCCTCGCCGGATCTCCGTCTCCGGCCACTCTCCTTGGATTCCGACCGGTGGGATCGTTCCCCACCACTTCCTCTTGCCATGGACCAAGGTTTTTCCCCAAATCCCTCTTTTTCTTGGTTGTTCTCTTGCTTCTAGGTTTTTGGGGAGAAACTTGTCGTTCTTGAGATTTTAGGCCAAATCTATGCTAGAGTAGGATGTAGGAGAGTCGTGATGCGTAGGAAACATACTTGATATGCTGTCTTGTGGTAGCTTTGTCCAACCGTAGTACCGCCGTGGTTTCGCAGGCTTTTTCAGATTTGAACTAGTTCAGATCTGACGCGGTGCGGTACTACCGTGCCCGATGTGTGGTACTACCACTCTTGCGGTACTACCACCCGTCAGGTGCAGTACTACCGTACCGTGCGGTACTACCGCTCTGCAGACGCGGTACTACCGCGCCGGCCACGGCGGTAAGGTCGTACTACCGCTCCTACACCCGGTACTACCATGCTCTCGCATGGTACTACCGCGTCTAAGAGCCGTACTACTATCTTAGCTCCGCAGCTCTTGGCAGTACTACCGTAGGGATCAAATCTCTCTCTAGGCATTTATCATGTGTGCTTTCTGCTTGTTTCACTTGCTTTGTTGTGGTCTTTGCATTAATCTCTCTTGGCTGTTGTGGGTGTTTTTGCGTTCTGTGTCTCAGGTGGTGGCTCTCGCCGTTCCAATCCTAGTCGTGACACTGGCTCCAAGCGTCTGCGCAACCCCCAAGATGAAGCCCCAGAGGGATCCAATGCCCCCAAGCGCAATGTCAAGACCACTGCCAGCAAGCAAAAGGAACCGTCTAAGGGCATGGACGAGATTTCAACCACTGAGTATGTCGAGCGCCGGAAGATCAATCCCTATGTGAATCCTCGGGCTATCCTCAGAGGCACCGAGTTGTTATGGACCAAGCAAAAGGCTCTCATCTATCTGGATGTGATCAAGAACAAGCAAAATACCTTTGTGGATGTCAAGTGGATAGACATGCATCACCTGCGGAAGGACAAGTTTCATGACTATTTTGGAGAGGCTCTGGACTTGGTGGAGCAGTTTGCTATTGAGCCGGTGATCTCTTTTCACCTTGACTATGACCCTGAGCTCATCTGTCAGTTCTTTGCCTCAGTGTACTTTCATCCCGGGGAGGAGCGGAGGATGACCTGGATGACCAATGGCCGTCAGTTGTCTGCTACATGGAAAGAGTTCATGGATCTGCTGCACATTCCTGATGACGGGCTTCACACCCCCGTTGGCGTTCGCCCCCATGCCAACTCTGAGTCTGCCAACAAGAACTAGCTTCAGCCCTTCCTTGTTGAGAAGGTACTCCCCAATGGCAAGTCATCTTGGGTGTTGAACTCCTTTCTGGATATCATGCATCGCATCTTCCGCAACACTCTGTTCCCACGCATTGGCGACAAGGACAAGGTACATGCATATCTAGTGGACATGTTGCTCTTGTGTGCATATGCACGTTCTTCTCATACTCAGCCACTTGATGTCTCACACATCATGTGGTGTGAGCTTCGGTTTGCGGTGTTCACTCGCAAGGTACCTATCTATGGACCGTACCTATTTCTGCTGCTCTCCACCACTTGGGAGAAGACGTATCTAGGTGATGAGTTCCTTGCTCCAGACTGGATTCGCCATGAGTCCATCAGCCTCCGCGTCAAGCCCAACTGGGCCAACACCACTACCTGTGCTGAGGCATCTTCTGCTAGGAGTGCTGCTGGTGAGGAGGAGGCTGCTGCTGCTGCTGAGACTGTTGCTGAGGACCGTGTTGCTAGGTCCACCACTTCTTCCTCTGAGCCGTCATGGGCCAAGAAGCTGAAGGACAAGATGAAGACTCTCTTCTACATGCAGGCGAAGGGACAGTACAGGGCTCACGTGACTGACAAGGAGAGTCGCCGCCATGACAAGAAGGTGATGAGGCTCTTTGGAGAGGATGTGTCTGGCGGGTCTGAGGACGTCATCACACCTGAGGCTGCCTGGATGTCAAAGCAGGGCTACAAGTGGACCAGTTCAGAGGATGACCTCGAGGAGACTATCCCCGCCGCTGAGTCTGACGAGGAGCACGAGGAGCAGTGGGACGACTTCTCTGCCTGAGCCACCCCGTGTGTGTAGGTGTCCTCTCTGCCTTTTTGGCGTCTCGATGCCAAAGGGGGAGAGAGTGTAGGGATTTGCGTTGTGTCGTGCTTGGTGTGTTTGTTTGCTTTGTCGTTTGGACCTCGTTTGCCTCGTTTGCTTTTGTTTGGTTTGTGCCTTCGAGACCCTTACTCCATATGGTGTAAGACATATGCACTCTATCTATCTTAGTTATCTTATGTTTGTACTATCTTGTCTAGTGATAGATATACCTTGTCTCTATAATATAGGGGGAGCTCTATTCCTAGTATTCGTGCTCATCTAGGTGGCACACATTTAGGGGGAGCCCGTCTATTTTATAGAGAGGAGGGGTTTGCATTTACTTAATAGTATTTTCTTTGTGCAAATCCCGTTTTTTCATCAATCCACCAAAAAGGGGGAGATTGTAAGGACATATTTATCCCTAAGTGTTTTGGTGATTGATGACAACGCATTTGCGGACTAATCGTGTGCCATGAGTATTCCAGACACTTCTTTGCTAGGAACAAGACGATTGGGTGCCCCTCGAAGACTGACGAAGACGGCGTCTTTTCTACGTTTCTTTTTGGTGGATTTGAGTCGTAGGAAAGCCCTACTATTAAGAGGGGGTCCGCGTTGGAAAGGTTTGGGTAGAATCATCACGTACACGTCTCCTGTTATCCCCTCCTTCTTCCTTGGAGCTTCCTCCGTTTTCCTGCCTCCTGTGATTGGCTGCTATTGTGGTTGCGGTAGTACTGCTCCTGGATCAACGGTAGTACCATAGGAATCCACGGTAGTACCGCGCGGTGGCGCGGTAGTACCGCTGGTGACCACGGTAGTACCGCTCCCCTGGAGCCACACTACCGCTGCCCACCAGGCTAGTGCCGCCCCTTCGCGGTAGTAGGAGCGGATGTAATTTTTTACATCCGCACCTGCCGCGGTAGTACCGCTTTCGCCGTGCGGTAGTACCGCGCTATGCGGTCAGGCAGTAGTACCGCCCCTCGGCATTACTACTGTGTCGGGTTTTTGCTACTTCCGTTTATTTGCGGAAGTAGGCACGGAAGTTCCCCTTCCCCCTGGCTGGGACTTTTGCCTTGCGGTAGTACCTCATGGGAGGCGTGGTAGTACCGCACGTGCGGAAGTACCGCCCCCAGCTTTGCGTCTGTGTCTATGCTGGGGTCGCGGTAGTACCGTGGGTCGGTACGGTAGTACCGCACTACCGTGCGGTAGTACCGCTTGGTTGCAAGCAGTAGTACCGTGCGGCCTTGCGGTAGTACCGCTGGCCAGGCGCGGTAGTACCGCTGGCCGCGGGCTGGTTGGTGGGTAACGGTTGGATCTTTTCCACACTCTATATAAGGGGTCTCCTTCCCCTTTGACTCACCTCTTCCACCATTAAAGCTCCATTATTGCTCCAAGCTCCATTTCCGCCCGATCTCACTCCCTAGCCAACCAGACTTGTTGATTTGCTCGGGAGTGGTTGAGATGGCCCCGATCTACACTTCCACCAAGAGATATTTGATTCCCCCCTACTAACCCCTTGCGGATCTTGTTACTCTTGGGTGTTTGAGCATCCTAGACGGTTGAGGTCACCGTGAAGCCATAGTCCATTGTGGTGAAGCTTCATGGTGTCGTTGGGAGCCTCCAATTGAGTTGTGGAGATTGCCCCAACCTCGTTTGTAAAGGTTCGGTCGCCGCCTCCAAGGGCACCAATAGTGGAATCACGGCATCTCGCATTGTGTGAGGGCGTGAGGAGATTACGGTGGCCCTAGTGGCTTGTTGGGGAGCATTGTGCCTCCACACCGCTCCAACGGAGACGTACTTCCTCTCAAAGGGAAGGAACTTTGGCAACACATCCTCGTATCCACCGTCTCCACTCTTGGTTATCTCGTGCCTTTACTTGTGTAGCTTATTTGTTTCATATATCTTGCTTGCTTGGGTTCCTATTCGTGTTGCATCATATAGGTTGCTCATCTAGTTGCATATCTAGACAACCTACTTTGATGCAAAGTTTAAATTGCTAAAGAAAAGCTAAAAATTGTTAGTTGCATATTGATCCTTTCACTAAGCATACACCCAGCAAATAGACATGGCATAGAAGCTAGACATGGCAAGACCAACAACATAGCATGCATGGATCAACAACAACAAGCTCGGCAAAATTGCAAAACATGTTAACAATCTGCCAGGAACATTTTATAGCAGAAGTAGAGCTCGATTGACTCAAGCTAGGGTGCTCCATAATTGCAAACAAAGACATGGATGGATAGAGCACAACATATTTATAGGTAGAGGGAGCTAGGAGGCTCCAAATGAGGTGCGGTTTGCGGCCACGCGATCGTGATCGGACAGCCTAGATGATGGATGGGTCTTAGGTGGGTTTTGGGCCACATTGGAGGGGTGTTGGGCTGCAACACACACGAGTCCTTTTCGGTCCCTCGGTTAACCGTTGGGGTATCAAACGAAGTCCAATGGTACGAAACTTGACAGGCGGTCTACCGGTAGTAAACCAAGGCCGCATGGCAAGTCTCGGTCCAATCCGAAAATGTTTAACGCCCGCACATGTAAAGAGGTAGAAAGGGACACCGGGTGACATAGGAGCGCCAGATTGCAAAACGGACAACGGGGAAAATGCTCGGATGCATGAGACGAACACGCATGCAAATGCGATGCACATGATGACATGATATGCGATGCATGACACGCAAGCAAAGACAAGGCAACAACAGCGAATAACTGGAAGACACCTGGCACATCGGTCTCAGGGCGTTACAACACTCCACCACTACGAGAGGATCTCGTCCCGAGATCTAGAATGGCATAGGAGGGAAAATGGAAGAGAAATAGAAGAGGTAAAAACTAATTGCTTCTTTGACAAATGAGTGAAACCAAAGAACCTTGAGAGGTTAAGCCATTTCGAGAAAAGAATACAATGGAGATTAACAAAGTTGAAAAACACTCCGTTAGAAAAGAGGAACAAGGAAGAACAAATTCGGGCAGCACTCCGATTGAAAAGAAAAGGAATTGACTAAGAACATGAAAAGATGAGAAGATACTTGATGAAATCACAACACACTGCCTCCGGAACTATTGAATGAATGGAGCAAGGGGTAAGAAAGATCTCAGACAGCACTGCGGTTGAAAATAGATGCAAGGCTTGATAAGGCGAAAAGAACTTGAGCAGAAAGGTCACAACACTCCGGTTAAATAGGATAAGCATGAAAAGATCATGATCTTCACAACTTGAGATGGAGAGAGTAGAACGAAACATCACAATACCTTCGGAACAATTGTAGGAATGGAATCAAAAGAATGGAGGAGACAACAACATCTTCTACCTCAAATGAGCTTGAAAAGCATATTTAGGAGAAGGGTCGAATGGAGTAGTTGGAAAACCAACAACGAAAAGGATAAGCTTGATATGTGCTTATAGAAGGAATCTCAACATTATGAGGTGACAACTTGCCACCCACGGAAAAGATTTGATTGATATAAACAAGGAGACGAGAACTTATTTCACCGGGAGGGTAAAAGAAGAACTTGGATCATTTATAAGCACCAGAATTAGCAACAATCCTTAGGGAAGGCTTTAGGTGAAATATAACCCAAGATAAATCCAAAGAAGAGATTGATGGATTTAAAATACCTCATTCTTAACCACATGTGAATCATGAAACATGAACTCAAATGATCAAGAATGACATAATACCACCTCCAATGATACGGAAGAAAAAAATTGCACTCTAGATTGCAAGATGAAGAATTCTTGAGCTCCTTTGAAAAGAATCTCAATGAACAATAGGAGAAGGAATTAAATCCTTTATGAACCATCATGTAGAGCCTCCATGAAGAACTCCGGTAATAAAGAATGATCAAACGAAAGGAAAGAGAATTTGAAAACACGAGGTGAATCCTTGTAATGATTTAGATGGATCTCCGTGGTGATGTAAATGCGAGAGCTTGGAACTCCGGGAAAGAAAAGATGAAACAAATGAAAACGAGAATTTGATGAGCCTCCGGAATAAGGAATTAATCAATTGGATGAACAAAAAAATAAGAATTATGTTATGCGTATCCTTCACCAATTTAATTGACGACCAACAATGGATTTGGCACACTACTTATTCTCGTAGAAAAGATGAAGATAGATATAGCGCAAACTTGATAAGGTCTTCAATGAACCATCGGTAGGATTATGAAACAACGAATGAATTCAATGATAACAATAGAAGAGAATCCTGGAAGAACCACCGTAAGAATTGAAAAAGAACAAAGTAAAGGGATGAATCACTAGTAAGAATTAGCAAATGAACTAAGATACATGAGAGAGTTTAGATACAAAAGAACGAAGAGATCACGAACTGATTAGAGATCACTTGAACGATGCACCAGTAAGATTGGAGAATGATAACTGAAACCTAAGAATGAATAAACCTGAATTGATGGACTCCGGATAATCAAACTGAAAAGATCCTGAATTGCTCCGGAAGGATGAAAAGAATTGACATAATTGAAACAATTATGAGAGGATGGCAACAACCTAAAACAAGAATCTTCAAGAGAACGGATATGATTGCAAAGAAATTCTTCTTCGGTCTTCAAATGTTGATAATGACGATGAGAAGCACCACCAAGAATTGTTGAGGCACTCCGAAATGAAGAACGGAAAGGTTATGCCAACGATGAAAAGAATTTGAAAGATCTTGGAGAAACACATCTGACTGATGAAAATTCATTCATACGTCACACTTCGAAATGAAATTGAGGTTAGCTCCGGTATAATTAGAAGAGTCAGGCAAGATCCTGGGAAAAGACCTGTGGGTTAGGGCCCACTCAAAAGAAACACCGTTGAAATGATTTAAAAGAGAGGTTGCACCGGTTGAATTAAATGACTTGAATGAGATAACATCCTCGAAAGAGCTTGAATGAATGTAGAGTGGAAACACGAATCTTCTGAGATATTCTCGGCACTCCGGAACTATTGAATAGCAAGAGTGGATGATTAAGAGGTGCACCGGCATGAGAGAGCATTTGAACCGAGGAAATGATATGATCGACAAAGCTTGAATTGAATCCACTGGAGAAGAAAAAGGACGAATGATGAGCTTGAAGCTCCGTTAGAATCTCCACGATAAATCATCGGAACAAAACTTGAAAGAAAAGGATGAAGAGACTTCACATCAATAAGATGGATACTTGATTAAGATATATGAGTCCTTGAAGAAACACGGGTGGGAGGGCGGGAAAACAAAGGCAACTTGGGACGAATGAAACAAACAACGTTGAGAAGAACTGATAATTGATCTTGCGAATGTTGACGTGATCGGATCCACTTGAAGAGAGACACACCGGTTGAACAAGATTGGCATGACAATCTCGATTATCAAGAAGGATTAGTATTCGCATAGGAGTATGAGAACACCGCTTAGGAAAGGTACGGAATCAACTCTTGACTTCGAAGCAACTCGAATACCACAGCTCAAAAAAACAAAGGATTGGCTTGTGGAATAAGTCGGAACAAACATAAGATAGAGATTTCGTCTGAAGTTTTTGTGGTGGGGCCTACACGGGCTCGATCGTACAGCACCATCATGTACAAGGTAGTGCACATGACATACGAAGCGTCCCCGAGTCGGCATAGCCAAGGACTCTGTAAGACAGAACGAGACCACTATAAAACCAACCGTGGATAGGCGAACCACTAGACGTCGAACCCCAATTTCATATCATACATCTGTCAGAAAGATATCCTAAGAGCTACTTAAATTCCCACTTATAAACTCCTGAAACTTTCCGGTTATGCAATCAGGTGTTGGGGATACAGGGGAAGCATAATATCTCACCCAAAGCTAGCAAATCCTACATCCAGCTGTATCCATCCTTCAACACATAACGAAGAAACCTTCGGAAATCGTTTACCTCAACCTTCGAAAAGCATCTGTTATACGAGTTATGGCAATACTCCCGAAATCCCGCCCCAGTACTGGGTGGCGTCGAGGTTATCTCACCAACAACTGCATAAAAGAGATTTTCGATGTCGGCGAACTCAGGTATTCCAGAACTGCAACGATAAAATTGTGACGACAACACCTCGGAGCTCAACTCCCCGGGACACTGCCACAACCCCTAAATGTCAGGAGGCACCAAGAACAATGTTCTCGTCACAAAACCATCGGAACGATTCCAAGATACCCGCGTGATCCTAAAAAAATTTAGTGAAATTTGAGAAGAGAAGAGTCAAAACTCTACGTTAGGATGGCTCACCAGAGCGACGAAGGGACTGAGGAGTAAAAAGAAGTCCTACTCTCCAATATATATAATCACAAATGACTCAAAACATTTTTCTAGACTCAACAACGCCAGCGATTCGATCAAGCAGGGGGCTCCTAAGGTCGGGGAAGGCTCTGATTACCAACTTGTAACGCCCTCGATGCGGCTATATCTCCCACGTGTCGAAGCACGACTTAGAGGCATAACCGCATTGAAAGCAATGTCGCAAGTGAGGTAATCTTCACACAAGCCATGTAATACATAAGGGAAAGAGATACATAGTTGGCTTACAATCGCCACTTCACACAATACATGAATATAACATTACATCATCCAGATACACACAAGGTCCGACTACGGAACCCAAAATAAAATAAGACTACCCCAAAAGCTACACAGATCCCCAATCGTCCAAACTGGGCTCCACTACTGATCAACTAGAAAACAGAACAACATAAAGAACACGATCTTCATCGAGCTCCTCCTTGAGCTCAGTTGCGTCACCTGCGCGGTTCATCGGCACCTGCAAGATGGTTTTGGAAGTATCTGTGAGTCACGGGGACTCAGCAATCTCACACCCTCGCGATCAAGACTATTTAAGCTTATGGGTAAGGTAAATGTATGACGTGGAGCTGCAGCAAGCGACTAGCATATATGGTGGCTAAACATACGCAAATGAGAGCGAGTAGAGAAGGCAAGGCAAGGTCGATAAAATTATGATCAAGAAGTGATCCTAGAACAACCTACGTCAAGCATAACTCCAACACCATGTTCACTTCCCGAACTCCACCGAAAAGAGACCATCACGGTTACACACACGGTTGATGCTTTTTAATTAAGGTAAGTTTCAGGTTTTCTACAACCAGACATTAACAAATTCCCATTTGCCCATAACCGCAGGCATGACTTTCGAAAGTTCAAATCCCTACAGGGGTGTCCCAACTTAGCCCATCACAAGCTCTCACGGTCAACGAAGGATATTCCTTCTCCCAAGACAATCTGATCAGACTCGGGATCCCGGTTACAAGACATCCTCGACAATGGTAAAACAAGTCCAGCAAGACCACCCAGATGTGCCGACAAATCCCGATAGGAGCTACACATATCTCATTCTCAGGGCACACCAGAAGAGCAAGACGTCGGGTAGGCCATCCCAGAGTTGCCCCAGGTAGCCACCAGACATCGCTCAGTTTGGACCAACACTTAGATAAGTTCTGGCCCGGGGGGGCGGGTTAAAATAAAGATAACCCTTGGGCCGGCCTAACCCAAGGGAAAAAGAGGCTAGGTGGCGAATGGTAAAACCAAGGTTGGGCCTTGCTGGAGGAGTTTTATTCAAGGCGAACTGTTAAGGGGTTCCCATTATAACCCAACCGTGTAAGGAACGCAAAATCGGGGAACATAACACCGATATGACGGAAAACTAGGTCGGCAAGAGTGGAACAAAACACCAGGCATAAGTCCGAGCCTTCCACCTTTACCAAGTATATAGATGCATTAATTAAATAAGAGATATTGTGATATCCCAACAAAATAACCATGTTCCAAACATGGAACAAGCTCCAATCTTCACCTGCAGCTAGCAACGCTATAAGAGGGGCTGAGCAAAGCGGTAACATAGCCAAACAACGGTTTGCTAGGACAAGGTGGGTTAAAGGCTTGGCTTAAAAATATGGGAGGCATGATAAGCAAGTAGTAGGTATCGCAGCATAGGCATAGCAAAAGAGCGGGCATCTAGCAAGCAAAGATAGAAGTGATTTCGAGGGTATGGTCATCTTGCCTACAAAGTTCTCCGAGAAGACAAAAAGCTTGATCCTCGTAAGCATACTCAACGGGCTCCTCGATCACGTACTCGTCTCCCGGCTCTACCCAAGCAAGAACAACAAGCAAAGGGAGACACAATCAACCACGTGCAATGCTCAAACAACATGATGCAAAACAAGGCATGATATGCGGGATGCGATATGTGATGCATATGCATGACTTGGAAAGGAATGATTGAACCTGGCCTCAACTTGGAAAACCAAGAGTGCCACTGGAAAGAGGAGTTGATTTCGGTTGAAATCGATATAAAGATCACCGGAATCGGATGCACGGTTTGGAAATGACAAGCAAAACAAATATGGCACCAGTCTGCGATAAATAGCACGAGACCATCTAAATGCATCAAGGACAACATGCTACAGCACTCCAACATGACAAAAAAATACATGGAAGGGATCCACTCATTATGCTTGACAAAATATGAACACTGAGCTACGGCTAATTCACTCAATAGCAAGCTCAAACAAGTATGGCAAAAATGCAAAAGATAACTGGTTTCAGACTTGGTGAAATTAACAGCATGTCAGGAATTTATCATCGGGAAGCAATGTTTAGAGCACGAAAACTACATGCTATAGGAACATATCATGGCAAAGCAAGGCATGGCATGAAACTACTCAAACCATACAACAAAAGTCCCTTAGTGACCATGAGCCAAAAGGGATCAGAAAATACAATTGCAAGCATGTGAACATAGCAATTAACGAAAACAGATACAGACTTAGTGAAAAACTGGAGCATGCAAAACAGATAGCGAGTAGGCATGTTTATGAGCGCGATGCACTCACTATGAGGCATTGCATGACAAACTAAGCATACACCCAGCAAATAGACATGGCATAGAAGCTAGACATGGCAAGACCAACAACATAGCATGCATGGATCAACAACAACAAGCTCGGAAAAATTGCAAAACATGTTAACAATCTGCCAGGAACATTTTATAGCAAAAGTAGAGCTCGATTGACTCAAGCTAGGGTGCTCCATAATTGCAAACAAAGACATGGATGGATAGAGCACAACATATTTATAGGTAGAGGGAGCTAGGAGGCTCCAAATGAGGTGCGGTTTGCGGCCACGCGATCGTGATCGAGCGGCCTAGATGATGGAGGGGTCTTAGGTTGGTTTTGGGCCACTTTGGAGGGGTGTTGGGCTGCAACACACACGCGGCCTTTTCGGTCCCTCGGTTAACCGTTGGGGTATCAAACGAAGTCCAAATGGCACGAAACTTGACAGGCGGTCTACCGGTAGTAAACCAAGGCCGCATGGCAAGTCTCGGTCCAATCCGAAAATGTTTAACGCCTGCACGTGAAAAGAGGTAGAAAGGGACACCGGGTGACATAGGAGCGCCGGATTGCAAAACGGACAACGGGGAAAATGCTCGGGTGCATGAGACGAACACGTATGCAAATACGATGCACATGATGACATGATATGTGATGCATGACACGCAAGCAAAGACAAGGCAACAACAGCGAATAACTGGAAGACACCTGGCACATCGGTCTCGGGGCGTTACATTGAGTGTCATGGAGTTGTTGTTCTTGATGTTGTGCCTCGACATCTTGTGCATTTTGGCATAGACGCGCGCGTTCTTCCTCTTCATGTTGGCGTTGTCGTTGCCGTTCTTCTGCTAGCGGAAAGGCTTCTTGGGTTTGATGCCGTCCGTGCTCTTGCGAGTCGGTGTCGCGTAGAGGATTGAGGTTTGCTTGAGGCTCGTTGCACGCGGCACGGCATAGAGTGTTCAATGTCGGTGTACTTGAGCCGGAAAGGGTGAAGCTGGAGTGGCGACTTGAACGGCTCCTTCTTGAAGTGGAATAAGAGCGGTTGAGCAACAAAGCGTGAATCTCGTCCATCCTTGCGTCATTCTCTTGCTTGTGATCATCGAGCTTGTGGTCGAAGTAGTCCCTTGTACGTTGCTCGGAGAGTCGCAAGTCGATGGCAAGGTTGTCAATGCGGTCACTCATGGCTTGTTGTTCTTGATGCAAAGCACGCTATGCACCAAAGAGGTGACTCTTGGTGACAAAGGAGTTCATGTCATCGTCTTGCTCCATGACGAGTGGGTTGGTAGAAGTACTTGACCTATCCATCATTCCAAGACAAATGTGAGTGGTAGAAAGAGAAGAACGAATACCAATGTACCTTGACCGAAGTTGAAAGTGGATCGATGATCACTCCAATGTAGGACAAGGAAATAGCACGACTGGTACCAATTCTTGTCGGTTTCTCACACCTACACAAGTAAAAGCTTATGGTGGAGCTTGGTTAGGATGGTGGCACAAAATTTGATGCAATTTGTAAGTGAGCTTCAATAATGTTGGAAAAGGTTCAAAAGATGCAATGTAACAAGTAGACCAAGCATATAAGGTACACGGAAACACACACGCAAAAAAGATAAGTGGGGTTGGGCAACCAAGGATGAGCCAAAACGTGAAATCCAGAAAAATGCTCGTGTTGCACAACACTAGAGAGACGCTAGCACGATTGCATAATAGGCGGATATAAGAACTTGTGCACAACCTACTTAGCAAAAATGCAACGACTTCTATCCCAAGTATGTTCTATGCAAGGTGTTGCGATGATATGATCCAAGATGATCTATTATGACAATCTTAATGTTCTATGATTCTATGTTCTTGCTTAAAAGCTCTTTGCTTATCCTTCCTTTTTGCTTAAAAGCTTGTTTGGCTCTTTGATGTTTGAGCTCTTTTCTCATGCAATGCTTGACGAACCAAGATAGGGATTGTGTATGCGGAAACAACTTTGTGACACAAGGGATGATACCAATATATGCAACAATGATGTATGTACGCTATGGGAGGTATGATCACTAATGTGCACAAGTCTCGTTGCCGGCAATACTCAAAGGCTAGTCTCGATGGGTATGCAACGCAAAGGAGTGAGGCAATGAAGGCTATCAATGTAATGGCAAGAGTGATATATCCAATACCAAGATGAGCTTACCGTTCTTGCTTACGGTTGAAGGTTTCAAAAGGATGAGATTGTAGTCGTTGTCGTAGGGCACGGTCTTCAGTATGTTGGCGAAGATGCCGCTGCACCGTGGGCGGAGTTGTCGAAGTAGCGGAACTCATCGAAGATGTGCGAACTTTCTGTCTAAGCCGGAAGGTCCGGGCAAGACGGAAGGTCCGGAGGTTCCGGTGCGGCCGGAAGGTCCGGTGGCCGGAAGGTCCGGGCGAGGCCAGAAGGTCCGGGGGTCACGAAACTGGCAAGAACAGAGAAGTGGGGATCGTGGACTTGGGCGGAAAAACTTGAGGGAAAACCCAAATCCGCAGGGGAAAAGCAAGGAAATTGGTGGAAAAGAAGGGTGGGGAGGCTAGATCTATGAGCCACACACAAAATTCACGGATCAAATCCAACAAAACTTCAACACACCATCAAATCACAAAAAAAATTGGGGCTATTTTTGGTGGGGATTTTCAGATTAGGACGAAAAACAACAAAATTAGGCTAGAAACACAACGTGGAGGCTCCGAAATCGTGATCAATGTGGCTCTGATACCAAGATGATGTAGGGTAGGAACCCTATAACCCGATCTTTCATGAAAGGAGCGAATCCCGCGATGAGCACGAAGAACACAAAGGGGAAAACGAGGGTAAACAGAAGGGAAAAAGGAGAGGAACACTCAAACCAACAAGATAGTCACACATGTGCTAGATCCCCGAATACATAGAGTAAGATACACGATCCACGATCAACTAGGGATGATACACGGTAACCGGTCTTCTCTGTGAGGAGGTCTTGATGTTCTTCCCTAAAGAGGGGTGTTGAATCTGCTTGGGGAATCTTCTCTGAGGAGGTGCGATCTCCGAGGAGAAGGTAACCAAGTGGATGAGAAAAGCTCTCACACAATCATGAGCTATCTCTTTGCTAACCTTAAAACGTAGGTAGGAGAAGAGTATTTATAGTCTACGTGACGAAAGGGTACACGGGCCTTGGCCCAAGTCGCTGCGCGCAGGCATGGCCGGAAGTTCCAGGCCAGGCTGGAAGTTCCGGGCGCCGGAGGTTCCAGGGAGGGTCCGGCCTAACCAGAGAGTTGGCGCGGGTGGAGATGTGTTGGCATCCGGGGGCCGGAAGGTCCAGGCTGGCCGGAGGTTCCGGGAACCGGAAGGTCCGGGACGGGATCTGGGCTAACCCGAGAGTTGGCACACCTAGGCTGGTCAAAGTCATCGGCGGCCGGAAGCTCCGGGTCGGCCGGAAGTTCCGGGCTCTGGCCGGAGGTTCCGGGCGATCTAGAGTGTTGACGCCTGTCTCTTCTTCTACAGCCCTCGGCTCCGTGTCTTGAGCGTTGTACCTGATCACACATAGCTTCTCGGACTTAGGCAGTAGCCATGTCTCACTTGAAGAGGGGGGAAACTCAAGTAGGAGTGATGTCACCTCGGATTGAATAGCACGTGCCCTAGCCCCTGTCATGGGCCCACTTGGAGCTTGGATAGTTGAGGTGGCGTCCAAGGGGATGGTCGTGGGATGCTCCGCATCACCCTGAGTGGGCGCGGGAGGCGGCGGAGGTGATGTGTCACACTCCCATTGGTCGGAGCAGTGTGGCGGTGGTGGCGGATGAGTCTAGTGGCGCGGTGGAGATGGGGCTAGGGTTTGTACTATGCGAAAAATGGAAAGGGAGGTGTTTATATAGGTAGAGGGAGGTAGGGATGTCCAAAAGAGGTGTAATTTTCGCCCACGCGATCATGATCCGACGGCGAAGGACGTGGAAGGGGTTTGGATGGGTTGTTGGGCCATTTTGGAGGGGTGTTGGGCTGCAACACACACGAGGCCTTTACAGCTACCCGCTTAACCGTTGGTGTATCAAACGGACTCCAAATGGCACGAAACTTGACAGGCGGTCTACCCGTGGTGTACCAAGGCCGCTTGGCAAATTTGGTCCATTCCGAGAATGTTTAACACCCGCTCACGAAAAAGAGGCAAAAGGGGACGCCGGAGGACGTAGGAGTGTCGGATTGCAAAACAGACAATAGGGAAAATGCTCGGATGCATGAGACGAACACGTATGAAAATGCGATGCACATGATGACATGATATGATATGCATGACATGAACAAAATGCAAAACAAAAACAAAACCCAACCACGAAGGGAATATCGTATCGCATCTCCGGAAAAGGCAAGAGTCGGAGTTACAATTATGCAAAGTTGTATCTGGGGCGTTACAACGACGACGTCGCAATAGACAACATGGTAGTGGATGATCCGGCGCCAACCCCTCCTCCGAGCCATGAAGGAAATATGCCCTAGAGGCAATAATAAAGTTATTATTTATTTCCTTATTTCATGATAAATGTTTATTATTCATGCTAGAATTGTATTAACTGAAAACATAATACATGTGTGAATACATAGACAAACATAGTGTAACTAGTATGCCTCTACTTGACTAACTCGTTAATCAAAGATGGTTAAGTTTCCTAACCATAGACATGAGTAGTCATTTGATTAACGGGATCACATCATTAGGAGAATGATGTGATTTACTTGACCCATTCAGTTAGCTTAGCACTTGATCGTTTAGTATGTTGCTATTGCTTTCTTCATGACATATACATGTTCCTATGACTATGAGATTATGCAACTCCCGTTTACCAGAGGAACACTTTGTGTGCTACCAAACGTCACAACGTAACTAGGTGATTATAAAGGTGCTCTACAGGTGTCTCCGAAGGTACTTGTTGAGTTGGCGTATTTCGAGATTAGGATTTGTCACTCCGATCATCGAAGAGGTATCTCTGGGCCCACTTGGTAAATACACACCACTATATGCCTTGTAAGCATTGTAACTAATGAGTTAGTCGCGGGATGATGTATTACGGAATGAGTAAAGAGACTTGCCGGTAACGAGATTGAACTAGGTATTGACATACTGATGATCGAATCTCGGGCAAGTAACATGCCGATGACAAAGGGAACAACGTATGTTGTTATGCGCTTCGACCGATAAAGATCTTTGTAGAATATGTAGGAGCCAATGTGGGCATCCAGGTTCCGCTATTAGTTATTGCTCAGAGAAGTGTCTCGGTCATGTCTACATAGTTCTCGAACCCGTAGGGTCAGCACGCTTAACGTTCGTTGACGATATAGTATTATATGAGTTATGTATGTTGGTGACCGTATGTTGTTCGGAGTCCCGGATGAGATCACGGACATGATGAGGAGCTCTGGAATGGTCCGAAGGTAAAGATTCATATATTGGATGGTATGGTTAGGCCAAGGGGTCAGGCCCACGGGGCTATAAGTCGGTGCAAAAGGAGTTTTGCGGAGGCCAGGGGGCCAAACGCCGGAGACCCTGGCATCTGGCCCTGGGCCAGACGCCGATGGCCATGGTGTCTGGGCCAGACGGCAAGGATTGTGGTGTTTGGTCCTGGAGTCCGAGTGGGACTCTTGCCTTTCGGGCAAAACCGACTTTGAGGAGGCTTTTGCTCCAAGTTTCGACCCCAAGGCTCAACATATAAATAGAGGGGTAGGTCTAGCACCAAAGACACATCAAGAAACACCAAGCCGTGTGCCGGCTACACCGTCCCCTCTAGTTTATCCTCCATCATAGTTTTTGTAGTGCTTAGGCGAAGCCCTGCGGAGATTGTTCTTCACCAACACCGTCACCACGCCGTCGTGCTGCCGGAACTCATCTACTACTTCGCCCCTCTTGCTGGATCGAGAAGGGGAGGACGTCATCGAGCCGAACGTGTGCTGAACGTGGAGGTGCCGTACGTTTGGTACTTGATCGGGACAGATCGTGAAGGTGTACGACTACATCAACCGCGTTGATAAGCGCTCCCGCTTTCGGTCTACGAGGGTACGTAGACATACTCTCCCCTCTCTTTGTTATGCATCACCATGATCCTGCGTTTGCGTAGGAATTTTTTTGAAATTACTACGTTCCCCAACAGTGGCATCCGAGCCTGGTTTTATCCGTAGATGTTATATGCACGACTAGAACACAAGTGAGTTGTGGATGATACAAGTCACACTTCTTACCAGCATGTCATACTTTGTTTCGGCAGTACTGTTCGATGAAGCGGCCCGGACCAACATTACGCGTACGCCCAGACTGGTTCTACCGACGTGCTTTGCACATTGGTGGCTGGCGGGTGTCAGTTTCTCCAACTTTAGTTGATCGAGTGTGGCTACGCCCGGTCCTTGAGAAGATTAAAACATCACTAATTTGACAAACTATCGTTGTGGTTTTGATGTGTAGGTAAGGACGGTTCTTGCTCAGCCCATAGCAGCCACGTAAAACTTGCAACAACAAAGTAGAGGACGTCTAACTTGTTTTTGCAGGGCATGTTGTGATGTGATATGGTCAAGACATGATGCTATATTTTGTTGTATGAGATGATCATGTTTTGTAACGAAGTTATCGGCAACTGGCATGAACCATATGGTTGTCACATTATTGTATGCAATGCAATCGCCCTGTAATTGCTTTACTTTATCACTAAGCGGTAGCGATAGTCGTAGAAGCAATAGTTGGCAAGACGACAACGATGCTATGATGGATATCAAGGTGTCGCGCCGATGACGATGGTGATCATGATGGTGCTTCGGAGATGGAGATCACAAGCACAAGATGATGATGGCCATATCATATCACTTATATTGATTGCATGTGATGTTTATCCTTTATGCATCTTATTTTGCTTTGATTGATGGCAGCATTATAAGATGATCTCTCACTAAATTTCAAGATAAAATTGTTCTCCCTAAGTATGCACCGTTGCCAAAGTTCGTCGTGCCGGGACACCACGTGATGATCGGGTGTGATAAGCTCTACGTCCATCTACAACGCGTGTAAGCTAGTTTTGCACACGTAGAATACTCGGGTTAAACTTGACGAGCCTAGCATATGCAGATATGGCCTCGGAACACTGGAGACCGAAAGGTCAAGCGTGAATCATATAGTAGATATGATCAACATAGTGATGTTCACCATTGAAAACTACTCCATCTCACGTGATGACCGGACATGGTTTAGTTGATTTGGATCGCGTGATCACTTAGATGATTATAGGGATGTCTATCTAAGTGGAAGTTCTTAAGTAATATGATTAATTGAACTTTAATTTATCATGAACTTAGTCCTGGTAGTATTAGCATATCTATGTTGTAGATCAATAGCTCGCGATGTAACTCCCCGTTTTTTTATATGTTCCTAGAGAAAATAAAGTTGAAAGATGTTAGTAGCAATGATGCGGATTGGATCCGTGATCTAAGGATTATCCTCATTGCTGCACAGAAGAATTATGTCCTTGATGCACCGCTAGGTGACGGACCTATTGCAGGAGCATATGCAGACGTTATGAATGTTTAGCAAAGCTCGGTATGATGACTACTTGATAGTTTAGTGCACCATGCTTAACGGCTTAGAACCGGGACTTCAAAAACATTTTGAAAGCCACGGAACATATAAGATGTTCTAAGAGTTGAAATTGGTATTTCAGACTCATGCCCGAGTCGAGAGGTATGAGACCTCTGACAGTACTTTGCCTACAAGATGGAGGAGAATAGCTCAACCAGTGAGCATGTGCTTAGATTGTCTGAGTACTACAATCGCTTAGATCAAGTGGGAGTTAATCTTCCAGATAAAAAGGTGATTGACAGAGTTCTCTAGTCACTATCAACAAGTTATTGGAACTTCATGATGAACTATAATATGCAAGGGATGACAAAATTAATTCCCAAGCTCTTCACGATGCTCAAATCGGCGAAGGTAGAAATCAAGAAATAGCATCAAGTGTTGATGGTTAACAAGACCACTAGTTTCAAGAAAAGGGCAAAAGGGAAAGAAAGGGAACTTCAAAGAAGAATAGCAAGCAAGTTGCTGCTCCCTTGAAGAAGCCCAAAGCTAGACCCAAGCCTAGAACTGAGTGCTACTAGTGCAAAGGAAATGGTCACTGGAAGTGGAACTGCCCTAGATACTTGGCGGATAAGAAGGATGTCTTAGTGAACAAAGGTATATTTGATATACATGTTATTGATGTGTAATTTACTAGTGTTTATAGCAAACCCCTTGGTATTTGATACTGGTTCGGTTGCTAAGAGTAGTAACTCAAAACGGGATTTGTAGAATGAACAGAAACTAGTTAAGGGTGAAGTGACGACGTGTGTTGGAAGTAGTTCCAAGATTGATATGATCATCATCGCACACTCCCTATATTTTCGGGATGAGTGTTGAACCTAAATAAGTGTTATTTGGTGTTTGCGTTAAGCATGAATATGATTTGATCATGTTTATTCCAATACGGTTATTCATTTGAAGTCAGAGAATAATTGTTGTTCTGTTTACATGAATAAAACCTTATATGGTTATACACCCAATGAAATTGGTTTGTTGGATCTCGATCGTAGTGATACACATATTCATAATATTGAAGCCAAAAATGCAAAGTTAATAATGATAGTGCAACTTATTTGTGGCACTGCCGTTTAGGTCATATTGGTGTAAAGCGCATGAACAAACTCCATGCTGATGGGATTTTGGATTCACTTAATTATGAATCACTTGATACTTGCAAACCATGCCTCTTGGGCAAGATGACTAAGACTCCGTTCTTCGGAACAATGGAGCGAGCAATAGACTTGTTGGAAATAATACGGACTGATGTATGCAGTCCAATAAGTGTTGAGGCTCGCGGTGGGTATCGTTATTTTCTGACCTTCACAGATGATTTGAGCAGATATGGGTATATCTACTTAATGAAACACAAGTCTGAAACATTTGAAAAAGTTCAAAGTATTTCAGAGTAAAGTGGAGAATCATCGTAACAAGAAAATAAAGTTTCTACGATCTGATCGTGGAGGCAAATATTTGAGTTACGAGTTTGGCCTTCGTTTAAAACAATGTGGAATAGTTTCATAAACTCACGCCACCAGAAACACCACAGCGTAACGGTGTGTCCGAATGTTGTAACCATACTTTATTATGTATGGTGCGATCTATGATGTTTCTTACCAATCTACCACTATCGTTTTGGGTATGCATTAGAGACAACTGTATTCACATTAAATAGGGCACCATCTAAATCCGTTGAGATGACACCTTATGAACTGTGGTTTGGCAAGAAACTGAAGTTGTCATTTCTTAAAGTTTGGGGTTACGATGCTTATGTGAAAAAGTTTCAACATGATAAGCTTGAACCCAAATCGGAGAAGTGCGTCTTCATAGGATACCCAAAATGTTGGGTACACCTTCTATCACAGATCCGAAGGCAAGTCATTCGTTGCTAAGAATGGATCCTTTCTAGAGAAGGAGTTTCTCTCGAAAGAAGTGAGTGGGAGGAAAGTAGAACTTGATGAGGTAACTATACCTACTCCCTTATTGGAAAGTAGTTCATCAAAGAAACCGGTTCCTGTGACATCTACACCAATTAGTGAGGAAGCTAATGATGATGATCATGAAACTTCATATCAAGTTACTACCGAACCTCGTAGGTCAACCATAATAAGATCCGCACTAGAGTGGTATGGTAATCCTGTTCTAGAGGTCATGTTACTTGACCATGACGAACCTACGAACTATGAGGAAGCGATGATGAGCCCAGATTCCGTGAAATAGCTTGAGGCCATGAAATCTGAGATGGGATCCATGTATGAGAACAAGGTGTGGAATTTGGTTGACATGCCCGATGATCGGTGAGTCATTAAGAATAAACAGATCTTCAAGAGGAAGACAGACGCTGATAGTAGAGTTACTATCTACAAAGCTTGAATTGTCGAAAAAATGTTTTCGACAAGTTCAAGGTGTTCACTACGATGAGATTTTCTCACTCGTATTGATGCTTAAAAGTCTGTCCGAATCATGTTAGCAGTTGCCGCATTTTATGAAATCTGGAAAATGGATGTCAAAAACATATTACTTCATGGATTTCTTAAAAGAAGAGTTGTATGTGATGCAACCAGAAGTTTTTGTCGATCCTAAAGGTGCTAACAAAGTAAGCAAGCTCCAGCGATCCATCTATGGACCGGTGCAAGCATATCAGAGTTGGAATATACGCTTTGATAAGTTGATCAAAGCATATGGTTTTATGCAGACTTACGGTGATGCCTGTATTTATAAGAAAGTAAGTGGGAGCACTACAACATTTCTGATAAATATATGTGAATGACATATTGTTGATCGAAAATAATGTAGAATTTTCTGGAAAGCATAAAGGAGTGTTTGAAAAGAGTTTTTCAAAGAAAGACCTCGATGAAGCTGCTTACATATTAAGCATCCAGATCTATAGAGATAGATCAAGACGTTTGATAAGTTTTTTCAATGAGTACATACCTTGACAAGATTTTGAAGTAGTTCAAAATGGAACAGTCAAAGAAAGAGTTCTTACCTGTGTTACAAGGTGTGAAATTGAGTAAGACTCAAAGCCCGACCACGGCAAAAGATAGAAAGAGAATGAAAGTCATCCCCTATTGATAGAGGCGGAGGTGTCCCGTCTTTCGATGAGATGATGGATTTCGCTTTGGTGGAAGTCGACTTTGACGATCCGACTACGAACGTGCGAGGACGTCGCGCCTTAGCAATCGCTAAACAAACACCGAGAGGTTATTGACCACGCCGGAGCACGATCAACCTGACCATGAGGGTCTGATTCCTGCGAGCAAACGAAGAACAAGCAAGAATCTGAGATTGCAATCTGGATATTGCGAATATAAGATGAAAGCTTTATTGATCAAGGTGGGGTTCTGGGACGCCTTTGTCTGGTCGTTGAACACAAACGAAGTACGCGAAGTTGCAGCTATGGTGAACTTTAATCTAAACAAAACCCAAAGTCTAAACGATGCCCTAAGGGCTGTATATATGGAGGAAGAGGGGGGGGGGAATTTCGTGGCCCTTGGTGGAGGGGTTCGAAATCAACCCTATCTCTTGTTTCCCCACACATACGTACTCTAAAAATAGCCTATACTTATGTATTTCGAAATTACATGGGCCTGGCCCAATAATAAGGTGACGCAGCACCTAAAATAGCCTCGGGACGAAATTTATGAAGTGGCATCTTGTATATTTCGTCCAAGGCTTCATGCACCCATTATGGTGGCTTCAAAGTCCTAAAATCATCACTCTTAACTCCGTTCTTGTTCCCCTTGCGCATGCCATCATCTCCATGCTTGTTCTTGCTCCAATGTTCATCCTTCTCCAAGCTAGGCCCTTCATTTGTAAGCAAAACAAATGTATCCAATTTAGGCAGCATCATATTCTCATGAACATTAGAATCATTACCAAGAAACGAAAGTACCTGGTAATTTAGTTGGCATGCACGAGCTCTAGTAATTGGTGCAGTATGTATAGCAGCAGGGGCTATGGGTGTAACAATTGTGTTGATGTCCTCATCATCCTCCCCTTCTTGAAATGAAGTCGTCCTCGACGAAAGTTCATCTTCTTCACCCAAATAAGGCTTCAAATCTGCAATGTTAAAAGTGGGACTAACCCCAAAATCTGCAGGCAGCTCAAGTTTATATGCATTATCATTTATTTTCTCTAACACCTTAAAGGGACCATCAGCACGTGGCATTAACTTTGATTTGCGCAAATCAGGAAATCTATCCTTACGCAAATCTAACCAAACAAGATCTCCAGGTGCAAACACAACATGTTTTCTACCCTTATCTCCAGCAAGTTTATATTTAGCATTCATACGCTCAATGTTTTCCTTAGTTAACTCATGCATTTTTAAAATCAATTCAGCATGTTGTTTAGCATCAAAATTAACCTTCTCCGAAAATGGAAGAGGCAACAAATCAATAGGTGCACGAGGTAGGAAACCATACACAACTTCAAAAGGGCACATCTTAGTAGTAGAATGCAATGAACGATTATAAGCAAATTCAATATGAGGCAAGCATTCCTCCCACATTTTCTTATTATTCTTCAAAACAGCCCTAAGCATAGTAGACAACGTTCTATTGACTACTTCTGTTTGTCCATCAGTTTGGGGGTGACAAGTAGTACTAAAAACCAGTTTAGTCCCCAACTTAGCCCATAAACATCTCCAAAAGTGGCTAAGAAATTTAGTATCACGATCTGAAACAATAGTATTTGGCACACCATACAAGCGAATAATTTCACGAAAGAACAAATCAGCAACATTAACAGCATCATCGCTTTTATGACATGGTATAAAGTGTGCCATTTTCGAGAATCTATCCACGATAACAAATACGCTATCGCTCCCCTTCTTTGTTCGAGGTAAACCTAAAACAAAGTCCATAGATATATCCTCCCAAGGAACACTAGGTACAGGCAAAGGCATATATAAACCATGAGGATTGAGTCGTGACTTAGCTTTTTGACATGTAGTGCAGCGAGCAATAAAACGCTCAACATCCCGTCTCATCTTTGGCCAAAAGAAATGTGTAGCAAGTACGTCCTCCGTCTTCTTCACGCCAAAGTGTCCCATTAATCCTCCTCGATGCGCCTCCTGCAACAACAAAAGACGAACGGAGCTAGCTGGAATGCATAGCTTGTTAGCACGAAACAGAAATCCATCGTTAACGATGAACTTGTTCCACATTCTTCCTTCTTTACAATTCTGCATTACATCTTTAAAATCAGCATCATGCACATATTGATCTTTGATGGTCTCCAAACCAAATATTTTGAAGTCAAGTTGTGAAAGCATAGTATAGCGGCGAGACAATGCATCAGCAATAACATTTTCTTTTCCCTTCTTGTGTTTAATGACATAAGGAAAAGTCTCAATGAATTCAATCCATTTAGCATGTCTACGATTCAGTTTAGCTTGACTTTTAATATGTTTCAAAGATTCATGATCAGAATGTATAAAAAATTCTTTGGGCCATAAATAATGTTGCCATGTTTCTAAAGTCCGAACAAGAGCATATAATTCTTTATCATAAGTAGAATAATTCAGACTAGGCCCACTCAATTTTTCAGAAAAGTATGCAACAAGTTTGCCATCTTGTAATAACACACCGCCTAATCCAATTCCACTAGCATCACATTCAAGCTCAAAAGTCTTATTAAAATCAGGAAGTTGGAGTAAAGGAGCATGTGTCAACTTATCTTTCAATACCGAGAAGGCTTCTTCCTGTGCGGTACCCCAAAGAAAAGGCACATCTTTCTTTGTAAGCTCATTGAGAGGTGCAGCAATGGTGCTGAAATCTCTCACAAAACGCCTATAGAATCCAGCGAGGCCAAGAAAACTCCTCACTTGTGTGACCGTTTTGGGCTGCGGCCAACTCTCAATAGCTTCAATCTTGGCTTTATCAACTTCAATTCCCTGTGGAGTAACAACATAGCCAAGAAAAGATACTCGGTCGGTGCAAAAGGTGCACTTCCCAAGGTTACCAAACAAACGTGCATCACGTAGAGCAATAAAAACAGCACGTAAATGTTCCAAATGTTCTTCCAAAGATCTGCTATAAATCAATATGTCATCAAAGTAAACTACCACAAATCGTCCAATGAAAGCACGTAAAACTTCGTCATTAATCTCATGAAAGTACTAGGTGCATTAGTTAACCCAAAAGGCATGACTAACCACTCATATAATCCAAACTTAGTTTTAAATGCTGTTTTCCATTCATCTCCCAATTTCATACGAATTTGATGGTATCCACTACGCAAATCAACTTTGGAGAATATTGTAGAGCCACTCAATTCATCAAGCATATCATCGAGCCTAGGAATAGGATGACGATAACGAATAGTAATATTATTAATGCCTCTACAATCAACACACATACGTGATGCACCATCCTTTTTCGGCACTAGAATAATAGGAACAGCACAAGGACTAAGGGATTCGCGTATATAACCTTTGTCGAGAAGCTCTTGTACTTGACGCATCATCTCCTTCATCTCCTCTGGATTGGTACGGTATGGTGCACGGTTTGGCAGTGAAGCACCGGGAATTAAGTCAATCTGATGCTCAATCCCTCGAATAGGCGGTAATCCCGGTGGCACGTCTTGTGGAAAGACATCAGCGAACTCCTGCAAAATGTTAGTGACAGCAGGAGGCAAAGAGGAAGGCACGTCCTTGAATGAAAATAATGCCTCTTTGCACACAAAAGCATAGCAAACAGATTTGCTGAAATCTAGCTCATCAATATCAGATTTGGTGGCAAATAAACATGCACTTTTCAATTTAATTTCAGAAGCAACACTAGATGTTTTATTATTAGGCTTCATTTGTTGCTCAAATTCTTTTGCCAAAATCTGATTTTCACTCTTATTCTTCTCCTGTTTTGCTTTATTAGCTCTATTAATATCATCTTTCAAAATGGAATCAGGAGTCATAGGAAGCAAAGTAATATTTTTATCCTTATGAACAAGAGTATAGTGATTGTTTCTACCATGGTGTACAGAGTTTTTATCAAATTGCCATGGTCTACCAAGTAATAAGGAACATGCTTGCATAGGTACCACATCACAATCAACATAATCAGCATATGTAGAGATACTAAAATGCACACGAACAGTACGTGTTACCTTAACCTTGCCGCTGTTGTTGAACCATTGGATGTAGTAAGGATGTGGATGTGGTCTTGTGGTGAGAGAAAGCTTCTCCACCATCTCCATGCTAGCCAAGTTGTTGCAGCTCCCTCCGTCTATTATGACGTGCACAGAACGTTCCTTCACAACTCCCTTGGTATGGAACAAATTGTGCCTCTGATTTTGCTCAGCTTGTGTGACCTGCACACTCAAAACACGTTGAGCAACTAAACATGCATACCTGTCAGCGTCTTCAGGAGCCATGTATTGCGTCTCATGATCAGAATCATCTCCACCATGTTCTTCACGTGTAATAAGAGCCAAAGTCTCCTCATCATAGTCACTAGCGGACTCATATCCACCATCTGCGGTAGCAATCATCACAGGCGGAGATTTGCATTCTCTCACATAATGACCTCCTCCCTTACAACGACGACAAATAATATCACTTGTGTGCCCTGTTGATGCCATGGAAGAAGAAGAACTCTGTGCAGGCCCAGCAGGTGCGCTCTTGGCAGATAATGGTGGTTGTGCCTGTTTTCTTGTATCACGACTCGAGGAGGCACCTGATTGAGGTGCTGGTGCAGTTGAAGTAGAAGATGCACGCGGTGTCCATGATGAAGGTCGGCCTGCAGAAAAGTTAGATCACGCCAATGCTTGTCGATCCTGCAGTTCACGTTCAGCTTTACAAGCAAGATGGAATAAACGAGTGATATTAGTATACTCCTTATAGTCTAGAATGGTCTGAATCTCTCTATTTAATCCACCCAGAAAACGTGCAAGCATAGCTTCATTCTCCTCAACAATACCACATCTAATCATGCCAGTTTGTAATTCCTGATAATATTCTTCTACAGAATTTTTCCCTTGTCTTAAAAGCTGCAATTTTTGAAGCAATTCACGTTGATAATATGGTGGAACCCAACGCGTACGCATAGAAGTTTTCAAAGCAGCCCAAGTAGTTGGAATAGGATATAATCTACAATGTTTAGACCACCATACACATGCAAAACTAGTGAAAGCACAAACAACAGCAGCAACCCGTCTCTCCTCGGGATATTGTAAACATGTAAAACGTTGTTCAGTTTCTAACTCCCAAGTAAGATATATATCAGGAACATATCTACCCTCAAATGGTGGAATATTCAATTTTAGTTTAGGAATATGGACATCATCTCGTACCTGAGGTGGTGGTGCAGGCCTACCATTACGAATATATACCTGAGGTTGACCTGCTGGTGGTGGTGCTGGTGGGTGCACGTAGTTCTGATTTTGATCAACCTCATCCTCATAATCGCCCACATACTCATCATCCTCCTGGGTACCAGCAGCAGCAGTAGCAGGAGCCAAAGAAGCATCAATAACAGGAATAGCAGCACCAGAAGTTTGGCCATCCTCAATAGGAACACGCTTCGCTCGTCCATACTGATTTGGAAGGATGCATTGTTGTTGGTGTTGCAGAGGTGCGATAGGTGCAGCCGGCGGTGGTGGTGGTAAATGCGCGAGCAATTCACTAACTTGCTATCAAGCTTTGTTTCAAACGTCTTCTCCATGCCATCTATCTTCTCCATGGCCTCGTCAAATCTGTTTAGCACATCTTGCACCTGTCCACTCATCATTTGCTGAAATTTATCATGTAGCTGTTTGTTCGTCAGGTTCTCCCAATCAGTCTCATCGGCTTGTGATCCTACCATGGTTAGCAGCAGATAGAAACACACAAGAATATGATCCTACAGACTACTAAGAAGTGGTGGTGGTGTATCACAAACCCATCAAGCAAAACTCAAATTGTTACCAGTTCTTACCCAGCAGCAGGCGGTGATCGGCAACCGTTGTAGTCAAAACTCTCAAAGCTTGGATAGAGCGATTACCAGGGAGAGTCAAACGCACGACGTAGATGTATGTGGAGCTGGGAAGGCTTATAATATGGTAGCAAAAAGGGTCAGCAATAATCAATTCAGAGATGCAAAGTTGAACAAACGCTCAACGACGGTACTGTGCTGGTCCTAGGCTAGACCGTGCTAGAGACGCGAGCCTAGAACACTAACAAAATCACGGCGCTGCACGTAAACAAGGAAAAAGCACACTCTGGAATTTTTTTTTGCTCTTTTTTTGCGCTCTTTTTTTGTGCTGTTTTTTTTTTGCGAAAAATCACTATAATGGCGAGTGTCTCAAAACTCTTCCTAGGTCAAACTAACAGGATGGGCACGAAATTTTTTCGACCAATTTTTTTTTTTTCGTTTTTTCGACTGCCCGGACCCAAAAACTGGAAACGGGTCAAAACAAACTTCCTATAATGGCACCTGTCTCAAAACACTCAGAAACACCTAAAAATAGGATAGCCAGAAATTTTTTCGAAAAATGCGTTTTCGAAAAATTTTGGGCCTAAACGGAGGGTGGTTTCCTATAATGGCACCTGTCTCAAAATTTTTTTTTCGAAACCTACTCCGGCAAGGAAACATGAATCGGAATCTAGATGGATCTCAAAAACACACCTAATATGCAAGGAACTCGGATTGGTGGTGGAAATATGGTGGTGGTATATGGCAGCGGTGGTGGTATATGGCAGCGGTGGTAATATATGGATATGGATCGGTGGTGGTATATGGATACAGATTGGTGGTGGTATATGGATACGGATTCGGAGCGGTGGTGGTAGGTGACAGGGGCGATGATGATGGTGCGGTGGCAGCGTGACAACTTATGACCAGAACTCGAAACTCTAAAAGACTAACGCTAAGACCAGCAACTAGACACGACGATGCAACCGCAAATTCAACAAAGCAAAACCCTAAAAAGATTATGCAAAGGCTCAGATTGGTTCGGATATGATGAACTAACCCTAATTTTTTTTGGCTTTTTCGTGGACTGTAGGTATGAAGAACAGACTCGATCTAAACTACTAAAAATTGTAAAATCTCACCGAGCAACCTGGAAATCTGATACCACTTGATAGAGGCGGAGGTGTCCTGTCTTTCGATGAGATGATGGATTTCGTTTTGGTGGAAGTCGACTTTGACGATCCGACTACGAACGTGCGAGGACGTCGCGCCTTAGCAACCGCTAAACCAACTCCGAGAGGTTATTAACCACGCCGGAGCACGATCAACCTGACCACGAGGGTCTGATTCCTGCGAGCAAACGAAGAACAAGCAAGAATCTGAGATTGCAATCTGGATATTGCGAATATAAGATGAAAGCTTTATTGATCAAGGTGGGGTTCTGTGACGCCTTTGTCTGGTCGTTGAACACAAACGAAGTACGCGAAGTTGCAGCTATGGAGAACTTTAATCTAAACAAAACACAAAGTCTAAACGATGCCCTAAGGGCTGTATATATGGAGGAAGAGGGGGGGAATTTCGTGGCCCTTGGTGGAGGGGTCCGAAATCAACCCTATCTCTTGTTTCCCCACACATACGTACTCTAAAAATAGCCTATACTTATGTATTTCGAAATTACATGGGCCTGGCCCAATAATAAGGTGACGCAGCACCTAAAATAGCCTCGGGACGAAATTTATGAAGTGGCATCTTGTATATTTCGTCCAAGGCTTCATGCACCCATTATGGTGGCTTCAAAGTCCTGAAATCATCACTTGTAACTCCGTTCTTGTTCCCCTTGCGCATGCCATCATCTCCATGCTTGTTCTTGCTCCAATGTTCATCCTTCTCCAAGCTAGGCCCTTCATTTGTAAGCAAAACAAATGTATCCAATTTAGGCAGCATCATATTCTCATGAACATTAGAATCATTACCAAGAAACGAAAGTACCTGGTAATTTAGTTGGCATGCACGAGCTCTAGTAATTGGTCCAGTATGTATAGCAGCAGGGGCTGTGGGTGTAACAATTGTGTTGATGTCCTCATCACCTATGCCGCAGCCATAGTTTCTATAAAGTATGCCATGCTATGTACCAGATCTATTGTATACCCTACACTGTGTTTAGCAAGGGAGTACAATAGTGATCTAGGAGTAGATCACTGGACAGTGGTCAAAATTATCCTTAGTGGAATAAGGATATGTTTCTCGATTTTGGAGGTGACAAAAGGTTCGTCGTAAAGGGTTACGTCGATGCAAATTTTGACACTGATCCAGATGACTCTAAGTCTCAATTTGGATACATTTTGAAAGTGGAAGTGTCGGTGTACAAAAAGAGGGGTACACTTTTTGTACCCCTATAACTGCGCACGGGCAGTCTGAGCCACGGGCACCACCACACCAAGCAAGGCAAGGGAGGTGAGCCAGGGTAAGACCGAAGCTCAAGAGAACTAGAATGACGCCAAGGCCAAGACCACGAAGAGCAAAGGGGATGAAGCGGACTCCCCCGGCAAGATCCTTGCCGGGAGACAGTTCTAGCAGCCACGGCAAGACCCTTGTCGCAGTGACTCGTCCCGCGCCTACGGAGCAAATCACCCTTGAGTCCACTGCCCCCAAAGGGCAAGGATTCGGAGACATCCCCGTGGCGGCATGCAGATCTTTGTGAAGACATTCAAGATCAGATACGCACTAAGGAGACGACAACCCTTGGCGGGATCCCAGCCGAGGAAGACCACAAGGCCCCTGGCAAGTGCCTTGCCGGGGATGACATCAGGCGCCTCGGCAAGACCCTTGCCGAGGACACCCGCAGGGCTACCATCAGGCCCACGCCGACTAAACCTCCACCACCGCATGCATGCAGCTGCCGACCCAACCAGCTGGGCAGGCACCTGCATGGCGGCATGCAGATCTTCGTGAAGACCCACCATTGCGCCACCTCAGCTGCCTGCCTACCTACATGGCATCTCAGGCATCGCTGGCCAGGGCGCGTGTCTACACAAGAAGGAGTGGCGACGGACGAGACAGATCTCTCCCCCATCCCTGATAAAGCAAGGACATCTAAACAAGACGCATTAAATGCGCCTTGTCATGTAATGCGAGGGATAACCTCGCATCACTATACCCTTTCCACCTCCTGTGTGCCACTGTGGCAACCCCTTTTTTATAAAAGGAGGCGCGAGGCGACCAAAGGAAGGATTCGGCTTTTTGGAGCTCCTCACGCCCCATAGCTAGCTCAAGAACACAAATATACAATCCACCAAAGCAGGAATAGGGTTTTACGCATCCTCGCGGCCCGAACCTGGATAAACGAACCGTGTGCTATCTGTTTGATCCGCTCTTCTCACGACCCCGCGCCCTGCTAACCACAGTAGGGATTCTTGTGATCCCATAGGTGTCATTCCCACCGACATCTTTGGCGTCCCAGGTAGGGGGCGCAGTTGTGAGAATCGGCTCTAGCAATCAGCCCAGCACTCCTTCGTCTTCGTGGCTCTTGGAGAGGGAAGGAGGCCGGAAGATCAGCGCTCGAGCGACTACAAACAGAAGCTAAGTTACATTGGACCCCGGATATTTCCATTCTATTATATAAAGTTATTATCCTTGGAGCTGTCGTTCTTTGTACAAAAAGAAACATGTACGCAAATGGGGCCTTCCCCGATCGGCAATGCTGTTGTTCTGTTTTGAGTCCGCTCAATAGTTCAAATGGCTGCGTTGAAAACGGTAGGGTAGCCTTCTGCAATTGGCAAGGCTCTCGACTCTGACTCGAGTCAAACTCGACAGTTCGAGCGGCTGCGTCAAAGGTGGTAAGGTGGCTCACCCAGCAGCACGCTCACCCGGCAGGCCAATGGGGACCCGTCCCCAAGATGCCGCCTTGGGTTTCCGCGCCGGCAAGCTTACCCAGCTAGCGTAGGGTGGACGTACAAAGAGGCAACAAACAGGAAAATAGCATGCATAATCCCAAAAGTACTGCAAAGTTATATTACATCACATCATTGCTACGGTTCTAACTAAAGATGAAATTTGTCTTGGTCGTGAACCTGCAGCGGCGGTGAAGAACGGGATGCCTAATCCCGGCGCTGGCCTTCCACCCTCTTGATTTCGTCGATGCTGCTGATGACGGGCTTGATGCGCTCCTTGAGCACCGTGAGGTCAGTACCATCCGACAAGCTATCCATCGCGGCATCGAAGTCGAGGTCGGGATTCCAGTACGCCATCTTGGTGAGGACCTTGGTCATGACCCCCCGGCAAAGTCGCCGGGCTTCCCCGGCCAACATGGCCGCTCGGTTGGAGTGAAGATAAGCCAAGGCTCCAAGGACGCCCTCGAAGAACTAGGTTAGCTTGGTGTTGTTGGTCCCACTGCGCTCAGGGGCGTACCTCACGTTTGGCATCCCCATGGTGGCCAACTGCGAGGTGACCCTGCCGGCAACGTCCTCCAGACGGCTGATCCATCTGTTCTCGCCCGCCACATATTCCTGGTGGGAGGCGGCCTTGTTCGCCCGCAGCTGCTTCTCCTGCTCCAGACTCCTGGTCAAGGTCTCCTCCCGAGCCCTGCTCTCCGACAACATCTTCTCGAGATCCTCCAGCTTCAGCTTGAGATCTCTGACGGAGTTTTGCACTTCGGAGAGCTCCCCAGTCCTGCTGATGACCGCTCCTTGCGCCTCCGCCAAGGCGCTATTGAGCGTGCTCTTCTCGTTGGACAGCTTGAGGGCCTGCTCCTTCAGCTCGTCCCGCTCCACCTCCAACTCCCTTACTTTGCCGGCATGGGCCAGAGCCTGGGCATCGAGTGCTTCCTTGTGCCTCTGCTCTAGCTCGCGAGTCCGCCGCGCGACAAGGGCCTCGAGCTCCTCATCCTTGCCACGGAGTGCTGCGGCAAGCTTTGCCTCACGCACGGTGAGGTCCTCTTCCTGGGAATCCAGTGCGGCTTGATGCTGGTTCCGGACGGCCTCGGCCGCGGCAGCCAAGTTCGCCGCCTTTTCCTGGGCCTTCTCGATGTCAGCCATCTTCATGGTTAGCTCAACATTGCGCTTGGCCAATTCCTCCTGAAAGGCCCTCTGCTCCTCGCGAGTCTGGTGGAACCAGGTCTACGTCTCACCAACACACGCCTTGAAATCCACCTCCACCTGGTCCACCATTGCCGTCCTAGACTTAACCTTGTCCAGACGGACACGGTAGAGCGCCTGGAGTTTTCGGAAATTGGCCCCCATAGCGCGGAAAAGCTGCTCTTCTGGAGAACCATCACCGCCAACGCCCAGCTCATCGACAACCTCGAGCCCGGTGGCGGCAAGCACCTCACCGTCAAAGACTTCCCCTTCGGCGGGCGCTCGGGAACTTGACGCCCCTGGGAGATGGACAAAAAGATCGCCGACCACCTTCAGATATTTGCCGTGGCCCGAGGTTGAGGAGGAGGGAGGCTGATCATCAACCACCTCTTCCTCGGCAGTGGCCTTGCCGGCTTCCCCGGCAGGCCCACCGATGGCGCCCTCGGCAGAAGCCTCGCCGGTCGCCTTGGCGGCCCCCGCAGTGGTGTCCTCGGCAGCATCCTTGGCGGCCAAGAAGTTTAGAGGGCTGAGGAAGGGGGATGGTGAAGCAACGATGGCGGGCGACGGCGGAAGCTTAGGAAGGAAGGAAGAGAGGAAACGGCAACTCTGAGATTGGAAAAGGCACGAGGAAAGAGGAGAAGGTGAGCAGCGCGCCCGCGGTTATTCCTTTTTTATGGGGGAAAACACGGGCCGCCTCCTTTCAGATTAACTGTGGTGTGACGCATGCCCGCGGGAACCAACCCCACACATGCTGGCCACGTCACACGCACCTTCCCATGTCGCGCCACGCTCGGGAGTCGTGGGAAGCACAGCGCGCGAAGAACCTTACCGCGGTAAAAACCGCCCCGCCTGCCCGCGCACCGTTTTTGGGCCTAGCCCAACAACGTGTTGCCCTTATGTGTGGCCCAGGCCCGGGGGCTCCTGTCGGTGTACAAAAAGAGGGGTACACTTTTTGTACCCCTATAACTGTGCACGGGCAGTCTGAGCCACGGGCACCACCGCACCAAGCAAGGCAAGGGAGGTGAGCCAGGGTAAGACCGAAGCACAAGAGAACTAGAACGACGCCAAGGCCAAGACCACGAAGAGCAAAGGGGACGAAGCGGACTCCCCCAGCAAGATCCTTGCCGGGAGACAGTTCTAGCAGCCCCGGCAAGACCCTTGCCGCGGCGACTCGTCCCGCGCCTACGGAACAAATCACCCTTGAGTCCACTGCCCCCAAAGGGCAAGGATCGGGAGACATCCCCGTGGCGGCATGCAGATCTTTGTGAAGACATTCAAGATCAGATACGCACTAAGGAGACGACAACACTTGGCGGGATCCCAGCCGAGGAAGACCACAAGGCCCCCGGCAAGCGCCTTGCCGGGGATGATAGCAGGCGCCTCGGCAAGACCCTTGCCGGGGCCCCGGCAAGGCCCTTGCCGAGGACACCCGCAGGGCCACCATCAGGCCAACGCCGACTAAACCTCCACCACCGCATGCATGCAGCTGCCGACCCAACCAGCTGGGTAGGCACCTGCGTGGTGGCATGCAGATCTTCGTGAAGACCCACCATTGCGCCACCTCAGCTGCCTGCCTACCTACATGGCATCTCAGGCATCGCTGGCCAGGGCGCATGTCGACACAAGAAGGAGCAGCGACGGACGAGACAGATCTCTCCCTCGTCCCCGATAAAGCAAGGACATCTAAGCAAGACACATTAAATACACCTTGTCATGTAATGCGAGGGATAACCTCGCATCACTGTACCCTTTCCACCTCCTGTGTGCCACTCTTGCAACCCCTTTTTTTATAAAAGGAGGCCCGAGGTGACCAGAGGAAGGATTCGGCTTTTTGGAGCTCCTCACGCCCCATAGCTAGCTCAAGAACACAGATATACAATCCACCAAAGCAGGAGTAGGGTTTTACGCATCCTGGCGGCCCGAACCTGGATAAACGAACCGTGTGCTATCTGTTTGATCCGATCTTGTCACGACCCCACGCCCCGCTAACCACAGTAGGGATTCTTTTGATCCCATAGGTGTCGTTCCCACCGACAGGGAGCAATTAGCTAGACTAGCTCCGTGCAGAGCATTGTTGACATGGAAATTTGCAAAATGCATACGAATCTGAATGTGGCAGACCCGTAGACTAAACTTCTCTCACAAGCAAAACATGATCACACCTTAGTACTCTTTGGGTGTTAATCACATAGCGATGTGAACTAGATTATTGACTCTAGTAAACCCTTTGGGTGTTGGTTACATGACGATGTGAACTATGGGTGTTAATGACATGGTGATGTGAACTATTGGTATTAAATCACATGGCGATGTGAACTAGATTATTGACTCAAGTGCAAGTGGTAGACTGAAGGAAATATGCCCTAGAGGCGATAATAAAGTTATTATTTATTTCCTTATTTCATGATAAATGTTTATTATTCATGCTAGAATTGTATTAACCGGAAAGATAATACATGTGTGAATACATAGACAAACATGGTGTCACTAGTATGCCTCTAATTGACTAGCTCGTTAATCAAAGATGGTTAGGTTTCCTAACCATAGACATGAGTTGTCATATGATTAACGGGATCACATCATTAGGAGAATGATGTCATTGACTTGACCCATTCTGTTAGCTTAGCACTTGATCGTTTAGTATGTTTCTATTGCTTTCTTCATGACTTATACATGTTTCTATGACTATGAGATTATGCAACTCCCGTTTACCGAAGGAACACTTTGTGTGCTACCAAACGTCACAACCTAACTGGGTGATTATAAAGGTGATCTACAGGTGTCTCCGAAGGTACTTGTTGAGTTGGCGTATTTCGAGATTATGATTTGTCACTCAGATCGTCGGAGAGGTATCTCTGGGCCCACTCGATAAATACACATCACTATAAGCCTTGCAAGCATTGTAACTAATGAGTTAGTTGTGGGATGATGTATTACGGAATGAGTAAAGAGACTTGCCAGTAACGAGATTGAAAAAGGTATTGAGATACTGACGGTCGAATCTCGGGCAAGTAATGTGCCGATGACAAAGTGAACAACGTATGTTGTTATGTGGTTCGACCGATAAAGATCTTCATAGAATATGCAGGAGCCAATATGGGCATCCAGGTTCCGCCATTGGTTATTGACCAGAGAAGTGTCTCGGTCATGTCTACATAGTTCTCGAAGCCGTAGGGTCGGCACGCTTAACGTTCGTTGATGATATAGTATTATATGAGTTATGTATGTTGGTGACCGAATGTTGTTCGGAGTCCCGGATGAGAACACAGACATGACGAGGAGCTCCGGAATGGTCCACAGGTAAAGATTCATATATTGGATGATATGGTTAGACCAAGGGGTCAGGCCCATGGGGCTATAAGTCGGTGTAAAAGGAGTTTTGCGGAGGCCAAGGGCCAAACACCGGAGACCCTGGTGTCTGGACCTAAGCCAGACGCCGAGGCCCATGGCGTCTGGGCCAGACGGCAAGGATTGTGGCATTTGGTCCTGGAGTCTGAGTGGGACTCTTGCCTTTCGGGCAAAATCGACTTTGAGGAGGCTTTTGCTCCAAGTTTCGACCCCAGGGCTCAAGATATAAATAGAGGGGCAGGGCTAGCACCAAAGACACATCAAGAAACACCAAGCCGTGTGCCGGCTACCCTATCCCCTCTAGCTTATCCTCCGTCATAGTTTTCGTAGTGCTTAGGCGAAGCCCTGCGGAGATTGTTCTTCACCAACACCGTCACCACGCCGTCATGCTGCCGGAACTCATCTACTACTTCGCCCCTCTTGCTGGATCGAGAAGGCGAGGACGTCATCGAGCCGAACGTGTGCTGAACATGGAGGTGTCACACGTCCGGTACTTGATCGGGATGGATCGTGAAGGTGTACGACTACATCAACCGCGTTGATAAACGCTTCCGCTTTCGGTCTAGGAGGGTACGTAGACATACTCTCCCCTCTCGTTGCTATGCATCACCATGATCCTGCATTTGCGTAGGATTTATTTTGAAATTACTGCGTTCCCCAACAGGGGAATCCGAGCCTGGTTTTATGCGTAGATGTTATATGCACGAGTAGAACACAAGTTAGTTGTGGACGATACAAGTCATACTGCTTACCAGCATGTCATACTTTGGTTCGGCGGTATTGTTGGATGAAGCGGCCCGGACTGACATTACGCGTACGCTTACACGAGACTGGTTCTAGCGATGTGCTTTGCACATAGGTGGCTGGCGGGTGTCAGTTTCTCCAACTTTAGTTGAGTCGAGTGTGGCTACGCACGGGCCTTGAGAAGGTTAAAACAACACTAACTTCACGAACTATCATTGTGGTTTTGATGTGTAGGTAAGAACGGTTCTTGCTCAACCCATAGCAGCCACGTAAAACTTGCAACAACAAAGTAGAGGACGTCTAACTTGTTTTTGCAGGGCATGTTGTGATGTGATATGGTCAAGACATGATGCTATATTTTGTTGTATGAGATGATCATGTTTTGTAACGGTGTTATCGGCAACTAGCAGGAGCCATATGGTTGTTGCTTTATTGTATGCAATGCAATCGCCCTGTAATTGCTTTTCTTTATCACTAAGCGGTAGCGATAGTCGTAGAAGAAATAGTTTGCGAGACGACAATGATGCTACGATGGAGATCAAGGTGTCGCACCGGTGACGATGGTGATCATGACGGTGCTTCGGAGATGGAGATCACAAGCACAAGATGGTG
The DNA here is from genome assembly GCF_018294505.1 of Triticum aestivum. Taxonomy (NCBI): domain Eukaryota; kingdom Viridiplantae; phylum Streptophyta; class Magnoliopsida; order Poales; family Poaceae; genus Triticum; species Triticum aestivum. The sequence continues at coordinate 315,819,212 of NC_057803.1, forward strand.
ATGGCCATATCATATCACTTATATTGATTGCACATGATGTTTATCCTTTATGCATCTTGCTTTGATTGGCGGTAGCATTATAAGATGATCTCTCACTAAATTTCAATATAAAAGTGTTCTCCCTGAGTATGCACCATTGCCAAAGTTCGTTGTGCCGAGACACCACATGATGATCGGGTATGATAAGATCTACGTCCATCTACAACGGGTGCAAGCCAGTTTTGCACACGTACAATACTCGGGTTAAACTTGACGAGCCTAGAATATGTAGATATGGCCTCGGAACAATGGAGAGCAAAAGGTCGAGTGGGAATCATATAGTAGATATGATCAACATAGTGATGTTCACCATTGAAGACTACTCCATCTCACATGATGATCGGACATGGTTTAGTTGATTTGGAACACGTGATCACTTAGATGAGTAGAGGGATGTCTATCTAAGTGGAATTTCTTAAGTATATGATTAATTGAACTTTAATTTATCAAGAACTTAGTCCTGGTAGTATTAGCATATCTATGTTGTAGATCAATAGCTCGCGATGTAACTCCCCGTTTTTTATATGTTCCTAGAGAAAATAAAGTTGAAAGATGTTAGTAGCAATGATGCGGATTGGATCCATGATCTGAGGATTATCCTCATTGCTGCACAGAAGAATTATGTCCTTGATGCACCACTAGGTGACAGACCTATTGCATGAGCATATGCAGACGTTATGAACGTTTGGCAAAGCCCGCTATGATGACTACTTGATAGTGTAGTGCACCATGCTTTTAAGCTTAGAACCAGAACTTCAAAAACGTTTTCAAATCCATGGAACATATAAGATGTTCTAAGAGTTGAAATTGGTATTTCAGACTCATGCCCGAGTCGAGAGGTATGAGACCTCGGACAGTACTTTGCCTACAAGAGGAGAATAGCTCAACCATTGAGTATGTGCTTAGATTGTCTGAGTACTACAATCGCTTGAATCAAGTGGGAGTTAATCTTCCAGATAAAAAGGTGATTGACAGAGTTCTCTAGTCACTATCACCAAGTTACAGGAACTTCGTGATGAACTATAATATGCAAGGGATGACGAAATTAATTCCCAAGCTCTTCACAATGCTCAAATCGGCGAAGGTAGAAATCAAGAAATAGCATCAAGTGTTGATGGTTAACAAGACCACTAGTTTCAAGAAAAGGGCAAAGGGAAAGAAAGGGAACTTCAAAGAAGAATAGCAAGCAAGTTGCTGCTCCCATGAAGAAGTCCAAGATTGATATGATCATCATCGCACACTCCCTATATTTTTGGGATGAGTGTTGAACCTAAATAAGTGTTATTTGGTGTTTCCGTTAAGCATGAATATGATTTGATCATGTTTATTGCAATACAGTTATTCATTTAAAGTCAGAGAATAATTGTTGTCCTATTTACATGAATAAAACCTTCTATGGTTATACACCCAATGAAATTGGTTTGTTGGATCTCGATCGTAGTGATAAACATATTCATAATAGTGAAGCCAAAAATGCAAAGCTAATAATGATAGTGCAAATTATTTGTGGCACTGCCGTTTAGGTCATATTGGTGTAAAGCACATGAAGAAACTCCATGCTGATGGGATTTTGGATTCACTTGATTATGAATCACTTGATACTTGTGAACCATGCCTCTTGGGCAAGATGACTAAGACTCCGTTCTTCAGAACAATGGAGCGAGCAACAGACTTGTTGGAAATAATACATAGTGATGTATGCAGTCCAATAAGTGTTGAGGCTCGTGGCGGGTATCGTTATTTTCTGACCTTCACAAATGATTTGAGCAGATATGGGTATATCTACTTAATGAAACACAAGTCTGAAACATTTGAAAAAGTTCAAAGTATTTCAGAGTAAAGTGGAGAATCATCGTAACAAGAAAATAAAGTTTCTACGATCTGATCGTGGAGGCAAATATTTGAGTTACGAGTTTGGCCTTCATTTAAAACAATGTGGAATAGTTTCACAAACTCACGCCACCGGAAACACCACAGCGTAACGGTGTGTCCGAACGTCGTAACCGTACTTTATTAGATATGGTGCGATCTATGATGTTTCTTACCAATCTACCACTATCGTTTTGGGGTTATGCATTAGAGACAGCTGCATTCACGTTAAATAGGGCACCATCTAAATCCATTGAGATGACACCTTATGAACTGTGGTTTGGCAAGAAACCAAAGTTGTCATTTCTTAAAGTTTGGGATTACGATGCTTATGTGAAAAAGTTTCAACATGATAAGCTTGAACCCAAATCGGAGAAGTGTGTCTTCATAGGATACCCAAAATGTTGGGTACACCTTCTATCACAGATCCGAAGGCAAGTCATTCGTTGCTAAGAATGGATCCTTTCTAGAGATGGAGTTTCTCTCGAACGAAGTGAGTGGGAGGAAAGTATAACTTGATGAGGTAACTGTACCTACTCCCTTATTGGAAACTAGTTCATCACAGAAACCGTTTCCTGTGACATCTACACCAATTAGTGAGGAAGCTAATGATGATGATCATGAAACTTCAGATCAAGTTACTACCGAACCTCGTAGGTCAACTAGAATAAGCTCCGCACCAGAGTGTTACGGTAATCCTGTTCTGGAGGTCATGTCACTTGACCTCCAGAACCTACAAACTATGAGGAAGTGATGATGAGCCCAGATTCCGCGAAATGGCTTGAGGCCATGAAATCTGAGATGGGATCCATGTATGAGAACAAGGTGTGGACTTTGGTTGACTTGCCCGATGATCGGTGAGTCATTAAGAATAAATGGATCTTCAAGAGGAAGACGGACGTTGATAGTAGATTTACTATCTACAAAGCTCGAATTGTTGAAAAAATGTTTTTGAAAAGTTCTAGGTGTTGACTACGATGAGATTTTCTCACTCGTATTGATGTTTAAAAGTCTGTCCGAATCATGTTAACAGTTGCCTCATTTTATGAAATCTGGCAAAGGATGTCAAAAACATATTACTTCATGGATTTCTTAAAAGAAGAGTTGTATGAGATGCAACCAGATGGTTTTGTCAATCCTAAAGTTGCTAACAAAGTAAGCAAGCTCCAAGATCCATCTATGGATTGGTACAAGCATCTCGGAGTTGGAATATACGCTTTGATAAGTTGATCAAAGCATATGGTTTTATACAGACTTACGGTGAAGCCTGTATTTACAAGGAAGTGAGTGGAGCACTACATCATTTCTGATAAGTATATGTGAATGACATATTGTTGATCAAAAATATTGTAGAATTTTCTGGAAAGCATAAAGGAGTGTTTGAAAAGAGTTTTTGAAAGAAAGACCACGATGAAGCTGCTTACATATTGAGCATCAAGATCTATAGAGATAGATCAAGACGTTTGATAAGTTTTTTCAATGAGTACATACCTTGACAAGATTTTGAAGTAGTTCAAAATGGAATAGTCAAAGAAAGAGTTCTTACCTATTTTACAAGGTGTGAAATTGAGTAAGACTCAAAGCCCGACCACGGTAGAAGATAGATAGAGAATGAAAGTCATCTCCTATGCCTCAGCCATAGTTTCTATAAAGTATGCCATGCTATGTACCAGATCTATTGTATACCCTACACTGTGTTTAGCAAGGGAGTACATTAGTGATCTAGGAGTAGATCACTAGACATCGGTCAAAATTATCCTTAGTGGAATAAAGATATGTTTCTCGATTATGGAGGTGACAAAAGGTTTGTCGTAAAGGGTTACGTCGATGCAAATTTTGAAACTGATCCAGATGACTCTAAGTCTCAATTTGGATACATTTTGAAAGTGGGAGCAATTAACTAGAGTAGCTTCGTGCAGAGCATTGTCGACATAGAAATTTGCAAAATACACACAGATCTGAATATGGCAGACCCATAGACTAAACTTCTCTCACAAGCAAAACATGATCACACCTTAGTACTATATGGGTGTTAATCACATAGCGATGTGAACTAGATAATTGACTCTAGTAAACCCTTTGGGTGTTGGTCACATGACGATGTGAACTATGGGTGTTAATCACATGGTGATGTGAACTATTGGCATTAAGTCATCTGGCAATGTGAACTAGATTATTGAATCTAGTGCAAGTGGGAGGCTGAAGGAAATATGCCCTAGAGGCAATAATAAAGTTATTATTTATTTCCTTATTTCATGATAAATGTTTATTATTCATGCTAGAATTGTATTAACCGGAAACATAATACATGTGTGAATACGTAGACAAACATAGTGTCACTAGTATGCCTCCACTTGACTAGCTCGTTAATCAAAGATGGTTAAGTTTCCTAATCATAGACATGAGTTATCATTTGATTAACGGGATCACATCATTAGGAGAATGATGTGATTGACTTGACCCATTCCGTTAGCTTAGCACTTGATCGTTTAGTATGTTGCTATTGCTTTCTTCATGACTTATACATGTTCCTATGACTATGAGATTATGCAACTCCCGTTTACTGGAGGAACACTTTGTGTGCTACCAAACTTCACAACGTAACTGGGTGATTATAATGGTGATCTACAGGTGTCTCCGAAGGTACTTGTTGAGTTGGCGTATTTCAAGATTAGGATTTGTCACTCTGATAGTCGGAGAGGTATCTCTGGGCCCACTCGGTAAATAGACATCACTATAAGCCTTGCAAGCATTGTAACTAATGAGTTAGTTGCGGGATGATGTATTATGGAACGAGTAAAGAGACTTGCCGGTATCGAGATTGAACTAGGTATTGAGATACCGACGATCGAATCTCGGGCAAGTAACATGCCGATGACAAAGTGAACAATGTATGTTGTTATGCGATTCGACCGATAAAGATCTTCTTAGAATATGTAGGAGCCAATATAGGCATCCAGGTTCCGCTATTGGTTATTGACCAGAGAAGTGTCTCGGTCATGTCTACATAGTTCTCGAACCCGTAGGGTCCGCACGCTTAACGTTCGTCGATGATATAGTATTATATGAGTTATGTATGTTGGTGACCGAATGTTGTTCGGAGTCCCGGATGAGATCACGGACATGACGAGGAGCTCCAGAATGGTCCGGAGGTAAAGATTCAGATATTGGATGATATGGTTAGGCCAAGGGGTCAGGCCCACGGTGTTATAAGTCGGTGCAAAAGGAGTTTTGTGGAGACCAGGGGGCCAAACGCCGGAGACCCTGGCGTCTGGCCCTAGGCCAGACGCCGAGGCCCACGGCGTCTGGGCCAGACGCCAAGGATTGTGGCGTTTGGTCCTGGAGTCCGAGTGGGACTCTTGCCTTTCAGGCAAAACCGACTTTGAGGAGGCTTTTGCTCCAAGTTTCGACCCCAAGGCTCAACATATAAATAGAGGGGCAGGGCTAGCACCAAAGACACATCGAGAAACACCAAGCCGTGTGCCGGCTACCCCGTCCCCTCTAGTTTATCCTCCTTCATAGTTTTTGTAGTGCTTAGGCGATGCCCTGCGGAGATTGTTCTTCACCAACACCGTCACCACGCCATCGTGCTGCCGGAACTCATCTACTACTTCGCCGCTCTTGCTGGATCGAGAAGGCGAGGACGTCATCGAGCCGAACGTGTGCTGAACATGGAGGTGCCGTACGTTCGGTACTTGATTGGGACGGATCATGAAGGTGTACGACTACATCAACCGCGTTTATAAACGCTTCCGCTTTCGGTCTACAAGGGTACGTAGACATATTCTCCCCTCTTGTTGCTATGCATCACCATGATCTTGCATGTGCGTAGGAATTTTTTTGAAATTACTACGTTCCCCAACAAGCCATCCTCGCCGGTGCATTGCACCATCACCATCGGCAAGGACCATGCCCAATACATGGCCACGGTAAGGCAGAAGCGTGAGGAGCAGTTCCGGGAGGCGCTGGCCGACGCCGCCTACAACTAGCATCTCCTCCAGGAGCACCTACGGGCGGAGGAGCAGATCACCGTGGAGTGGGCGGAGCAGGAGGCGCTTCTCGAGTCGTACCGCTTCGCCCGCGAGGGCCGCCTCGTGCACAGGCGGTACTGCATGCGGGTGGCGGAGGTTACGGCCACCTACAAAGAAGACGATGAAGCGGGCAAGGCGCTGTTTGGCGAGACCGACGACGAGGCAGAGGACAACGCCGGCTCCGCCGAGGCCCCGCCCCGCCGACACCAAGGCGGAGGACTTCGCCGGCGCCGGCGAGGCCCTGCTCCACTGAGGCCCTGCCTGCCAACAACGAGGCAGAGAACATCGCAGGCTCCACCAAGGCCCTGCCCCGCTGGCACCGAGGCGGAGGACTTCACCGAGTTCGGCAAGGCCCTGCTCCACTGAGGCCCCACCCCACCAACAACGAGGCAGAGGACATCGCCGGCTCCACTGAGGCGCCGCCCCTGCCGGCAATGATAGGTAGGATTTCCCCCGCTCCGCCGAGGCGCCGCCCCACCGACAATGAGATAGAGGACATCGCTAGCTCCTCGAGGCCCCGCCCCGCTGCCAACGAGGCCGCGCCACACTAAAAACAAGGAAGTGTAGAACACGGTAGGTCGCCACCGCTATGGGCCAAGCAAGGCCACAACTGCTACCCTCTGGTTGAACCCAATCTTGGAGGGTTGACCATTCATGGCCGATTAGCTTCTTAGCGGTGATGTGTAGTCCGAGAGCTGTGCTGGAGAAGGACGCTGCCTTAGTGACTTAACTGCAGATGCAGTTGGGTCACTGACATGTGGGCCCAATAGGCATCTGGCCCACATGTCAGTGACCCAACTGCAACTGCAGTTTCATCACTGAAACTTCTATTCAGCTCAGCCGGACACGGGTGGGTAGCTTCGGTTAATTAATTATACCTCCAGCGCACCCCTTTTTAGTTGAAGAATGTATGAAATATAATGAAATCCGGCATGATATGAAATCCGGCTATGTATGAATGAATTTAGTTTGATCAGTTCGAATTTTTGTATCACTCGCATTGGATGAACATGCAAAACAATACGTACTAGCATTATTCCCAGGGTGATCACCTCATTTGCAGCAGTTTTTCACGTACTCCCTACGATCCTTTTTAGTCTGCATATAAGTTTTGTCTGAAGTCAAAGTATCTCTACCTTGACCAATCTCATAGAAAAAAGTATCAACATTCACAATGTAAAATCAACTGACTTGGAAGAAGTCTAATATGCGAACTAAAAAGGAACAAAGGGCGTACACAAAGTTTGAGTAGCTTTTTAGCATTCATGTACATTGCAATCAAACACACAGCCATGGCAATTCATAGAGAACATTCAAAACAATCGATGATTATGCATCTCAGCGATTCACATGTTAGAGCCAATATTTACTTCACAACTAAATAATAAAAAAATTGATATATGCTGCTGATAGCAAAGGGCATCCCATTCAAAAATATCAAACGCATGTCTTCTTGCTAACATCAATGATCAAAATTTGACAAGGTTGTCCCATTCCAAAATGTCAAATCCAAGTTGTTTTGCATACATCAATGAGCAAACTTTGACAAGGTTTTCCCATTCCAAAATATCAAATGCCTACGATTGTGGAATGGGCAGGTTTGCCATCAGTTGGGACATTGACATGGCACCTCGTGCCAAAATACCGGCTGTTCTTTTTGTGAAGTTCCACCAAAACCAACCAAATTCGCGCGTAGCTTGTATGATTTCGCCTTTTATATGTTGCAACGCCTTGAACATATCGGAACCTCCTTTCTTGTGGTGGAAATAAATGATTCGAGAATATTCGATGTATTCGAGAACATTTTGTGCAGTTCCCATTGAAATCAAGATGAGCACCCCTATTTGCATAAATACAAAAAATGATTACTATAAAGCAAACTCTACTATGAATTGACAGTTTAAACAGGCAACCTACATTATCCATGCAAAGCACACATTGAAGAAATAGAACTCACCGGAAAGAATCATAAAACAACATTGTATTGGCCATCATAACAACAAACATGGAGATCTATGAGTTCTTCTGAGCTGAAGTTAGTTTGTTCTTGTGGGCAGTAATGTAACCATCCTTCAACTGCTTCCTTCCGATATGAAGAGGATGATCCTGTTGTGCAAAGGCAAGAGAACGGGTAAATGCTGCATCCCAGTTTTCTCGAAGAAAAGGAAAGGAAATAAATAAAACAACACAGAGGAAGCACTTCTCAAGGACAATAACACTTTCTCATGATAGTATCTAAACAGTAGCACAACACCAATAGAGATGACAAAGCTCAATCATATGGATGAGATCCATGGGCCAGTATGATGCGGAGCATCCCAAGGTCATCCCCATGGACCCTCCTACGACACCACTCGGACCCATGACACGAGCACGTGTAAGAGCTCTTGAAACCGAGGTGACATCTCTCCTCTCACATTTCCACTTCGATGCACATGAGACATGGCTACTACCTCATATGGACACATTGTGCATAGTCAGGTATCAAGGAGAAGCTAAGGAGCAAGGAGAAGAAGAAGAGGATGATGGACGTGAAGACAGGGATGAAGAAGAAGGGCTGCAGGAAAAGTCCCAGCCACCGGACGTCCGGCGCCTGAAGCATCAGCTGAGCCCCAGCGAGCGGATGTCCGGTCCAGACTGGACGACCGGCGCCCCTGCACCCGAGGAAAATGAGCGGATGTCCGGCCCTGACCGGATGACCGGCGCGACCGCAACCGAGCCAACCTCAGCGGAAGTCCGAAGCTACCGGACGTCCGGCAACCCCATCACAGAACGGATCCAGCGGACGTCCAGAGGAGACCGAACGACCGGCCGCTCATGAGACACCGGACAACCGGCCCACAGCAGACGTCTGGTACCTGGCTGTGTCTAGTTTCGGGCCCGAGGACCATGTACACCTACTTTTTCCCCATTTGCACTTAGACTATATATAGACCTTCTATTCCTCCTAGCTAGGGTTAGCATTGGTTTAGCTCATTTGAGAGGTAGAGCATTGCTCATCCACATCGAATCTACTCCTCGAGAGAGACCACGGCCTCTTCCGAGAAGATCCCTTTAGATTCAAGACCTCCTCGCGGAGAAGAACATCAAGACCTCCTCACGGAGAAGACTGGCCACCCTTCTATCGTCCCTAGTTGATCATGTACCGTGTGAACTCTTATGTATCCGAGGATCTAGCACATATGTGACTATTTTGTGTTGGTTTAGTGATTCTTCCGTGTTTTCCCATTGGTTTCCCCTCGTTTCCCACTTGTGTTCTTCGGGTTCATCCCGGGATCCGCTCCTTTCGTGAAAGATCGGGCTATTAGGGTTCTACCCTACATCATCTTGGTATCTAGAGCCACATTGATCATGATTTCGAAGCCTCCCTGTTGTGTTTCTAGCCTAGTTTTTGTTGTTTTTCATCCTAATTCGAAATTCCCCACAAAAAATTGCCCCAATTTGCTTTTTCTGATTTGTTGGTGTGTTGAAATTTTGTTGGTTTTGATCCATGGATTTTCTTTGTTTTGAGTGGATCTAGCTTTTCCCCCTTGTCTCCACCATTTCCATCCATGAAATCGCCCGGAATCGATGAATTTCACATCATCCACATTGCCCACGTGCAGTTCTTCCCGTGCCCGAACAGTGCCCACGCACTGGACGTCCGCTAGCCACCGGACGTCCGATGACCAGACTACCGCTCCACCACCGCACGTCCGGAACTCCCTGACAGAACTGATTTTTTTCAGTTTTAGTCACCACCACCGACCCACATTTCTGCATACGCACTCCCATAACCCATACACCATCCCCACTTCTGCATACCTCCACATTGCTTACCCGTTTTGCACTCTGACACGTTTGCTACTTCGAGCTTTGAGAATTTGAGTTGCGGTACCATATCCTTTTGTGTTTCGGCTATTTAGGTACAGTTCGACATCGACATCACCGCCGCTCATCTTCGCCATAGACGCGTCATCAACAATGACAACCTCGACTACACCTTGGTATTCGTGCCACCATTTTGACACCATACCATAAGCAATAAACGGTTACCTCGTCTTGGTATTGGACATATCATTCTTGCCATTACATTGATAGCCATCATAGCCTTACTCCTTTGCGTTGCTTACCCATCGAGACTAGCCTTTGAGTATTTGCCGACAACGAGACTTGTGCACATTAGTGATCATACTTCCCATAGAATACATACATCATTGGTGCATATATTGGTATCATCTCTTGTGTCACAACATTGTCATTGCATACACAATTGCTATCTTGGTTCGTCAAGCATTGCATGAGCAAAGAGATCAAACAACAAAGAGCCACACAAGCTTTTAAGCAAAAAGGAAAGATAAGCAAAGAGCTTTTAAGCAAGAACCATAGCATCATACAACATTAAGATTGTCATACTAGATCATCTTGGATCATATCATAGAAACATATTGCATAGAGCATACTTGGGACAGAAGTCGTTGCATTTTTGCTAAATAGGTTGTGCACAAGTTCTTGTATCCTCCTGTTGTGCAATCATGCTAGTGTCTCTAGTGTTGTGCAACAAGAGCATTTTTGTGGATTCCACATTTTGGCTCATCCTTGGTTGCATGACCCCACTTATCTTTTTGCGTGTGTGTGTTCCCGTGTACCTTATATGCTTGGCCTACTTGTTACATTGCATCTTGCGAATCTTTTCCAACATTATTGAAGCTCACTTACAATTGCATTCAATTTTTGTGTTACCATCCCGACCAAGTCCACCATAAGATTTTACTTGTGTAGGTGTGAGAAACCGACAAGAGCTAGTACCAATTGTGCTATTTCCTTGTCCTACATTGGAGTGATCATCGATCCACTTTCAACTTCGGTCAAGGTGCATTTGGTATTCGTTCTTCTCTTTCTACCACTCACATTTGTCTTGGAATGATGGATAGGCCAAGTACTTCTACAAACCCACTCTTCATTGAGCACGACAACGACATGAACTCCTATGTCACCAAGAGTCACCTCTTTGGTGCACAACGTGCTTTGAATCAAGAGCAACAAGCCATGAGTGAACACATCGACAACCTCGCCGCCGACTTGCGACTCTCCGAGCAACGTACAAGGGACTACTTCGACCACAAGCTTGACGATCACAAGCAAGAGAATGACGCAAGGATGGACGAGATTCGCGCTTTGTTGCTCAACCGCTCTTCTTCCACTTCATCCTCTACAAGAAGGAGCCGTTCAAGTCGCCACTCTGACTTCACCCTATCCGGCTGAAGTACACCGACATCAAACACTCTTCGACGTATCGCGCGCAACGATCATCAAGCAAGCCTCAATCCTCTACGTGACACCAACTCTCAAGAGCACCGACAACATAAAACCCAAGAGGCTTTTGCGCTAGCACGAGAACGGCAACGACAATGCCGACATGAAGAGGAAGAGCGAGCACGTCTACACCAAGTTGCACAGGATGCCGAGGCACAACGACAAGAACAAGAACTCTGTAAGCTCAAGCACTTGATGCGCAACAAGCCCTGCAGGATTCAAGTCAAGACGTAGCCAATCGAGGCCGACAAGCTCGTGAACATGAAGAAGCACTTCGCGAAGAAGCTCATGAACGAAGATTTCAAGCTCGCGTGCATCGTCAAGTTCCTCAAGTTCCTCCTCGAGCTCGACAAGCTCGCCAAGAACATCAAGTTCATCAAGAGCATGAAGACAATGGAAATCCTCCACGACAAGAGCAACATGAGGTTGGCAACCCTCCTCACCAAGAGCGACACGAGTTTGACAATCATCAATAACATGTGCGTCATCATCCTCGACCCCAACACAATGAAGAGCAACGCTACGGCAAGCTAAAGTTCACAATGCCCAAGTTCAACGGAAGCAACGATCCCGAAGAGTACCTATCATGGGCATTGAAGGTCGAGAAAATCTTTCGTTTGCACAACTATGAAGAAGAGAAGAAGATTGCAATGGCATCCCTTGAGTTCCAAGAGTATGTCCTCATTTGGTGGGAACAAGTTATCGAGCGCCAAGAGGCAAGAGGTGAACCACCCATCACTACTTGGGTGCAAATGAAGGATGTCATGAGAGCACGTTTCGTGCCTACCTACTACAACCGCGACCTCTTCAAGAAACTCCAACTACTCAAGCAAGGAACCAAGAGCGTTGAAGAGTACAACAAGGAGATGGAGATTGTCATGATAAGAGCCAATGTCACGGAAGATGATGAGCAAACAATGGAACGTTTCTTGAATGGACTCAACCATCCTATCAAGAAGATCGCCAAATTCCAACCATACTCGAACCTCATCGAGCTAGTGCATCAAGCTACCAAAGCGGAACGCCAAGTGCAAGATGATTTCAAGTATGCCAAGTTCTCATCCAAGTCATACGACTTCTCCAACACGCAAGCTTCTACGACTCCAGCACCGTCTACCAAGCCTTCTACAAGCAACGTCAACAAGTCGAGTTCCAAGAAAGCTTCGTCAACTCCAAGTCATCCTCCTACTAAAAGCAACTTCAAGCCGAAAGCTTCATCATCATCAACCCCCACCGATGAGACCGTCAAGACAAGTTCCTCCAAATGCTTCACATGCGGAGGCCGAGGCCACAAGTCCTATGAGTGCACCAACAAGCGGACCATGATCCTCAACGACGATGGCACCTACGACTCGATGAGTGAAGGAGAAATTGACGCTCTTGAGCAAGTCGCCATGCACCGGCAAGTGAACAATGAAGAAGAACAAGTCTTTCGCGATGCAGATTCAAGTCCCGCTCTTGTTGTCTCCAAGGTCTTGACTCTCCAACATCACCAAGAAGAAGACCAAAGATGCCACATATTCCATAGCAAGGTCGGCATCAATGGACCCTCCGTCAAGGTCACCATCGATGGAGGGAGTTGTCATAACCTCGCAAGTGAAGAACTTTGCTCCAAGCTCCAATTGCCCAAGATGAAGCACCCACATCCATACAAAGTGCAATGGCTTAGCGACTCCGGCACTATCCAAGTTGAGCATCGAGTACAAGTCTCCTTCAAAATTGGCGCCTACGAAGACACCTTAGAGTGCGACGTCGTTCCAATGACCGTTTGCCACATTCTCCTTGGACGCCCATGGCAATTTGATAGAGGAGTCGTCCACAATGGCCGAACGAACCACTACATCTTCAAGATGAAGGGCAAGGAGTACATACTTAGTCCCATGTCTCCAAGCCAAGTTGTCGCCGACAAGCAAGCCACCCATCGTGGAGATCATAGTGAGAGAGCGAGCCACCAAAAAGAGAGTGAGCGCTAGAAGCCCAAATCGAGCACCTCCACGATGAGCAAAAAGAAGAACTTAGTCCTATTTGCCACCAAAAGTGAGATAAGAGGAGTGTGTGAGAACCCACCTAGTGTCCTACACTACGTCCTTTTGTGCAAGGACAATGAAACTCAAGCTAACGCCTCTCACACTCTTCCTCTAGTGGTGTCTTATCTTTTGCAGGAATTTCACGATGTTTTCCCTGACGGGCTACCTCTGGGACTACCTCCACTATGAGGCATCGAGCACCGCATCGACCTCATCCCCGGAGCACCGCTTCCGAACAAAGCTCCCTACCGCGTCATCCCCAAAGGAACCAAAGAAATACAAAGGCAAGTAAAGAATCTCATCGACATGGACATGTGCGTGAAAGTTTGAGCCCTTGTGCCGTCCCGGTCATTCTTGTGCCAAAACGAGACGATAGTTTTCGCATGTGCTCTAATTGTAGACCTATCAATGCTATCACCGTTCGTTATAGGTATCCCATTCCACGCCTTCATGATATGCTTGATGAACTTAGTGGTGCCACTATCTTTTCCAAAATTGATCTTAAGAGTGGTTACTATCAAATCCGCATACATGAGGGTGATGAATGGAAAGCCGCTTTCAAAACCAAGTTTGGGTTGTATGAGTGGTTAGTCATGCCTATGGGTCTTTCGGAAGCACCGGGTACTTTTATGCGTCTTATGAATCATGTCTTTCGCCCTTACATTGGTATACTCGTTTTGGTCTACTTTGATGATATCCTTGTTTATAGCAAATCTCTTAGAGATCATGTCACCCATGTTCACACCATTTTACAAACTCTTCGAAAATAGCACCTCTATGCTAATATGGAGAAATGCCTTTTTGGCGTTTACAAACTCGTTTTCTTGGGTTTTGTTGTTTCCTCTAAGGGTGTTCATGTTGATGAGTCCAAGATCAATGCTATCAAGACTTGGCCACAACCAACCAACTTGCATCAAGTGCGTAGTTTTCTTGGCCTTGTGGGTTTCTATCATCACTTTGTGAAGGATTTTAGCACCATTGCTTCTCCTTTGCATGCTTTGAGCAAGAAGAATGCTCCTTTTGTTTGGGGATCATCCCAAGATACCGCTTTCAATGAGCTTAAGAATTTGCTTACTCATGCTCGCGTGCTTGCATTACCCAACTTTGACAAACCATTTGAGATTCATTGCGATGGTAGTGGTAATGGCATAGGAGGTGTGTTAACGCAAGAGAAGCACCCCATAGCTTACTTTAGTGAGAAACTCTCCGGCGTGCAACTCAATTACCCCATATATGACAACAAGCTATATGCTCTAGTCCATGTTTTGCATGAATGGAACACTATCTTCGCCCTCATGAGTTTATCATTCATACCGATCATGAAACGCTCAAGTACCTTAAAGGCCAAACCAAGTTGAACAAGCGTCATGCTAAATGGAGTGAATTTATTGAATCTTTTCCTTATGTCATCGAGCAGATTAAAGGTAAGGAAAACATTGTGGCGGATGCCCTTTCCCGCATATGCATGCTTGTTACTCAACTTGAGTTGAATGTCATTGGCTTTGACCACATAAAAGACTTGTATGAGCATGATCCTACTTTTGCTACTCCTTATGCCAAGTGTTTGACACACACATCTTGGGAACGCTATTACATCAAAGATGGATATCTTATGAGAGCTAACAAGCTTTGCATCCCCGAGTCTTCTCTTCGTTTGTTGCTTTTGCAGGAATCTCATGGAGGAGGCTTAATGGGACATTTTGGATGCGACAAGACTTTCGCTACGCTCTCCAAGCACTACCATTGGCCCAAGATGTTTCGTGACGTCAACCGCTTCACCAACCGATGCTCTACATGTCGCAAAGCTAAGTCTAAAGCTCAATCCCATGGCCTTTACATGCCTCTAAAAATTCCATACCAACCACTGGAAGACATTAGCATGAATTTTGTACTTGGATTGTCTAGGACTAGAAATGGAAAGGATTCGGTATTTGTCGTTGTGGACCATTTCTCCAAGATGGCACATTTCATTCCTTGCAACAAGATAGACAATGCTTAACATGTTGCTAATCTCTTTTGTAGGGAAATATTGCGTCTACAGGGAGTGCCAAAGACGATCGTCTCGGACCGTGACGTCAAGTTCCTTAACTACTTTAGGAAGACCCTATGCGCCAAGCTAGGAATCAAGGTACTCTTTTCCACGGCGTATCATCCACAAACCGACGACCAAACGGAAGTTACCAACCGCACACACTTCTCTCTACTTCGAGAACTCATCAAGAAGAACATCAAGGAGTGGGAGGAGTGCCTACCTATCGCCGAGTTCACCTACAATCGAGCAAGACACTCAACAACTGGCAAGTCCCCCTTCGAGGTTGTCTACGGATTCAACCCCTTGTCACCAATGGATATTCTTCCTCTACCACTCCAAGAGCGCATCAATTTGGATGCAAGTGCACGAGTGACACATCTCAAGAAGGTGCATGAAGTTACAAGAAAAACCATCGAGCGCCAAGTTCAACGCCTTGCGACCAAGCTCAACTTCAACAAGCAACCTATGGTATTCAACACCGAAGATCTCGTGTGGCTACACCTTCGCAAGGACCGCTTTCCCCAAGAACGCAAGTCCAAACTTCGACTGCGAGCGGATGGACCCTTCAAGGTGCTCACACGCTACAACGACAACGCTTACAAGATCGACCTATCACGCGACAAGTACAATGTGAGCGATATCTTCAATGCCAAGGACCTCTCGCCCTTCCATGGTGATGAAGAATTTGATCCGAGGATGGATCTTCCCCAAGGGAGGGGAGATGATGCGGAGCATCCCAAGGTCATCCCCATGGACCCTCCTACGACACCACTCGGACCCATGACACGAGCACGTGCAAGAGATCTTGAAACCGAGGTGACATCTCTCCTCTCACATTTCCACTTGGATGCACACGAGGCATGGCTACTACCTTATATGGACACATTGTGCATAGTCAAGTATCAAGGAGAAGCTAAGGAGCAAGGAGAAGAAGAAGAGGATGATGGACGTGAAGACGGAGACAAAGAAGAAGGGCTGCAGGAAAATTCCCAGCCACTGGACGTCCGGCAGGGACCGGACGTCCAGTGCCTGAAGCATCAATCGAGCCCCAGCGAGCGGACGTATGGTCCAGACTGGACGACCGGCGCCCCTGCACCCGAGGCAAATGATCGGATGTCCGTCCCTAACCGGACGACCGGCGCGACCGCAACCGAGCCAACTTCAGCAGAAGTCCGAAGCTACCGGACGTCCGGCACTCCCATCACAGAACGGATCCAGCGGACGTCCGGAGGAGACCGAACGACCGGCCGCTCATGAGACACCAGACGACCGGCCCCCAGCGGACGTCCAGTACCTGGCTGTGTCCAGTTTCGAGCCCGAGGCCCATGTACACCTACTTTTGTCCCATTTGCACTTAGATTATATATAGACCTTCTGTTCCTCCTAGCTAGGGTTAGCATTGGTTTAGCTCATTTGAGAGGTAGAGCATTGCTCATCCACATCGAATCTACTCCTCGAGAGAGACCACGGCCTCTTCCGAGAAGATCCCTTTAGATTCAAGACCTCCTCGCGGAGAAGAACATCAAGACCTCCTCACGGAGAAGACCGGCTACCCTTTTATCGTCCCTAGTGGATCATGTACCGTGTGAACTCTTATGTATCTGAGGATCTAGCACATGTGTGACTATCTTGTGTTGGTTTAGTGATTCTTCCGTGTTTTCCTTTGTGTTTCCCCTCGTTTCCCACTTGTGTTCTTCTTGTTCATCGCGGGATCCGCTCCTTTCATGAAAGATCGGGTGATTAGGGTTCTACCCTACATCACAGTACCAACCTTTGTCAGGGGGATTATTTTGTAGAGCATACAGATGAAGCACTTCTCAGGAACCATCTGTTGTTATCTAGTGTGGTTGCCATGCTTACTATATACTCCTCGATTAGTTTAATGTTTCCAACATCTTCTTGTGTAGTTCCACTAAAATATATGTTATCTTCAAAGAAGATCCCTGTTTGCACAAGTAGAGATAATTACATATTACATTAAGTGTGGCATCAAATCAGTGGCAAAACAATTGCTCATTTCAGCCATAGCAATAAATTAAGATGCAAAACTATATCATTTGTTGTGTCATCACAATTCTAGTGCTTCATTACAGCACCAGGAGTTGATTTTTGTTTTTCTTCCGCTTGTTCTTCCCCTTCATCACTTGGTTCAATAACATACAAGCTTCGCCTTCAATGTAAGATTTGGCATGTCAATTAGGGAGCACAAGTATAGCACTAAACAATGACATTAATTTTCCGATGACAGTAGCAAAATACAGGCCAACAATTGTGAATTATCATTATCTTACCTCAATGGGATATTACGGTGCACATATAGATTGGAAGTCTTGTCTCCATTTGTGCAGTTCACTAAAATCAAGCAACATTACTGTATAAGTAGCACAACATATGAAAGCACACTGCACAATCATGTGAAGGAAGGCTAGTACCGACCTTTGATGACGCGGAATTCAAATAACTCACAAGAAGAAGATCTGAAACAAATTTGCCAACACGGATAAGAAGTCAGATCTCCTCTTGTGCAGTTCCACTAAGATCACGTAATCAAGCAACGCTGTCGGTTTGACATTTTGGTTGAACTGCACAAAACACTCTTAAAACAAAAGTGTTTTGTGCAGTACAACAAAAGGTCGCAATAGCAATGAGGTGAAGTAGATAAACCTGTTTACACAGAGGTGCAAAGGAAACAACTACTGGTCAATAACGTTGGATGACACACAAGCACACAAAAAGAAGCATCTAAATTATCTAAAGGGGAAAGAAAACAAGACAGTAGCATTTCTCAAAAAGTGGCATTGATTCATATTAATAGAAATATTATATTAACTACAAAATTCATGAAACATGTAATTTGCTTTTAACTATGGCATTGCTTCAATATTCCAGTGGCATTATTAGAGGGTGTTTGTTTACAGGGACTTTTTGGTGTAGGGACTAAAAAAGTCCCTTTTAGTCCCATCTAAACCAAACATGAGGTACTTTTAGGGACTAAAAGTGGGCATTTGGGACTAAAGAAAGAAGACCTTGAGGGAGAGTCTTTTTGGGACTTCTTCCAACTAGTTCATTACTAGGGCTAACATGGTCTTTTAGCATGTCATTTAATAACCTCTAGTCCATGTTTAGTCCCTGGAACCAAACAGGTAGGGACTAGGGACTATTTAGTTCAGAGTAAAAAAGGTCCTTGGACTTTTTAACCAAATAGGGCCTTACATTAACAACAGCTAAAGAGTTGTATGGGACAGTGGACGCACTAGCACCATGTGCATATACCGATGTATAAAGGGGTGATGCATAGTCTGTTGCAACAAAGAACAAACAACCAAGGAGCATATTTTTGTTCGTCCTAGTTTTGTTACTTTATACACCTTTCCCTATCTGAGGGCAGCAAATCTAGTCCTACTCAAACTCTACAGCCTTGTCCCCCAAAACAGAAAGATCAGTTCCTTAAGATGTGTGTACTATGTCTGTCATTTTTTTTCGTTTTCGACCAACGTAGGTGCTGGATAGCCAGTCTGTACTACCATGTGCGCAATGCACGTGGAATAAGTAAATTATACCTTAAGGTTCTCGGGGTGTGGCTCAATGGACAGCCGGTGGCCGATCTGCCCACACTATGTACGACAGCAAGGAAGAAGGGGTCAGAGGCCCTCCTGCGCCGCTGCTGGGTGAAAGAGAACAGCTGCGCCGGTAGTGGATTCCCTCCCTCGCCGATGGCTACAGTGTTAAGCCTCCTTCCCTTCCCGGCGGACGGATCATGTGGGCTCTTTGACCAGCAGTGAGGGGGGAGAGAGAGAGGCCAACGAAGTCTTGTTTAGATCTGGAGAGGGTGAGAGAGTGTGAAGAGAGCAACTACAAGCGCTGAGGCTCCAGCATGTACATATAGTGGAGAGAGAGTGTGAAGAGAGGAAACCCTAGAAAACAAGCGCCAAGGCGGCAGCCTATATAGATCGAGTGGTTTTCTTTTTCTCTCCATAAAAATCGTTTTAAATTGTGCACGAAGAGGAACTCTTTATTTAACATAGTGAAGAAAAATACTAGGGGCAATGCTAATATGTGAAGAAAATTTAATGCTCGAAGGAGTCAACTCGCAATTAACATTGCACGCCTCCCGGTCGCTCTTACTAACGTTCATGTGTGGTACACGACCCTCTGAAGTGAACAACAATTGAACCACACACAGTCAAAACATTGGACTGGTGGGATGCACCATCCTCCAATTTCAAATATTTTGGGCACTTGTATTCGGCCTAAGTTAGTGTGCCACCGTATGTACTAAGGGTTACAGCGGGTGTTAAGAAACTAGGGTGTATTGAGAGAAATTGTCATGCCGTTTATTTGTAGGGTCACTTGCAAACTATGAAACTCAGGCAAATATTTTGCCACCGTTTCAAAAATACGAGAAATTCAATTTTAATTATTTAGTTTGTACACTTTGCTCTCTTCCAATAATTTTGGCCACTTGTATTCGACCTAAGTCATTGTGCCACCGTATCTCGTACTACTCCCTCCGTCTAGGTGTAAGTCACGTTAGAAGGTGAAGCGGGACCAAGGTGCAACCAGATTGGAGGAGAAAGAGAAACTTGACCAGTCCTTCCTAGAAATAAAAGCCCTCATTTCTGTCTCTAAGTGCAAAAATTAATCACAACAATTAAGGGATGCCATTTTAGCTACCATGCAGGGCCACGTATTAACTCGCATGCAAGCCGACTTTGATTCCTTGATTGATCAACATGTGGTTGCACTCCATGCATTGGGTTTCTGGGGGAGATAACAAGGCAGAGTAAGTAACAAAGCTCGCTTGGAATGAGGCTAGGAGGGGATTGGGATGCGAAGTTAATGGACGACGCCTAAACATACTGGGAATATCTGATTTTTGTGAGATGACTTAGCACCTAGACCGAGGGAGTACTACTCCTGAGTCCAGGTTTGATGGAATATTTGCCGCCTCTTCTCTTCTTGTACGTACTCCATTTATCTCACTTCCTGTGGCTTCCCACTCACACGATATTCCTATTCTATGAACCTGTGTGCGTGTGTGTGTGTTTTAACAATTTGTGTGTGTGTGTTAGAGAGAGCGACACATCGACCTACTCCTACACAGAGATGGTGTGTAGTGTATGATTTAGCCGCAAGAGTTGGCGCATCCTCTCATTTCCGGGTGTCCTGTCAGGACAGCTGCTACGCCCGCTCTTGACCAGCCTGGCCCACCCAAAGCCCCTCCATCGCATGCGCGCTTCCCGCCCGAAATGGTCGGCGCCGCTCCAGAGAATCGGTGTCGCATTCATGCCCGAGAAGAGTGGACGCGACCTCTCGCTGGCGCCTGCATTGAAGGGAGAAGCGGATTCAAGACTGATGGTTGCTTCGTCCGTCCAACTTACTGTTGGGTCTATGTGATTTGATGGCTCATTGCTCATTACTACTGAGGTGGTATGACTGCTGGATGTCCCACATTTCGGTGAAAGGAGGTAGATTACAATTTTCTCCATTCTTACAGCGAAGGAGTGCGAAAGGAGTGAAAACACGCAAGCTTAGCGATTACATGGCCCACCTCATGCTATCACCATATTTTTGGGACACCGTGCAACATCTAACTCTTTACATAGTATTATAGTACGTACTGTAATTTCTCAGCGAGATAAATTTGTACAATGCTATGAAGCTTCTAGCTTCTGTTTCATGTATCTTGCGTCCAAGCTTGCCCCGTTGCAACATTTCGTCAAATACAAAGGAGACTAACATGCATCCTATTGCATCTCAATGATTGACAGATCATAGCCAATATGTACTCCATCCGTTGCAAAATAAGTGTCTCAACTTTAGTACAAAGTTATACTACTACTAAAATTGACACTTATTTTGGAACAGAGACAACTAAAGAAAAAACAATCCATACAGTCCCTAGTCCGTGAACCCTAAACCCTAACCAGGCTTTAATTTGCTGGCGACATTGAACCTTCCAAAGAAATGAAGTTTGCAACCCTTTGACCATCAGATCATTTTGTTCAGTTTCACTAAAATCAAGATGAGCATCCCTGTGGCAAAGAAATTGAAGAAGCATGATCATAATAAGATTACTAGGACTAGTTGATGAGACATAAACTCATCACAAATACAATAGAAGCCAGTAGAGGTACATGCGGGGCAAAGAAGTAGAGAAATGTCCACATGGGGCTTTGTGGGCAGCTGGGGCAGTGGTGCAAGCCGGCTATAAAGGAAGTTGTACCTAAGGGATATCGGGATGTAGCTCAACCTAGAGGAGGGCGGTGGGAGGCGGCAACTGCGCAGATTGCGGCAGTGAGCAAGGGATGAAGGCAACTGAACCGGCTTTGTGAGAGAGAATGATGGGGACCCCTGATCGTGATGTGCCGACATTGGGTTTTCGCCGTCGGTGACGAGACCACATCTACACAAAGCATCCACCCCTTCCCCCGGCGGATGTGATCCGCCCAGATGTTAGAGATGTGGCCACATCCATTTTGTGCGAGCGGGTGTGAAGGGAGCAACCCCAGCACGCAACCATGTAGGCTCGTCCTGGCTATGTATATAGTGGAGCAGTTTCTTTTTCTCTCCACATGAACCTATTTATATTGCGTACGTGCCACTGAAGAAAAAAAACTTTATTTATAAATGACGCAGCACCATTCATGTGTGGTTCCCGACCCTCCATTATTTATAAGTTAGTAACAACTACTATACGCGTCAAATTATCACGTAGGAGGCATCTTCGTTCAGAAATGAGCTCCAATGTGTCACGTGTGTGGTTGGGGAAAATGCAAAAGACGCAAAGAGTGCTACTAGTACTACGTGCGTGGGTGCGTGCACCTCTTCTCTTCGAGCATGGTTATTAAAAGTATAGCCCACTACTCTACCGCGCGGTTATTGTATGGGCAAAGAGTATAGGCAGTAATAATGACTAATAAGCCATCAAATCACGAGGCCCACCTTTCTCTATGTTTGACCGAGGAAGCAGCCATCATTTCACTCCTCGTTGAATATCCATCTGCTACTACCTCCGCAAATAAATAAAAGTCCGCTTCTACCTCCGCAGCATGGTTAATAATTTAGCCATGTCAATCACGACGTAGAAATATCATTCACTAATACAATAGGGTTGGCTCTAAGGCTGGTGTTTTTTTCACTTTGTCTCCTTCTCTTTTTGTCTCATTTACTCATTTTACATAGGGGCATGTGTAGACGATGGCTATTCCTTTCGATGGGACTTCTTCATGGGGTTGAAGACAAAGCAGCTCCGAATTATTCCTGCTGCCCACCACTCTAAATCGTGCCATCTATGATAGTACTCCCATTGCAACAATGAAGTCCACTAGGTCTAGCATGTCTTATAAGAAGAGACTGTCACGCAAAACATACATCTTGTTGCCTTCTTCCACATACAGTACGTACCACTGGTACGTACTAGTAGTAGTACTACTACTACTACTCGTTCTCCTATAAACCTTGCGCTTGGCAAAAATATTAACCTTGTGCTTGGCTCTTCGCCTCTTCGGGAAGTCGAGCAATAATGGTATTACAGTATATCGTTATGGATGTCTGAGACCGAATGAATTCCTACACGCCCACCACGTGGGCAAGGGTCGATCGGCGAGGGGCGAGGGAGAGTGCATACTAGTACGTCTGTTTCAATATGGACTGCATACGGAGCAAAGTGAGTGAATCACACTCTAAAATATGTCTATATACATCAGTGTTTGGAGTATGTACAAGTAGTTCATATTGAAATCTACTACTCCCTCCTTCCATCTATATAGGGCCTAATGCGTTTTTCGAGGCTAACTTTGACCAAGTGTTAGAGCAATAATATATGACATGCGAGTTACACAAAGCATATCGTCAAATTCTTATGTGAAATAAGCTTCCAATGATATAATTTTCACATTATACTTCTCATGTGTTATTAATCTTATCAATAGTCAAATGCGGTCTTGAAAAACGCATTAGGCCCGTTATAGATGGCAGGAGGGAGTAAAAGACATATATTTCAAACAATATGATAATCTCTCTAACCAAGGTAGGGACGAGGAGTAATGGAGGGAGTAGTAAAATTTTCTCCTTGTCCTGCGAGACACCGTGCACGTGGGCGAGGGAGCGGGCGTAGGCATAGTAAGCAAGCTTCTCTGCCCCTGTGGACGGGGGAGACGGCGTACAAAGCAAAGCTTCTCCTCGTTCTGTGAGTTGACGGGACACATCCAAAGTAATACGTACAGAGCATCTCCAGTGTATAGAGCCTTGCCTCTAAGGTAGGCCCCACATGGTTTGCCTCTTTTTCACATAATGTGTCAAGTCGCAATTTGTTTGTTCACCCATGGTACACGATCCTCCATCAAGTGGACAACTAGTACACGTGTCAACTTACCATGTGGGCTGCCTTTTCATATAGAAATGAGCTCCAACGTGTACCCGCGCGGGTGTGGTTGGGAAAGAGACGGGAGTAGATGCGCTGTGCATGCACCTTGTAAGTGCATATTGTGCCACCCCTACTTGGTTTTGGATTATTGACAAAAAACTTGGTTGAGGGACTAATGTGTTTGTTAGAATTGCAGGATAACACAGGTAGTAGTCCCTCATTGATTCGGTTTACTTACAAGAGATGACCCCTAAAAATGTGTGAAGACATTGAAGACAATGGTGGTTCGTGAAGACATTCACTTGAAGACTATGGAGTGTGAAGACATAGTTGTTTCGTAGTTTCCTTTTCCTCTTTATTGAGTCATAGGAACCACCGTTCTGTTAAGTGGGGTCCAAGTGAACAAAGTCAGAGTGACTGATGTGATTCTCAACCAAAATCCTATGTCTTCGAGCGAAGACAATGAGAGCAAATCTTATCCAGAGTTGGATGAGTCAGCTTTATTTCTAGCCCAAGTCAAGCTACCGCATGTGTTTGAAATCCGACTGTTGGACACATGTCGGTTCCTTAGTGACCCAGGGTCATTTCGGACATATCATGTCAGGTTGCTTCGTGTCTATAAATAGCCCACCCCTACATCATAAATTGGTGGCTACTCAGAGTTAGTGCACGGCTTTTGTCATTTGAGAGCAACCCACCTCCGAAGCCTTTGAGAGAGAGAGATCCTTGCAAGGACAGAGCCCAAAACACCTAGAGACAAAGAGTGCTAGGCATCACTGAAGTCTTTCTGTCTGCATGGCCTGAAGACTTGTTACACTTGAGGACTGTGAATCCTCCAGCCGGTTAGGCATCACGTTCTGTGCATCCAAGAGCCATTATCCGTCACCGATGAACGAAGTCTGTGAAGGTTTCGAAGTCTATCTTGAAGACTTACCAGAGTGATTGGGCGAGGAATGGGTGTCCTTAGCTTAAGGGGAATAAGGTGAAGACGCGATATTCTGAGTTCAATCTCGGCCTCCCTAACCAGATGTACAGTTGCCACAGCAACTGGAACTGGTCTACCAAATCCTTGTCTTCACCAAGCAAGTGGTTCTATCCCCCACTTCCCTTTACTTTACTGTTTGTCTTTGTGAAGTCATTGCTTGCTTGTCTGATCTGATTGACTTCACTGAGTGAAGACTATTTCCTGTTTGGCTTCATATAGTCTTCAATCCTGATCTATACTACCCAGCTGTTGATAGTCTTCGTGCTTTCATTACATTGTGTTCGAACACGAACATGTCACTATGTACCCTCGACGCCAGGGGTGATGCACCACAGCTCACGTCGAAGGAGACCCGCCGGAAGCGCGGTACACAAGCAATCCGGCGGGCGCTTTTGAGGACCCGAAGCCCCACATGCCCCGGAGGCACCTCGTTAGGGAGCGCGGCGGCTATGGGCTGCCCTAGGTCGACCGGATCACCCCTAGGGCCTTGAGGTTCGCCGCCCTGCAATAAGAAGAACGAGGAGGGAGAAGAACAAGGGATAAGGTAAAGGTAAAGATAAAAGATGATAGATTGATATGATCAATTGTGTGTTGTTCAATCAGCCATCACCCCTTACATATAAATGAGGCGCCTGGACTTACCGTACAAGAAAAGGACTCAAATCACGTCCAAATCATCAAAAGTTACCCTAACTCAGACTACGAGGGCCGGAACTTCTGGTTGGCCCAGAACTTCCAGGCTAAAATTATATAAAGTAGCCCTCTTGCACAGCTCCTCCATGTCGCATATGGCAACGGATCGCGATGGTCCCAAAAGCAAAGTTGTAGATCTTGCAATGGAGAAAAACTATTCAGTTGATCACGTTTTCATCCGAGATCATCCTGATGTTGAATTCGGGCCCACAAATATGCAAATAATGTTAAAACTCCAGTTTTCGGAGCGCACCACGTGCAAACTTTCAGTTTAGCCCGGAACTTCTAGGGCAGACTTTTGCAGCACACCGTTTTGGCTCTATATTTTGCATACAAACTCTGATTTAGATGCTTTTTATAACAAAATCTATTTTTTTGATGAGACAAAGACAACCCGTGTAGAAACTTTTCTCATATGAGGCCATCTTGGGGGCGTAATCAGCCGAATAGTGTTCCGAATACAAAATCTGAGTACTTCAAACACAACTTCGGCCTTAGAGATTAGACCGAATGGCTATGGCCCAAATATCAAAGTTTCTCCTTTTGACGATACGGAACTTTCTCACTTGGAGCACTTCTCCATGTGAGGCCACCTTAATTAAGTTCTTGGCCGTGCCAAAATCTAGTGTGAACACATGCCCCCCTGTTTTTCGGCAAACTTGTGTGCCAAAAAATATCTTGCATGATGCTTTTTATAAGGACGATGTCAACACTCCATTGGCCATTTTGCATGTTCTTAGGACGATAAGTATATATCGGCCATTGCTTGTTTGGATCTCTTGATGCAAACTTGGGTGAAAACTTCTCAGCTTTTATAACAATCCGGTGATAAGGTTCCATAGATCAAAGCCATCCTCCGAACCATATTGTTCTCCCTTTCACTAGGATTTCGTAGATAATCAAGA
This sequence comes from Triticum aestivum, assembly GCF_018294505.1. NCBI lineage: Eukaryota > Viridiplantae > Streptophyta > Magnoliopsida > Poales > Poaceae > Triticum > Triticum aestivum. Next base: position 315,845,456 of record NC_057803.1, read on the forward strand.
ATGAAATTCCTCCAATCCTTACTTCGTCTGCATAAAAGTTTCATTAGTGGCTGAGGTGGTGAGCTCCAATTCGGCCTTACCTATGTTGGCAGGAATAAGCATTGGCTATTGATAGATGTGCTACACAATGACCAACATGGTAGTCGAATGCTTGCTATGCCAACTCTCTCCAATTGTCATGTCTAGATATATGAAGAATCTTAAAACAAACCATGGTAAATTTTACATCTAGACATACCTCAAGATAAAATAAAAGTGATTTGTCAAAACATTGATAACCATTGGATATTTGTTGTTGCACTACTAATGACGAATCACCGAAAGCCTCAATATGTATAGCACCTATAGCAAGGAAAAGCTCCAATCCAAATAACAATGCATATTCAGCTTTGATCATTTGTGCATAAATATTTTAAGCGGCGTGAGGCTTCGCAAAATAGCACCATAAGGAGATATATAAGCAACACCAACACCTTGGACATTGCTACAAATTTAACCATCAATGTATAATCTCCATGGTACTAGAGAGATAAAGCTAAAACCAATACAATCCATGATGTCAATATGATGCTCAGTAATAAAATCAACCATGATTTGGCCTTACGTAAATTCTGAAAACTAATAAGCCAAAGCACACCCAATCAAAACATAAGTTCACTTTGCAGTTTTGGTGAATTGTTCTATGCATAATATCTTCAATGGCATCAATTTGATAGATTTCTATGCAAGCACTTATCTCATTCTCTACTCAAACTAAGGATGATGTTAGAGTACCACACCAGCCATTCTTAGATATATTCTTAGGGCGATAGATAAATGTCGGCCATTACCACAAGGTCCATGTAGAATTCACCCACCAAAGTATGTATAGCCGAAATAAAAAAAATGAAATAGCAATAAAATATTTCGGCCCCTTTGTATTAGCAACAATAATGTAACTAACCAAATGTATAGCGATTTGGTAATACTCGGTCATGATATAGAAAATTATGTTGCATCCATGGATCAAAATAAGTCCATGGAGGATAACTGATCATACATGTGGATGAATTCCATGGCAAAGGCATCAATGGCATTGTTGAAGAAAATGTATGATGTGCTAACCGAAGATTTTGATTTTGTGATGCACACAGTCGGCTTAATTGTTTGTTGTTTCCATTCTTATCTTTCTTCACTTTTAGTGTACTTGTTGCAATAGAAGCATGCACATCATTTGGGTTATGAATGATCCTCTTGGGAACCCATCCCATGTTCTTCTGTCTCAGCTCTTGTGCACTAAGATTTTGTAATTCCTTCTTTTGCCAATACGTTAAACCAAGTGGGCATCTCGGCTCTGATTTTGTTTTGACCAATGGCAATTCCTTTTTGGCCTTATGCACTCTCAACTTCTTTTCTTCAGATTTGGCACTTTGACTCTTAATAATTGGTTGCTTTCTCTCATTGCCTTTAGTAGCCAATGTGAACACTTTAATTGGCTCTTTTTCATTTGAGATCAAATCTGAAGTTGCACTCTTACGACCATCTCTTTTAACACGGTAAAATTTATTGACTACCTCTTTCTTATTCCTTGATCTTTGGAACGATTCCTTATGATTGAAACAGTCTTTAACATGTGATTGTTCAAATGTTGATCTTCTCGGAGTTGCATAATATTGGTGAGATGGTCTAAAATAATATGGAGAATGTGCCCTTGTATCATAGTTGTCCCATGATGGATATGGATCTATATGAGCATAGGGAGGCATCCACGGCATTGGCATTGGCGACCCAAAATAAGGATATGAATATGTTACATTAAAATTCTCACTTTGCCAATACCGATCCCCATATTTGCGCCTTGGGGGTGATCTTGGTTTCTTTGCATGATTGGGCCGGTAAGTATTCTTCTCTTCACTCTTCTTTTGATATTTATCCAATAGTTTAGCAAAGGTGATTTTTGATCTCTTACACTTGCGCTTATTTTGGCCTTTGTTTTCTTTTGGTTTGCTTTCATCGATCATTGGATTTGCTTGCTGCCCCCTAGTCCTTGGTCTCTTCATTGTAGCTTCGACGGAATTTTCGCCCTCAAGATTATGTTCATTGTGCTCTTCAACAACTTGTTTATTTGAAAGCTTAATCCCATCACCTGAAGTTCTTACCTTCTCTTTAAATGGATCGGCTTGAAGCAACCGATGCAAAAACTTTCTGCCATTGGGACCAATCGGAATAGACTGGTCATCTCTTGGTGTTTCAACAAATTTCAATCGTCCCTTTTCAATGGTCGATTTAACTATTTGACGAAACATGTTGCAATCCTCAAAATTATGCTTGAACGAATCATGCAACTTACAATACACACGTCCTTGGATAGATGGCTCAACATGGTGATCCAGAATTCTTATGTAATTATTTTCAGCAACAAATCAAATATTTGGTCACACATGCTTGAATTGAAGGTAAACTTCTTGTTTTCTAACCGATCTTGCTATGTGAACGGCTTTGGAGATAAGCAAACGAATGGTTCAGATTTGGATCTCCCCATTCGGATATGCATTGTGTTTTCCACTCTATCTCTGATGTCTTTGGATAAGATATTATATTAGCATCGGATTTCTCAAAAGAATTTAACCTTGGCTTTGAATTTCTGAAACAAAGATAGTTAGAATATACATGTCGCAATTGGTACCAAGTGTAAGCCAAGTGAGAAATAAGCAAAGCTACCCAATTGGATATGAACTTCAGATAAAGTAATGGGGAAAGCCTTGGTTGCAACAATAAGTCACTATCGGTCTTTATAAATGGCACATTGGTTGACCGATATGTTCTATAACAATTTTATTGCTAATAACTAAATTACCCTTCTTCATTGGTCTTTCAAAATTACTTATGAGGATTTTTCTAATAGATACATTAACAATAAAGTTTTGACCAAATCCGAAAATAGGGAAATTACTTGCTAAACATACCTCTTCAAATATGTTGGGAGAGCATGATGGTGGTGTGACTTGAATAATATCTTGCTCCGCCTTTGGATAGCTCCCCAATGCCTTGTCATCATCTTTTTCTTGATTTCGTGCATCATTAATTTGAAGATCTTTGTCCACCAAACTTTCTTCGGCTACTTGTTATTGTTCTTGGAGTTCGTCAATTTCTATGGCACGAAACTCATAGGGCAGGAAGTAGGTTCCATTAACTTCAGAAAAATCAAGTATGGCTGTCTTGCTATACTTTCCATGCCACTTCTCAACAATGTTTGCCTCTTTGGATTTGATGGATTCGGAATATATACCACTTGATTCGTCTTTTTCAACCGAAGCACTTTTAGTTTCTAAATCATCATTGTTTTCACCGGTTATATCAATTGGCAAGGCTTCTTTTCTTTGAGCTAATTCCCTATCAATTCTCTCTTGGCGAAGTACTTGCACCCTATTGCGCAAAGCTTTAACTCCCCTCTCAATTTCAGCCCGCTCTAGATTAGTCCCCCCCAATGCTTTTAGGATGTTTCGGCAATGAAGTGTTAGTGTTGCTGAAATTTTGCAATTCTGTAGGGGGGTGTATAATATGTGGCGGTACTAGGTGGAGGTGTATGCACTGCTGTATAACCATATGCTCTCTCACCAATACTATCAATTGATGAAGTTTCATCTTCCTGCAAAACTCTAGCCTTTATTGCAGCATAATCAGGAAACAACCCCTTGTCATATTGTTCAAGGCAAAGAGAACTAATTCTCTTGTTTTGTACCAAGCTCTTTTTTAATGCAGCCACAACCGCTTCTGGAAGCGATTGCTCCACAATACTTTCAGATTCTTTCGGCAATGATTCATGAGTGCTGCCAAAATTCTTGAATTGCATAGAGTATGCATTATAGGCTACAGTATTTGATGATGGCACATGTCTTCCTATAAAAATTTCAATTATTCGGCTATGATCAATTAGATGCGGTTCCAAATTATGAACATCTACAGTTGCATACGATGCTGAAAAATTACTAACATGAGGTGTAGCATATGATGGTTGAGAGTAACTGGCCGAATAGCTAGTAGTAGCATGGCCAATTCTCCCATCCATCGGCAATGTTGGATTCACATATTGCAAATTAGTTGCTGATGAATAAAAAGGTGAAACACTTTCTTGTATGCTATTGGAAATTTTAACATGAGGTGTTTCAAATTAATTAACCAAACCCATCATGTTGTTCATCGGCATATGGATTTGTGGGGTTGCCGATGCATGAGAGTTTGGATACATATGTTGTACGTTCCTAAAATCATAAGAATTTGAAGCATGAAGATTGTTTTGCATCAGCCCTTGCGCATAATTAGATGCATGATTGATAAAACTAGGGCTAGCCGATACATTAGGCTCATTAGGTGATCCACCAACAACATATGGATTATTTGCATCTACAAAGGGGAATTGGGTGTTCATATTACCTTTGTAGATTGCAGCAACTTGATGATGATCACTTCATAGCAAGAACCGGCTGGAGACAGTTCAAAGCTTCGTCCCCAGCGGAGTCGCCAAAAAGTGTGTTCGCACACGAACACGTCACCATGTACCCTCGATGCCAGGGGTGATGCACCACAGCTCATGTTGAAGGAGACCCGCCGGAAGCGCGGTGCGCAAGCAATCCGGTGGGCGCTTATGAAATCTCGAAACCCCACACGCCCAGGAGGGACCCCGTCAGGGCGCGCAACGGCTATGGGCTGCCCGAGGTCGACCTGATCGCCCTAGGGCCTCGAGCTTCGCCGCCCTGCAATGAAAAAGAATGAATGAAGAACAAGGAGGAAGAAGAACAAGGGTGAAGGTAAAGGTAAAGATAAAAGATGATAGATTGATATGATCGATCGTGTGTTGTTCAATCGGCCGTCACCCCTTACATATATATATGAGGTGGCTGGACTTCCCATACAACAAAAGGACTCAAATCATGTCCAAATCATCAAAAGTTACCCTAACTTTGACTACGAGGGCCGGAACTTCCGGTCGGCCCGGAACTTCCGGGCTTAAATTATATCAAGTAGCCCTCTTGCACAGCTCCTGCAGGTCGCATATGGCTTCAGATCGCGATGGTCGCAGAAGCAAAGTTGTAGATCTGACAATGGAGAAAAACTCTTCAGTCGATTACTTTTTCATCCGAGATGAACTTGATGTTGAATTCAGGCCCGCAAATCTGCAAATAACGTTAAAACTCCAGTTTTCGGAGCGCACCACGTGCAAACTTTCGGTTTCGCCCGGAACCTTCCTGGAAGATGCCCGGAACTTCCGGGGTAGACTTTTGCAGCACACCGTTTTTGGCTCTAAACTTTGCATACAAACTCTGATTTAGACGCTTTTTATATCAAAATCAATCATTTCGACGAGAGGAAGACAATCCGTGTAGAAACTTTGCCATCTTGGGGGCGTAATCAGCCGAATAGTGTTCCGAATACAAAATCTGAGTACTTCAAACACAACTACGGCCTTAGAGATGAGACCGGATGGCTATGGTCCAAATATAAAAGTTTCTCCTTTTGACGATACAGAACTTTCTCACTTTGAGAACTTCTCCATTTGAGGCCATCTTAATTAAGTTCTTGGTCGTGCCAAAATCTGGTGTCAACACATTGCTTACTTGACCATGGCTTGTCTAGTGTAGTCTATGTTACGCTGCATATCAATAGGTTCATTTCATCTGTTTGTCTTCAAAGACCTCGTGTTTTGAAGACTTTCATAAAAATCGCCTATTCACCCCCCTCTCGTCGATAACTTGCACTTGCAATTGGTATCAGAGCAAGGTGCTCCCTTGTTCTGTGTGATTCGGTTTAACCACGTGGAGTTTTAGCTATGTCGACTGTAGGGATAATCAATGTCTCTGCTGCGTGCCCCATTTTTGATTGTCATGATTATCCCAAATGGAAGGCTATGATGAGGAAGCACCTCCTTGTGATGAACAATGAGCTCTGGACCATCACGGAGATTGGTCTCACAGATTTATGCAAGATGGTGCATGCTAACAACATTGGCAAGTACACTCTACTAGATATCAAGGTGAAGGATATGATATGCTCTTGCCTGTCCAGAGACGAGTTCGGGCGCATCATGCATCTCTGCAATGCAAAGCTTATATGGGACTGGATCTCTGATGTTTATGAAGGTCATCGAACACGTCAAGACCCCTAGTTCCACGAATTCAAAGATTCGCTTAAAACAATGACTCTCGAACCTGAGCCATCTTCTTCACCCTACTCCTTCATGGCACGAGGTGCCAAGGTAAACTTACGCGATGCTTACTTTCAAACAACCAGTGAAGATGACTCTGAATGTGAATCCAAACCTAGCTACAAGACACTTGCTAAAATTGCAACTGAACAACAAACTGCTGTGGAACATATTCAAAAGTTGCTACACAAAAGCGATGACCTGTTGGACGTGGAAATGAATCAAACTCAGTCCTTAATTGAAGACATTCAAAATCTTCACGTTAAGTACAAAGTTCTTGAAAGTCATCATGAAACTCTCTCAGCTACTCATGAGAAGCTTTCCTATGATTATCTTCAAAGGAAGCAAGAACTTGAGAATCTGAGAGCGTCTCATGAAGATCTTCAAAAGGAGAACGATTCACTTCACGCTCAACAGATCAGTTTCGCTCAGGAAGACTTTGATCCACCCTATTTAAAATGTCTTGAATGTGATAATGTTGTCTCTGTTGCTGAATGTTCTACTGCTGCCACTATTGCAATATCTTCAAGTGCTGATGTGGTTTCTAACCCCTCTTGTGAGGATACCACTACTATTGCTGATGCGAATGCTAGGTTCAAGACTTTGCTTGAAACAGGCATGTGCAAAACCCTCAAAGGGCATCAGACACTATGTGATGTCGTCAAGAAACAGATTCTGAACCGAAACCCTAGGAAAGAGGGTGTTGGGTACAAGAGGAAAATGAATGTTGATGGGTCTTACTGGAAGCATGAGCAGTACCCCAAAACCACATGGGTTGCTGCAAAGGGACCGTCAGTGGATTCATCTACCCTATCCATCTTCACTTGTGTTAACACTATTATCATTGATGAATCCTTTGATGCAAATTATAAACTGTTTAACAATCAGAATGGTGAAGTGTTTGCCCGGTATATTGGTACTAACTGGAGGAATTGACCACCTTTGAAGAAGATCTAGGTGCCCAAAAGTTGTCTTGAGAAGCTTCCTGTGAATCTCATCATGACAGCACCTGGGAATAAGATAAACGCCAGACCAAAGGCTTCATATGGTCCAAAGGCTTCTTACAGACAGAGGATCCACCATGGTCACCCTAAGGCCAATGTATTGCAGGGAAACCATACTCAGACTAATGAATATGAGCGTGTTTCATCAAACCACAATGTTCATAAGACCAAGAACTTTTCTGCTTATTCTAGTGAGTATTATTAACCTCCTACAAGGCTATTTGCTAGGGCTCCAAAGCCAAAAATCTCTAATGCTGCACTTAGATTCATTGCTTCTAAGCCACCCCTAAAGGTGTGGGTGGTTACTAAGAATTAACTCTCTTTTGTAGGGAAAGGTCTCTAGCTGGAAATCAAAGGCTTCTAATGCTTATGGTGGGGACCTAAAACATCTTGTGGGACGCAAGATAAAATGCCAAAATGGTCTTACTACATATTTCGTCCCAGGATTTCTTGACAATCATCCTATCTACCCTAACAAGGATCTGATCGTTGATAGTATGCTTGTTCGTCAAATGTTTATGCTTCACACTTCTCTTTGTGAAACCTATCCCCCAAACTGCAGTGTAGGGTACGGCTCCGAAGACTACCGAGTGGATTATGGACAGTGGATGCACTAACCTCATGACTGGTGATCGAAGCCTTCTTATGGATTCAATGCTACATCCCTCTGAAAAATGTCGCATCACATTTGCTGACACTGGTAAAAGCAAGGTATTGGGCCTAGGTAGAGTTGCAATCTCAAAGGATCAGCACATGGATAAAGTGATGCTTGTTGAATCCCTTGGGTTCAACTTAATGTATGTCTCAATGCTTTGTGATCTGAACATGATTGTGATATTTGGAAAATATCGTTGCCTTGTACTTATGGAATCTGACAAATCTCTAGTCTTCGAAGGGTATCGAAAATACGATCTGTATATGGTAAATTTATCTGCAGGACCACAGCTTGTCATATGTCTTCTAGCAAAATCTTCAGAGTGCTGGCTCTGGCATCGGAGTCTAGGACATACAGGCATGAGGAACTTGCACACTCTCATGAAGAAAAAGCATGTCATTGGCATCAAGGGTGTCAAGTTCAAGAAGGATCATCTATGTGGTTCCTATGAAGCCAGAAAGATGACCAGGGCCAAGCACCCCTCAAAGACAATCATGACGACAACACGTCCGTTCGAGCTGCTTCACATGGATTTAATTGGCCCTACTCACTGCTCTAACCTTACTACCACATCATGCCTCTATGGCTTCGTCATTGTTGATGATTACTCAAGATATACATGGGTGCACATAATTCTCTACAAGACTGAAGTGCATGATGTCTTTAGACGATTCGCCAATCGTGCTATGACCAACTATGGCATCAAGATCAAGAACATCAGAAGTGACAATAGCACAGACTTCAAGAACACTGGCCTCGACACTTATCTTGATACATTGGGAATCACACATGAGTTCTCTGCTCCATACACACCTCAGCAGAATGGCATCATGGAGCGCAAGAACAGAACCCTCGTTGAGATGGCACGTACGATGCTTGATGAGTACAAGACTCCAAGGAAATTCTGGCATGAACCCATCGATACTGCTTGCCACATCATTAATCGTGTTTATCTTCACAAGTTCCTAAAGAAGACATCTTATGAGTTCCTGGCTGGTAAGAAGCCAAATGTCAGCTATTTCAGAATCTTTGGTGCTAGGTGCTGGATCAAGGATCCACATCGCACTTCAAAATTTGCACCGAAAGCACATGAAGGTTTTATGCTTGGTTACGGAAAGGACTCGCTCTCCTATGGAGTCTTCAACCTCTTTCACTACAAAGTGGTTGAAACTAAGGATGTGCGGTTCGATGAGACTAACGGATCGCAAAGAGAGCACCTTCCAAATGTGCTAGATGAAGCTACACCAAGTGAGTCTATCAAGCTTATGGGTACTGGAGAAATCATACCTTCAGAAGAACACGATGAAGACAAAATCATCATTTCTGCACCTAATCAACATGAAGACACTACTCAGCCTGAAGCCACTGCTGAAGATGAAGACAATGATCAGCAAGGGCAAAATCTTTGTCCGGTTCATCCTCATGTTGCTAATGAAGTCCAGATTGAGAAGATAATCGATGGCATCAATGCACCTGGTCCACTCACTCGTTTAAGAGCAACACAACTAGCAAATTTTTGTGGGCACTTTGCATTTGTCTCTATATCTGAACCCAAGAAAGTTGATGAAGCCTTCATGGTATCCGAATGGATTCAAGCTATGCAAGAAGAGCTTCAAAAGTTTGAGTTGAACAATGTATGGGAGCTAGTAAAGCGTCCTAATCCTTGCAAGCACAATATCATCGGCACCAAATGGATCTATCACAACAAACAATATGAGCATGGTCAAGTTGTCAGAAACAAAGCTCGTCTCATTGCTCAAGGTTACACACAAGTTGAAGGGATTGACTTCGATGAAACCTTTGCTCCTATGGCCAGGCTTGAAGCCATTCACATACTATTAGCCTATGCCAACCACAACAACATTCTTCTGTACCAAATGGATGTAAGAGTGCCTTCCTCAACGGCAAAATTGAAGAAGAAGTGTATGTTGCACAACCACCTTTTTTGAAGATCTGAAGCGTCCTGACATGGTATACAAGCTCAACAAGGCATTGTATGGCCTCAAACAAGCTCCTCACGCTTGGCATGACACACTCAAAGACTTCCTAAAGAGCAAAGGCCTCAAACCTGGTTCTCTAGATCCCACTCTCTTCACGAAGACATATGACGGGGAACTGTTTGTATGCCAAATCTATGTGGATGACATTATCTTTGGCTGCACTGATAAGAGATGAAGTGATGAGTTTGGGCATATGATGCAAGAGCAATATCAGTTGCCCCTGACGGGTGAGCTGAAGTTCTACCTTGGTCTTCAAATCCGTCAGAAGAGAAATGACATCTTCATATCACAAGAGAAATGCCTCAAAGATTGCCTAAAGAAGTTTGGAATGCAAGACTGCAAAGGGCACACGACGCCCAAGCCAACCAAACGCCAATTGGGCCCTGACGACAATGGTAAAGAGTGTCATCCCTGGATCGGTATGCCGACACAGACAGTACTCGAGGAATTATAACAGAGTTCAATCACACACTTATTACATCGAGCTCCTAATAAAGAGTGATTATTACAATAATATGGCTGAAGGCCATCTAATAAAATAATTGCCGAAGCTTCGAAGATAAATGAGTCCATCCAACTCCACGGCAAAACTGAGTGCAAGACAATGACCTATCGCACGTTAATCCTCGTCTGAAAATTCCGCGACATGAGACGTTGTAGCCGTGTAGGTCAGCACATGGAATATGCTGGCAAGATCACACTAGAGAGCAAAGATGAATAATAGCTATCACTACATGCATATTTGGCTGGTGGAGGCTCTAAGTTTAACATTTGCATAAAGCCGGTTGTCCCTACAACAAAGGAATAGATTTTATTTAGTACCAAGTTTTATGCCAATATTGAGAAGGTATCCCCAACTCAATCCCAAAATTATCAAATAAAATAACCCAACAAATTTATTAAATAAAGTGATGAGATCAACCAATAACTCAAATACCAGATACTCAAGATGTCCATAACCGGGGACACGACTAATCATGATTAGTTTGTACACTCTGCAGAGGTTTGCGCACTTTTCCCCACAAGATTCGACCGCATCCATGATTGGAAGATCGAGACATACTCTTTCTGAAGAGGTCCCCTTAACCGATGATAGGCTGGTACACCTACAATTCTCCTACATCTGCTAGCCCATCATGGAATGGTTTCCCACAACTTACTTAACTATGCCAGAGCCCATAATGGCTTGTGGCTGCACACGGAAGTTTCTGAGCATGAATAATCATATGATCCCTTTGAGCTTGGGTGGCATTCCATAGGATGATCACACGGATACCCCGGGATCTCCTAGGACAACACTGGATTCCCCAGGTTCCCGTAACCAATCCACCCAGATGTGTATTAAAGTAGCCACCTTAAGTTTCTCTTAGTTATTATCTCTCAAAACTTGCATGATTCTCACATACCAATCCCCGTCTACGAGCATGGCTATGCAATATGATCATAACGTATATTCTCGGGGTGATCAAAGGTATTAGGTTCCTACCTCATCAACTACATACCAACAACAACATGTTCCCAATCCTACTCATGAAATGTTTGAGGGTGTAACTAATGCATAAAACTGGGTAATAAAAGGGTATGGTCAAAGTGTAACTTGCCTTGCTGACGATCGATAAACCATAGAGATTCATAGTAGCAAGATTCACACTCTGGAAAATCTATCGTACACAAACAATAGCATACATAAGCACTCAAGCAATGAAGATGCAAAGAAAGCCGAAGAAAAAGATCTTAACAGAAAGTTTAGGTCGAGAACATCAATTTGCAAAAAGAATCAACTAAATGGGAATTACGAAACTCGAATTACGATCAAAAGAAATTCAAATTCAAATATGTTTAAAAACAAATTTTAAACTTTCAAAAATATGTTGAAGTTGGTTATCTGGATAGAGGGGATCATCACAAAGAATTTGGCGTTGGTCTCAACGGATTTGGATAAACGAGAAAATGTTTTGATCGTTGAAAGGACAGGGACTAATCTGCGAAGATTTTTTTTATGGATGGGTCCCTGGCCGAAAATAGACAGAAAAAGAAAAGTCTATGGGACGAACGTCCGCTATGAGAGACTAACGAACATAACCGATCGATAACAGATCTAAACGAATGAACATTCGCTAGATAAATCGAACTGAAAAAAAACCGAACCCTAGAGGAAAACCGGCGAACTGGAGACGGTTTATTACCGGACCAGAAAAACCGGCGGGTCGGGTCGGCGGATCGGGCGGCGGGCTCCGGTGGCGGGGGCCTCCGGCGACGGCGCAGCAGCGGTAGCAGCGAGGCGAGCGGCGGCGGTGGCAAGACTGGTGGCGGCACAGCTGGCGGTGGGGTGGGGAGAGGAGGCGGCGAGGGCGGTGGTTTATAAAGGCAGGCGCGTCGGCTTGCGGGAGGGGGCGGCGAAGGAAATGTCGGCGTCGGACTCCGGTGGAGTCCCGGTCGGGCACGGGGACGAAGGCGGTTGCCGGCTGGGCTTCAGCCCAGTTCGGCGGCCCAGAAGTTTTTTTAAACCTTTTCCGAAAATATGAAAAATAGGGAAAACCTAATTAAAAAATTAAAAAAATTCTAGAAAAATCGCATAATTACCTCCTAATAATTGGACTAATGTGAGCATTTTTCTGGACCAAAATGCCTAAAATAAAAATAAACTTTTTGCACTAATAAAATAATTAAACACGCAAATAAAATCAAATAATATATATATATATATATTCAAAAATAAATTTCCAACAATTCTTTACTATTTTTTAAGAAGTCATATTATCTTCTCTCTTCATTTATTTGAAATTGTTGCAAAAATAATTTCAAATAAATCACTTTGATCCAATTTGCCAATTTTGAGAATTCAAAAATGGATTTTTGTGAAAACCTCCAACTCTCTCGATTGGTCCTTGAGTTGCTTAAGGTTTCTAGGATCAAAATTCAAAAAATTTAATTACAGAAAATGCTCAAATGATGAATGCATATGAATGATCTAAATAACATCCAAATTGAAAATTGGGATGTTAGAAACCTACCCCCCTTAAGATGAATCTTGCCCTCGAGATTCGGGTTGGCTAGCAAAAAGGTGTGGGTGGTCCTTCCGGAGGTCTTCTTCTCATTACCAGGTGGCTTCCTCCTTAGTATGGTGACTCCACTGAACTTTGCAAAACTTGGTAACACTAGTAGAAAAAGGGACAAATGTGCGACACATTAGTCCCGGTTTGTAACAGAACCGGCACTAATGTGTCCATTAGTGCCGGTTCCAACGGCTAGGAGGGAGGAGCTCTATAGTACCGGTTCATGGTGAACCTTTAGCACCGGTTCATGCCATGAACTGGTACTAAAGAAAGTGGTGGCAGGATGTTGTCAGACTGGGGCCCCTCCAGCACCTTTAGTACCGGTTCGTGGCACGAACCGGTACTAAAGGTCGTCCTATATGAACCCTTCGTCCACCCGCACTCTGTTCTTCCCCCTTTCCCCTCTCCCTCTCCTCTATTCTTCCCTTCTTCCTCTCGAGTTCATCACAAATTTTGCCCAAATTTTGTCAAGATTTGCAGGCCACCATCCATTCAAATGATCACAAAGGTTAGCAACTTTGTCCTTTCATCTCTCATTGCTAGATCAGCTCTTGCATTGGTTTATATAGTGATTAATTGTGGGTTTTAGTAATTTGGGAGGAATTATATGTGCTAGTATTTGATTTATATGCAAATTGAGGTCAAAATAACACTTAGTTTGCATATGTAGGTGTGGTTTACTTAGTGCCTTCTAAATCTCCGTCGTAACCACCGTCGATCGCCCGCACCGTCCCGTCGCCGGCACCACCTTGTGGTTAGCCTCTTGTTCATGAAATTTTATATAAAAAATTGATGTTTGTGTGATTTGGATATATAGTTACACATATAATTATCTTACCCGTACGTTGTTTGTTATACATTGTGCCATGGTTTTGATATCCGTCCCCGTCGGCCCTCGTCCTTGTTATGATTTCGATGTGGTATATTCTTTTTTAAAACTATTTGTTGCATTTCGTGTTTATGACAAATTATGCCCATCAAGCTGACATAGATATTTGTATGTAGGAGGTAGTTGAACCGGAAATTCCAACCGACCCTATTGTCGAGAGGTTAAATTTAGTTGAAAGACAAAACGAGGATTTGAAAGAAAAATTGAAAAGAATTGAGGGGGAGAAGATGGAATTGGAGTTGCATGTTGCCGATGTCGTCGATGATCACAAGATTAAGATGGAGAAAATGTGCTTGAAGATTAGAAAGATTAGAAAATATGCCATTAATAGTGAGGCTTGGTATCATTATGCTGTTGGATCAATTGCTACCTTAGTTGCGATCTTGATCGCATTTGTTGTTGCATTTAAATTCTTTAGCTAGAGAGTTATTTGTTTGTTGCATTTAAGTGTTGTATGAACTTTATGTATTGTATTAATTTGGTGTTTTCGGTGCTGTGTATTGAAGATGAGCCGGCAATGGATGTACGATGACCGATGCTCTCCTGAGTTCATTAATGGCGTGCATACTTTTCTGCTTGCGGTTGAGGCAAACAAGCGGGCGGATGGTTTTATGCCTTGTCCATGTGTGGCTGTAAGAATGGTCACAATTACTCTACGTCAAGAACCATTCACGTCCACCTGTTTGAGTCCGGTTTCATGCCCCACTATAATGTTTGGACCAAGCACGGAGAAAGAGGGGTTATGATGGAAGACAATGAAGAAGAAGAGGACGACGACAGCTATCCTGGCCATGGGTTCCCTGAATACGATGATACAACAATGGGGGAAGAAGCTGAGCCGGTAATGCGGGAAGAAGCTGAGCCGGCAATGCGGGAAGAAGCTGAAGAAGAGGCATCAGATGAGCCCGTTGATGATCTAGGTCGGGCCATTGCCGATGCAAAGAGAAACTGCGCAAGTGATTTGGAGAAGAAGAAGTTGCAGCGCATGTTAGAGGATCACAAAAAATTGTTGTACCCGAATTGCGTAGGTGACAAGAAAAAGCTAGGCACCACACTGGAATTGCTGCAATGGAAGGCAGAGAATGGTGTATCTGACAAGGGATTTGGAAAGTTGCTGGTAATGATAAAGAATATGCTTCCAAAGGACAACGAATTGCCCGAGAGTACGTATGAAGCAAAGAAGGTTGTCTGCCCTCTAGGGTTAGAGGTGCAGAAGATACATGCATGCCCTAATGATTGCATCCTCTACCGCGGTGAGTACGAGGATTTGAACGCTTGCCCGGTATGCGGTGCATTGCGCTATAAGATCAGCCGCGATGACCCTGGTGATGTCGAGGGCGAGCGCCCCAGGAAGAAGATTCCTGCCAAGGTGATGTGGTATGCTCCTATAATACCACGGTTGAAACGTTTGTTCCAAAACAAAGAGCATGCCAAGGCGATGCGATGGCACAGAGAAGACCGTAAGAAAGACGGAAAGTTGAGAGTACCCGCTGACGGGTCGCAGTGGAGAAAAATCGAAAGAAAGTACGGGAAGGAGTTTGCAGATGACGCAAGGAACGTATGGTTTGGTCTAAGCGCAGATGGCATTAATCCTTTTGGGGAGCAGAGCAGCAACCATAGCACCTGGCCTGTGACTCTATGTTTGTATAACCTTCCTCCTTGGTTGTGCATGAAGCGGAAGTTCATTATGATGCCAGTGCTCATCCAAGGCCCTAAGCAACCCGGCAACGACATTGATGTGTACCTAAGGCCATTAGTTGAAGAACTCTTACAACTGTGGAATGGAACAGGTGTACGTGCGTGGGATGAGCACATGGGGGAAGAATTTGACCTAAAGGCGTTGCTGTTCGTGACCATCAATGATTGGCCTGCTCTCAGTAACCTTTCAGGACAGACAAACAAGGGATACCGCGCATGCACGCACTGTTTGGACGATACCGACAGTATATATTTGGCTAATTGTAAGAAGAATGTGTACCTGGGACATCGTCGATTTCTTCCGAGCAGGCATCCCGTAAGAAAGAAAGGCAAGCATTTCAAAGGTGAGGCGGATCACCGGACGAAGCCTCGCCACCGTACTGGTGCTGATGTACATGATATGGTCAAGGATTTGAAGGTGGTCTTTGGAAAGGGTCCTGGTGGACAACCTGTTCCGAATGACGCTGACGGACGCGCACCCATGTGGAAGAAGAAATCTATATTTTGGGACCTGCCCTATTGGAAAGACCTAGAGGTCCGCTCCGCAATCGACGTGATGCACGTGACGAAGAATCTTTGTGTGACCCTGCTTGGCTTCTTGGGCGTGTATGGGAAGACAAAAGATACACCTGAGGCACGGGAGGACCAGCAACGTATGCACGGAAAAGACGGCATACATCAGGGTCATGCAAGCTACGCTCTTACCAAAGAAGAGAAGGAAATCTTCTTTGAATGCCTGCTCAGTATTAAGGTACCGTCTGGCTTCTCGTCGAATATAAAGGGAATAATAAACATGGCAGAGAAAAAGTTCCAGAACCTAAAGTCTCATGACTGCCACGTGATTATGACGCAACTGCTTCCGGTTGCATTGAGGGGGCTTCTACCGGAAAACGTTCGATTAGCCATTGTGAAGCTATGTGCATTCCTCAATGCAATCTCTCAGAAGGTAATCGATCCAGAAATCATACCAAGGTTAGAGAATGATTTGGTGCAATGTCTTGTCAGTTTCGAGTTGGTGTTCCCACCATCCTTCTTCAACATCATGACGCACGTCCTAGTTCACCTATGCGAAGAGATTAACGTTTTGGGTCCTGTATTTCTACACAATATGTTCCCCTTTGAGAGGTTCATGGGAGTCTTAAAGAAATATGTTCATAACCGTGCTAGGCCAGAAGGAAGCATCTCCAAGGGCCATGAAAATGAGGAGGTCATTGAGTTTTGTATTGACTTTATTCCTGACCTTAAGCCGATTGGTGTTCCTGAATCGCGGCATAAGGGCAGACTGGATGGAAAAGGCACGCTAGGAGGGGAACAAATAATATGTATGGACGGACATTCTCTCACTGAAGCACACTACACAGTTCTACAGAATTCCGCCTTGGTGGCTCCGTATATGGATGAACACAAGAATTTGCTACGCTCCAAACACCCGGAGCGGTCTGATGACTGGATTACACGTGAACAAACCAGGAGTTTCGCCAGCTGGTTGCAGACACGTACCATGCATGACGCCTCTATTGAAGATGACCTGTACTTGCTGTCCCAGTTACCATCTTCGAATATAATGACTTTCAAAGGGTACGAGATAAATGGTAATACATTTTACACGATCGCCCAAGATAAGAAGAGCACCAACCAAAACAGTGGTGTCCGCTTTGATGCAGAAACCAAGACGGGAAAGGAAACATATTATGGTTATATACAGGACATATGGGAACTTGACTATCGACGTGGTTTGAAGGTCCCTTTGTTTCGGTGCAAATGGGTCAATATGACACGAGGCGGGGTAACGGAAGACCCGCAGTACGGAATGACAATAGTGGATCTCAACAATCTTGCGTATGCAGACGAACCATTCGTCCTAGCCAATGATGTGGCACAGGTTTTCTATGTGAAGGACATGTCTACCAATCCGAGAAAAAGAAAAGATAAGGAAGCGAATGCATCGTACGATGAGCCAAAGCGGCACATAGTTCTTTCTGGGAAGAGAAACATCGTGGGAGTGGATGACAAGACAGACATGTCAGGAGATTATGAAAAGTTTGATGAAATTGCTCCATTCACAGTGAATATTGACCCGAGCATCCCGTTAAATGATGAAGATTTTCCATGGTTACGGCGCAAAGGGACACACGCGAAGAAAAAGTTTCACACCCAAAGATCTGGGATGTGATCGGCTTCACTATCATCACTTTCTTCTGTGTTTCACACCCAGGAGGGAATCTCTGTAATAGTTAGGGTAGTTATGTGTTTTGGCATTTGAAACGCGAAGAAATTTTATGTGCAAACAAATTCTTTCATGCCTTTACTGATTTTTTCAGCTAAAAAGGCATTTCATTTTTTAAATAACCTAAGCATTACCAAATTGAATATAATGATAAAACACACTAATATTAAACATAATAAAAAAGAATCACTGAAAAATGTATTTTTAAAGTTAAGTTATTCACAAACTAGTGATTCACACAAATTTCAAATAATTCAAAATTTAAACTATTCAAATTTAAAAACTACCGGCACTAACTGAAAGTTTCTAAAAACTATCAAAAATATTCACAAAGAAACTCTAAATACAGCAAAAAAAACAACTAAAAATAAAAAAACAAAATAAATAAAGCAGAAAAGAAATAACTAAATGAAGAAAAGCCCACCTACCGGGCCACAGCGGCCTGCATACGACTGGAAACCCAACCTGTTGTTGGGCCAGGATGCAGGCTCGCAAGCCCAATAGGCCCCACAGGGCAGAGTAGCAGAGGTAGGCCCAGAAGGCCTGCTTTAGAGAGGAGCTCGAGACAGCAACGGCGGCGGGGCTTATAAGCAGGTGCGAGCGCCCTTCAGCTAGCGAGGTGGGACTAAACTTCTGCGCCCCTCGCCTGGCAGCGCACCCCCTTTAGTACCGGGTCGTGGCATCAACCGGTACTAAAGGGGGGGTCTTTAGTACCGGTTGGAGCCACCACCCGGTACTAAAGGCCTGCCCTTCCCGCCGCTTGGCCTGGCCAAAACAGGCCTTTAGTACCGGCTGGTGGCATCAACCGGTACTAAAGGTGCCTTCTATATATACATCACTTCGAAAACTTTCATTCTCCCTCTGTTTCTTCCTTTGTTTCCCCATTGAAGCACCGCCCGCCCTGATCGATCGACACCGTCACCGCCCCCGTCCCCGTCGCCGCCCCCGTCGCGCGCCGTTGCCGTCGCCGCCCCCATCCCCGTCGCCGCCCTCATCCCCGTCGCCGCCCCCGTCCCCGTCGCCACCCCCGTCCCCGTCGCTGCCCTCGTCTCCGTCGCCGCCCTGGGCCCGTCCCTGTCGCGTCGTCCCCGCGTCGCCGCCCCCGTCACGCCCCGGCCCCTCGCCGCCCCCGGCCGTCGCCTAGCCGTCGCCGTCGCCCCGCTGTGAGCTCTCCCCCTCTAACCCCTCTCCCTCGCCCCCGGCAGCCACCATGGGCGCCGCCCCTCCCCGAGCCCATACACACACACACAAGCATGATGAACAAACACACACACACACACACACACATTTCCTTAAGTTAATTAGTATATACGTATTTTGTATGTTTAATTAGTTTAGATTTTTTAGATTATTATTTTTTCACTAGTATATATGTATGAATGCATGTTAGATGGATGTAATTAGTGTTTAATTAGTATGGAATTTTTTATATAATGTTGTTTTTCTGTTTTTAATGGATGTATAGAAGTTGTTTTTTCTGTTTTTAGTGTTAGATGCTTAATTAGTATGAAATAGCATATAGAATTTTGACATATGCAATGATAGCATAATTAGTGTTACATTTGCATATAGTATTTGTTGTCGACGATGCCCGGCCCGCATCCTCGCTGTCGACACGTTCGCGACGACGTCCTGCTTCAGAGGACCCATGTCCGGGACTGGGCTCCGCCGGGCTGGCACTGGGAGGTGCTACCTTCAGGGGCGCGAAGCTTGGTGTGGAACCCGGCCCCGGGTCCCGTCGTCGACCCTCATCTCCTTTGGTGGCGTTCGCGTGGGCCACTTTCGGTGCGAAGGGAGCCGGTGCCACCGGAGGTGGTACGTCGTTGTGTCAGGGAGGAGGACGAGCACGTCCATCGCTACATGGCTTCTATGGACGTCAGGTTCTCCAATACCTGGCAGGTTCTTTGGGGAGATCACCCGAGCTATGATCTAGTGATGGTTCCTTCACTTTGGTTGTCCACCGCCTATGCCTCAGGAACCGCGAGTGGCCTAGATTACTCTTTACTATTCGATCTTTATTAGCTACTAGATAGCTAGCTAGCTAGTGATGTATTCGATATATAGTATTCGAGATTATATATATTATTCGAGATGATGTATTCGAGAATATATCTATTATTTGAGACGATGTATTCGAGATTATATTCGATTATGCTTATTATGTACTATGATTGATTCAGTTTTTCCTTATTAATTGATTGCATCCATGCATTGTAATTTGAATATTAAATTGTTTTATATTTCTTTTGGATTAGTTAAATAAAAGCTATGGTGGACAATACCGGCAGAGAGGGAGAAGAGACCCTATTCGATATCATACGCCATCCTCGCGGGCCAGATGATGATCATAATGAAGAAGATTATGACGGCTCCGAATTTCTAAACAACACCGGGGAGGGTGATATGATATTCAATCGCGACGACCGAATTGATGAAGTCATGAACTATGATTATGATGTTGACGAAGAAAATGTTGATCTTGAAACAACAAAGACCGGCGAGGTATATATATTTATATAAGCAGGCATCTGGTGATCATCACACGTTTTAAATGACTTAAAGATATATTAACGAATCGATCTTTCTTCTTTCAGCCATCCGGATCGAGCAAATCTTCAGGCAACAGGAAACGAGGCCCGAACAAAAAGTTGAAGGAGGGCGTAAAGTACAATATCAAGGCCATCAAACCTAATGGCGAACCATTAGCGCCTAAGAAGATTGCGGACAAGTTCATTCGTCAGTGTGGAGTTCTTGTGAAGGACCAACACCCGATCTCCCTTCAAGCATGGAGAGAGCCAGCAAAGCCACGTCCAGATGTTACTTTTGTCGACGACAGACAAAAAGGTCTTCTTTGGGAAACTCTCATGGAACATTTCGCCCTACCAGATCATTTCACAGATGCAGATGTGGAGAAAGTCAAGGACGCTGCTCTTAGGAAGATGGCGGTTGCATTCAACAACCACAAGAATCGTGTATGGGACAAGTACGTCAAGGGAGGAAGGAAGACTCCAGTATTCGAGGGAACACTAGAGAAGCAAAGTGATCATTGGGAAGATTTCGTGAAATTCATGGATTCGGAATTAGCTAAGGAACGGCCGAGAATAAACAAGAAAAATGCTGAAAAAGGATAAGTTCCATAAGCTGGGGCCAGGTGGCTACGCGGTGGCAATGCCTAAGTGGGTAAGTCTGAGAAAGAGATGGAGGATGCAAGTGTCACTCCGGTTACTAGGAGTTGGCCCCCTAGGTGCAGGACTTGGTTCTATGCGCATGGGGGAGTTGGACCGGAAGACAGGCAAAGTTTCGAAGAAGGCATGTCTGAACGGAGCCGAAGATAAGCTACTTGTTGCAATAGAAGAGGCTCGATCGGGGGTGTTCCAGCCCAACAAAGAGAATGACGAGCTTACGCGTGCCCTGGGAAATCCTGAACACCTAGGAAGAACACGAGGCAAGGGCGCTATTCCGTGGTATGAGGGGTTTTCGGACTGGAACGCCAACTACAGAACCCATGCGAGAAAGAAGATTGCGGAGGAGAAGAAGAGGAAGATGGAGGAGGAGCAGATGAAGCTGGACTATGAACGCCTTCAAGGCCTAGAATCAGCGCACGTGGACTTGGCAGTCAAATTCCAGCGGCAGCAGGAACAGATCGACTCACTTAGCCATCAAAGGGGTTCTCAGCAGCTGCAGCAGCTAGCGGATGATCCAGCATTTGATAGCACCGCCCCATCCATGCCGAAAAGGAGCATGGGTTCTGCCCCGGGCGACGCAATGCTGGATAGATACCCCTTGGATGACATCATGGAGAACACTAACTGCGAGCTACACTTCAAAATGAAGAACATATCCGTGAAAGTGGCGGACGCTGTTGCTTTTACAAATCCCCCCGAGGCAACCTTCCACTGCAACTCGATTCCAGCGGGCTATGCTCGTGTCTTGGTTGATGAGGTGGCGGACCCATATTCGGGGCTACAGCTTGACATTCCTGGAGGTGATGACAAGCACACATTGGGAGAGGCCATACATCGTATCATCCTATGGAGAAAGGATTGCATCGTCTTTCGAAGGCCACCGACACCGTGTCACCCGACTCCTCGTCGAAGTCCGCCACCGAGTCAGCAGACTCCCGCTCCTCCAAGTCCACCAACGCGTGAGGCCACTCCTCCTCCAAGTCTGGCAAAGTGTCAGGCCACTCCTCCTCCAAGTCTGACACAGCGTTAGACGTCCACTCCTCCTCCAAGTCCGGCACAACTTCAGGCCACTCCTGCTCCAAGTCCGGCACAGCTTCAGGCCACTCCTCCTCCTCCTCCAACTCAGCCACGTCAGCCGTCTTCGCCGCCTCAGCAATCATGGAAGAGAGCCGCCTCAGCTATGGCGCGTAGCGGTACAAGTCGAGGTAGTATTTGAGGTACAGGCGGAGGCAAGTGATCTCAATATGGTCCAAGCAGCCTCGCGCCTCTTCCGCAGAGGCCTTATGACAAGTCCGAGGAGGAAAACGCAGCCATATCGAAGGCCGATGTAACACCCCGGATGTGAATTACCCAATATGTAATCCAACTCTTGCCATTTCTGGCCTTAAGTTATTTTATTTTCTCGGGTTCGGTTTTTTGTCTCCGTGTGTTGTTGTTGTTGTTGTCATGCATCTCATATCATGTCATCATGTGCATTGCATTTGCATACGTGTTCATCTCATGCATCCGAGCATTTTCCCCGTTGTCCGTTTTGCATTCCGGCGCTTCGTTCTCCTCCGGTGGTCTTTTCTACCTTTCTTTCGTGTGTGGGGATTAAACATTTCCGGATTGGACCGAGACTTGCCAAGCAGCCTTGGTTTACTACCGGTAGACCGCCTGTCAAGTTTCGTACCATTTGGACTTCGTTTGATACTCCAACGGTTAACCGAGGGACCGAAAAGGCCTCGTGTGTGTTGCAGCCCAACACCCCTCCAATTTGGCCCAAAACCCTCTCCATCATCTAGAGCATTCGATCACGATCGCGTGGCCGAAAATCGCACCTCATTTGGACTCTCCTAGCTCCTCCTATGTCTATATAAAGACCCCTCCTCGAAAACTCGGATCTCCCCCGTCCAAACCCTAAAAATATCTCCTCCGTCGCCGCCGGACACGTCCGGACGGAGCCGGACATTGTCCGCCGCCGCCACCGACCAATCCCGCGTTGCCACCTGTCCCGGGCGGGCGCCCACATCGCCGCCGCCGCGCCGGCCCGCCTGAGCCCGCGGGAGGCCCCCGCGGCCCGTCCCTCCGCGCCGCTAGGCCGCCTCTCCCTTCGCCCGCGCCTTTGCCGCCCCTCCTCGCTGGCGGCCACCGCTCTGCCGTGCCACACCGCGATGCCGGCCACGCCCGACGCCGGTCGGACCTCGACGCCGCGCGCCCAACGCCGCGGGAGCCGAGCTCCGCCGTCGCCTGCGCCTCCTCCGGCCACCGCCTCGCCCTCCTCACGCCGGCAAGCTCCGGATCCGGCCCCCTACATCCTCTCCGGCGAGCTACAGCGTCTTCTGGCAATCTCCTCGGTTCGCGTGCAACCGGATCTGGATCTGGACGTTTGGGTTGACTTTTGCCCCGAAACCCTAATTTTATTGCTATGTTCATCGTGTCGTAACTCCTCATCCGTAACTTCGTTTTGGGCATATAGCATATCAAAATGTTCATCTCAGAGAGTACATCATTTCATTCCATTGCATCATTTTCATTTGAGTTCATCTTGATGCCCGAAATGATGTTAGAAGAGTGCTACTTGAGATAATTGTCAGATCTACTGCTCCAATTAGATATTTGTCATTTTTGCCATGATTATTGTGTGCATGATATGCCGATGAGCTCTACATATGTTTTGTAAAGGGTTTTGCCATCTTTCCATAGGTGCAACCCATGTATTTTTGTGATGTGTATGGTGACTAGCACGAGCTTGCAAAGTGAGGCATTTGCTAATGCTGATTTCAGGGACTTAGCATTTCCACTAAGTCCTTGACCTGTTTATCTCATATGGCCATATGTTCATGTTGTTTCCTAGTGATCCGTGCCTCTTTTGAGGATGATCAGTAAGGATGATTTGTTAATCTTGTAGTGCTCTATCCATCCATGTCTTTGTTTGCAATTATGGAGTACCCTATCTTGAGTCAATCGAGCTCTACTTTTTTCATTTCGTGAATCTGGGCAGATTGTCTACTTGTTAGCGATTTTGCCGATGATGTTGTAGTTGATCCGCGCATGCTAGGCTATTGTTCTTGCCATGTCTAGCTTGCATTTTGTGTATTCTTGATGGGTGTATGCTTAGATTGTCATGACTTGCTTTGTAGTGAGTGCATCGAGCTCATAAACATGCCTACTTGATATCTGTTTCAGCATGTTCCAGTTTTCACTAAGTCTGAGAACTGATTATGTTTTTGCCTTCACATGCTTGCAATTGTATTTTCTGATCCCTTTTGGCTCAAGGTCACTAAGGGACTTTTGTTAAGCTCTTTGAGTATCTCCATGCCATGCTTTACTTTGCCATGTTCAGGTCCTGTAGCATATAGTTTTCATACTCCAAAGAGTGCTACCTGATCTGAAATTCCGGACAAGTGTTAATTTCACTAAGTCTGAGATCTGTTCGCAAATGCATTTTTTCCATGCTTGTTTGAACCTGTTAATGGATGAATTGGCCGTAGCTCAGTGCTAGAATTTTGTTAAGAATCATGAATGCATCCCTGCCATTTATTTTTATGCCATGTTTGGGTGCTGTAGCATGTTCATCTTGTTACATTTAGATGGCTACTTGCTGTAAATCGCAGAACGTGGTCATGTTTGTATTGCTTGCCATTTCCAAACCGTAACTCCGATTCCGGCGTTCTTTATATCGTTTTCAAGCGATTTCATCTCATCTTTCCAGTGACACACTTGGATTTCCAAGTTGAGGCCAGGTTCATGCATTCCTTGTCACATCTTGCATATGCATCCCACATCGTATCCCGCATAGCATACCATCTTTGCATCATGTTGTTTGAGTTTGCACGTGGTTGATTGTGTCCTTGTTGCTTGTTTGTCTTGTTTGGGTAGAGCCGGGAGACGAGTTCGCTAACGAGGAGCCCGTTGAGTTTGCTTTTGAGGATCCAGTCAACTCTGACAACTTTGCAGGCAAGATGATCATACCCTCGAAATCACTACCATCTTTGCTTTGCTAGATGCTCGCTCTTTTGCTATGCCTATGCTACGATGCCTACCACTTGCTTATCATGCCTCCCAAATTGCCATGTCAAACCTCTAACCCACCATGTCCTAGGAAAACGTTGATTGGCTATGTTACCGCTTTGCTCAGCCCCTCTTATAGCGTTGCTAGTTGCAGGTGAAGATTGGAGACCGTTCCTTGTTGGAACATTATTTACTTGTTGGGATATCATTATATTATCTTGTTATCTTAATGCATCTATATACTTGGTAAAGGGTGGAAGGCTCGGCCTCTCGCCTAGTGTTTTGTTCCACTCTTGCCGCCCTAGTTTCCGTCATATCGGTGTTATGTTCCCGGATTTTGCGTTCCTTACGTGGTTGGGTTATAATGGGAACCCCTTGATAGTTTGCCTTGATTAAAGCTTTTCCAGCAATGCCCAACCTTGGTTTTACCATTTTCCACCTAGCCTCTTTTTCCCTTGGGTTTCCGGAGCCCGAGGGTCATCTTATTTTAGCCCCCCCTGGGCTAGTGCTCCCCTGAGTGTTGGTCCAAACTAGAGTCCTGTGCAGCGCCCCCTCGGGGAAACTCGAGGTTTGGTTTTAGTTGTATGGAGCGCTCATCTGAGTGTGCCCTGAGAACGAGATATGTGCAGCTCCTATCGGGATTTGTCGGCACATTCGGGCGGTGTTGCTGGATTTGTTTTGACCTGTCGAAGTGTCTTGAAGAACCGAGGTACCGAGTCTGATCGGAACGTCTTGGGAGGAGGTCTATTCCTTCGTTGACCGTGAGAGCTTGTCATGGGCTAAGTTGGGACTGCCCTGCAGGGATTTGAACTTTCGAAAGCCGTGCCCGCGGTTATGGGCAGATGGGAATTGTTAATGTCCGGTTGTAGATAACTTGAACCTTAACTTAATTCAAATGAATCAACAGTGTGAGTTACCGTGATGGTCTCTTCTCGGCGGAGTGCGGGAAGTGAACACAGTGTTGGAGTAATGCTTGCGCAGGTTGTCCTCTAGTTTCTCGTTCGCGCTTTGCCTCCTCTTCTCGCTCTCTTTTGCGAACAGGATAGCCACCATATATGCTAGTCGCTTGCTGCAGCTCCACATATTTTACCTTGCCTTACCTATAAGCTTAAATAGTCTTGATCGCGAGGGTGCGAGATTGCTAAGTCCCTGTGGCTCACAGATTACTTCCAAACCAGATGTAGGGCCTGATGATTTTGCTCCAGGTGACACGCTTGAGCTCAAGTGGGAGTTTGACGAGGACTCTCAACATTACTGCGTGTCTTTCCCTGATGATTAGTAGTGGTGCCTAGTTGGGGGTGATCGGGACCATGTCGCATGTTGGGTTATCTTTTATTTTGGCGCCGTAGTCGGGCCATGAGTGTTTGGATGATGTAATGTTATTTATGTACCTTGATTGACATGGCGAGTGTAAGCCAACTATGTTATCTCCCCTTTATTATTTATATTACATGGGATGTTGTGAAGATTGCCTAACTTGCGACATTGCTTTCAATGCGGTTATGTCTCTAAGTCGTGCCTCGACACGTGGGAGCTATAGCCGCATCGAGGGCGTTATAGCCGAGGTGGAAGCCCATTTTGCACCGAAACCGCCATCGCCGCCAAGGAAGAAAGTGTCTGAGGAAAAGATTGACCACTTCATTCGTATGGCTAGAGCACCATCTCCCAAGCCTGTTGACACAGACTATGAGCACCACCTTAGGAAGTTAAATTGAGCACGTCTTCAGAAAGAGGCGAGCTCGAGCTCGAGCAAATCAGCTGGCAAAAGGAGCGGTAAAACCGTTCCCAAGCTGGGAGAACAGGCGGCACAATCAATCCCCCTGCTTGTTGTGACAACAACACATGAGAGTACGCGCGCCCAATATTATTGTGGGCAAACCGTTAACGTTCCCGGGCTGGGTAATGTGGTAATAACCGAGGAGCATATTGAGCAGGCTAAAAGGCTCATGATCATTGTTGGACAACTCCTCAATATCGAGCCCATGTCTCTGATTAGAGAGGAGGAAATAAAACGGAAATATGTCCGGGGCCAACCTTTGGTCGAGCCAGACAAGGTCAAGAAGCTCCCAACGAGAATGTATGAATTGCATCAATGGTACATGGACATTACCAAGATTTCCAATCGAGAGTCCCTCATGGTGAATGTCAAGAAGGATCATTACTACCATGAGAAAGTTGTGTCCATTGAGTATTGAGAACTATTTCAGTTATACAATCAAGACGCACTTGACAAATCTATCGTCAGTTGCTATTGTCTGTAAGTGATTTCTTTCTGTAATTTAAGTCTCAAGCTAGCTGTAGTGATCATTTTGATCAATCATTACCTATAATTATCCTCACTATATTCTTTTCTGTGGTATTATGTAGGATGAAGATTTATGAAATGAAAAAAGGTGGACGCTATGGCATTGGGTTCGTTGACCCAAATACCATTAATGAATACACATGGAAATTAGATCCATATTATGAAAAAAAAGTGTAGAGGAAAGCATGCTAGAGTTCTTCAAGCGCCTCAATACCAATGAAGATATACTACTTCCTTACAACTTCGAGTGAGTCACACTGTCTTGTACTACAAATTCTGTTTTGCCTACTAGCTAGCTACATGTTTTTGCTTACATATGCCCGCTTAATTAAGACATGCAAACGTGTGTGCATGGAGATTTCGCTGGATCTTGTTAATCATTAAAGTTGATGAAGGAATAGTTGAAATACTGGACTCACTACTTAAAAAAGCAAGTGACTACACCATCTTGTTTGGGATAGTCAACAGGTAATTTCAATCATTATTAACTACATCTCAGCCTATTTAGTTCGTCATTTCCTGATATGAACTATTTAATAACCCCTTTATTCATTTTCTTTGTCGGCGGGCAGGGCTTGGGCAAAGTTCATCAGCGTCACTCCAGGCCAATGGAAAAAAAAGCTGAAATGGTATCGACCCAAGTTAAGTAATTAAGTAGTACTAGCTAGCTGCCACCTCTTTAATCATCATGCTTGATTAATTATTATCTGATCAAATTCCATTCTCGTAAAGGCCCTAAAGCATGCGCCGGGAATAATCTGTGTGCATACTACGTTTGCGAGAACATTCGCATGATGGCGTCCGAAAGGAGCAGATCTCAAAGACAGGCGTGGGTACGTTCGTCAGAACACTATTCACAATTTTTACACCATTATCGATATCTAGTCACACAACTAATACACATGCATATTGATCTCCTTCTTAACAGTTCAAAGAGGTGCGCGAGCAGCTCCTACCAGAGGACCGCATAGAAGCAATTCAAGAGGAAATAGCGGGATTTTTGCTCGACCAGGTCATAGATCCCAAAGGAGAATACTATTACCCGCTACCGCCCCCATGAACCACTTCCAATTGTCATCGTGCTCCGAAGGCACCAATTAGGAGAAATTGTATATAGCTACCTAATTGTATACATATATACATGTGTGTATATATGTGTGAATTAATGGTGGTTGTGAGACATTCGATGATATATATACATATGATCGGTTCTACTAGAAATTCTATTTATATATATGCAAAACGTGTACAATATGTAGCATCATAAAATATCAGCAAAAGAAAAAGAATTAAATGGAAAACACAAAATTAAATGAAAAAGATATCATAAACCCACCCCCCCCCAACCTTTTAATACCGGTTGGTGTCACCAACCGGTACTAAAGGGCGCCCTGCTCCCGGAGCTGGCTCATGCCACATGGTTGCCCTTTAGCACCGGTTCATGCTGAACCGGTACTAATGGGGGGACCTTTAGTGCCCACACTTTAGTGTCGGTTACCGAACCGGCACTAAAGGGCCTTACGAACCGGTGCTATTGCCCGGTTCTGCACTAGTGTAACCTTCTGATGAGTAACTCGGTTGACAAACTCGAGAATCTTGACGGGTTTCTCCTCATAAGTCAGGTCACTCTCCAACCGAATTACTTCCAGGGGCACTGTATCTCTCAAAGGAATATCGGCCATTTCTGCATGGCACTTCTTCAACTGGGAAACGTGAAACACATCATGAACTCCTGACAAACCTTCGGGTAATTCCAACTTGTAGGCAACATCACCCATACGTTCCAAAACTCTGTATGGTCCCACAAATCGTGGCGCCAACTTTCCTTTGACTCCAAACGTTTAACTCCTCGAAGTGGCGACGCACGAAGATATGCTCTATCTCCAACTTCATAGGTTACCTCCTTGCGTTTAGTATCGGCATAACTCTTCTGCTTGGACTGGGCTATCTTGAGTCTATCATGAATCAACTTCACCTTCTCCTCAGACTCTCTAATTAAATCTGGTCTAAACAATTGTCAATCTCCAGCTTCATCCCACATCAATGGTGTCCCACACCTCCTTCCATACAAAGCTTCAAAAGGGGCCATCTGCAAACTAGCTTGGAAGCTGTTGTTATACGAGAACTCTGCGTAAGGAAAATTAGCATCCCAACTAGATCCATAATCTAGCGCACAAGCTCTCAACATGTCTTCCAGAACCTGATTGACTCTCTCGTCTGCCAATCTGTCTGCGGATGAAAGGTTGTACTGAACTCTAGCCTGGTACCCAAAGTTTGGTGTAACTGATGCCAAAACTTTGAAGTAAACTGTGTTCCTCTATTTGGTACTGTGTTCCTTGGAACTCCATGCAGACACACGATCCCGGTCATATATATCTTGGCGAACTTAGCACTCGTATATGTCGTTTTCACAGGCATAAAGTGAGCCACCTTGGTCAAGCGATCTACTACAACCCAGATGGAGTCACATCCTGAACGAGTCCTGGGTAATCCGGTGATGAAATCCATGCCAAGCTTATCCCACTTCCATTCGGGTATCGACAAAGGCTGAAGTAATCCTGCTAGTTTCTGATGCTCTGCCTTAACTCTCTGACATACGTTGCATACTGCTACATACTCGGTGATATCCTTCTTCATACCTGTCCACCAGAAACGTTCCTTCAAATCCACATACATCTTGGTGTTTCCTGGGTGAATCGAGTAGGGCGAATCAGGAGCCTCCTGAAGAATTAACTTCCTCATCTCTGGGTCATTGGGCACATAGATGCGATCTTCAAAGCATAAAGTTCCGTGTTCATCCTCCCGAAAACCTTTGGCCTTTCCTTTACTCATCTTTTCTTTTATGTTTGCAATTTACTTATCAATCTTATGAGCTTCTCGGATCTTTCCCAACAAGGTGGACTGAACTTCCAATGCGGCAACAAAACCTCCCGAAACTATCTCCAAGCGAAGTTCTTGGAGATCATCAGCTAACTCCTGAGGTAATCCTCCGGTTATGAGAGTATTGACATAACTCTTTCGGCTCAAAGCATCTGCCACAACATTGGCCTTTCTTGGATGATAATGCAGTTTCGTGTCATAATCCTTTATGAGCTCCAACCATCTCCTCTGCCTGAGATTCAACTCCTTCTTCGTGAAGATATACTTCAAACTCTTATGATCCGTGTAAACATCACAACGATTTCCGATAAGAAAATGACTCCAGGTCTTTAGCGCATGCACTGTGGCTGCTAACTCCAAATCATGTGTGGCATAATTCAACTCATGAGGTCGAAGCTGACGTGAGGCATATGAAACAACTCTTCCTTCTTGCATAAGAACGCCTCCAAGTCCTCGTCGAGAAGTGTCAGAATAAACTTGGAAATCCTTGCGTATATTTATAAGAATTAGCATTGGGGCTGTAACCAACCGTTTCTTCAACTCCTGAAAACTGGCATCACAATCCTCTGTCCATTTGAACTTTGTGTCCTTCTTTAATAACTCCGTCATGGGCTTCGCAATCTTAGAAAAATTCTCAATAAATCTCCGGTAAGAACCTGCGAGCCCAAGGAAACTGTGTATCTGCACCATTGAGGTGGGTGCCATCCATTCGGTGACGCATTGAACCTTACCTTCTCCTGATATAACATGTCCGAGGAATCCGACTTCCTTCAACCAAAACTCACATTTGCTGAACTTGGCTTATAGTTGATGTTCCCTGAGCTTCTCGAGAACCAAGCGCAAATGTTCCTTGTGTTCTTCTTCATTCTTTGAGTACACCAATATATCATCAATGAACACCACGACAAACATATCCAAGAACTCCATGAACACCTTATTCATCATGCTAATAAAGTAGGCAGGGGCGTTAGTCAAACCAAAAGACATGACCGTGTACTCATATAGCCCATACATTGTGGTAAAAGCTGTCTTAGGTATATCCAGTTCTCGGATCTTCAGTTGGTGATGTCCTAATCGAAGATCGATCTTGGAGAAAACTTTAGATCCCTGCAGCTGTTCAAACAAATCATTGATCATCGGTAGAGGATATTTGTTCTTGATCGTCACCTCATTCAATGCTCGATAATCAACTACCATTCTCAAGGATCCATCCTTCTTCTCAAATAGAAGCACTGAGGCTCCCCACGGTGATGAACTTGGTCGAATATAACCTTTCTTCAATAACTCCTTAATTTGCTTCTTAATTTCCTCCAAATCATTTGCGGGCATCTGATACGGTCTCTTAGATATTGGTCCGGTGTCTGGCAATAACTCAATCGAAAACTCTATGTCTCGGTCTGGTGGCATGCTTGGTAATTCCACCGAGAATACATCTTGATAATCCTTCACAATGGGCACTTCCTCCTGAACAACTCCCGAGAGTGAATTTACTTGAGTCCTCCTTGGTGCATACCTAGACACATACTTGATCTGTTTCCCCTCTGGGGTGGTGAGAAGAATTGACTTGCTTGCAGAATCGATGTTTCCCCCATAATTGGATAGCCAATCCATGCCTAGTATCACATCCAATCCTTGTGATTGCACAATAATAAGGTCTGTGGGAAAAACATGCCTACCGATGGTAAACGGTAGCTGAAAACATCCCTGGCTAGCCATATACTCCGCTCCTGACGAGCTTACTAACATAGGTGTCTTAAGGGCTGCGGTTGGCAACTTAAACTTGTCCACAAATCCCCTCGATATGTATGAATGCGATGCAGCAATGTCAAAAAGAACAAGGGATGTAAATGACTTAATCAAAACCTTACCAATAACTGGGTCAGGCTGTTTGTCAACTTCCTCCATGTTGACATGATTCACCTGTCCCCAGGTGAAAGGGTTTGGCTTCTTTCCTGAGCTTCCAATTCCATTTACATTCTTTTCCTCAGGACAGTCATTAGTGTAGTGTCCGGTCTTACCGCACTTGTAACAAGTAATGTGACTCAGATCCTTCTTGGCGGGGGTTGCGGGGTTGGAACGGCTCTGATGGTTGTTTCCTCCACTCCCATTACTATTCTTAGGGCCACTATGGTTGTGTTAATTTCCTCCATTGTGAGAATGGCCTCATGGTTATGTCCTCCATGGGTATGAGTGTGTCCTCCTGAGTACGGGGAATAGCGGGGCTTCTGCTGGGCTCCAGAGTTGTACTTTCCCCGTCCATACTTCCGCTTGAGGTTCTCTATTTGCTGCTGCTTGCCTTCAATCATGAGGGCCCTGTCTACCAGCTCCTGATAGTTTGTGAATGTTGCCACCATCAACTGCATACTCATCTCATCATTCATTCCTTCAAGAAACTTCTCCTGCTTCGCGGCATCTGTGGCCACATCATCTGGGGCGTAGCGTGATAACTTGCTGAACTCATCCACGTACTGCACCACAGTACGATTCCCTTGGCGTAAGTTGCGGAACTCACGCTTCTTCATACTCATGGCTCTAGCTGAGACGTGTGTGGTGTGGAAGGCCTGCTGAAACTGATCCCATGTAACATTGGCCCCGGGGAAGGTGGTGGTGTAGTTCTCCCACCATGAGGTTGCGGGTCCATCAAGCTGATGTGCGGCAAAGCGCACCTTCTCCGCATCCGTCCATCCAGCAGTTGTTCGCTCTCTTCCGATCTTGCAGAGCCAATCATCAGCAACAATCAGCATGGTGCTACTAGAGAACACCAGTGGATTCGACGTTAGGAAATGGGCTAGGTTGTCAACTGGGGGTGGTGGCGGTGGGTTGTTGTTGTTGTTGCCTTGGTTCTGGACGAGCAACTGCATCAAGGCATTCTGCTGTTGGATCAACTAGGTGAGCTCCGGCGGGAACACGAATCCGGGGTCATGTCTTGGAGGCATCTGATAGGTTAGAGGGGTGAGAATAGAATGGAATAGGGCCGAATGAGAGATTTCACTACCCATATGCATATGATATAAAACATGTTCAATCCTTATCACTCAATTCACGAGATTCATACAATCGATCTAAGCCACTATTACAAGATCTCGCGAACGATTTCTAACTACTTGGAAGAATTCTAGTAGTAATATGGTGGTAGACTAGAAATTTTGATCGGTGGAAGACTCCATAATATCAGCTCCATCTTCATCTTAATAATCATCACTGTCCTCATCATCTCTATCTTCTTCAGCATCACTATCGGTGTCGGTGTCATCTAGTATGATGTAGTCTTCAGAATGAATGTCCGCTTCTGGTTCCGGTTTCACCACGGGTATTCATATCTTCTTCCTCAGGTCTTCATTTTGCTCCAGTAGCACAGCAATCTCTTCTTTGTATCCATCGCGTGTTGCCTTGAGTTCCTCTTCTAGCTCCATGTTCTGGGTCATCAGCTTCTTGGTATCTATCATGTTAGCGCACATCTCATTCTCATAACGACGAATGTGCTGGTTCAACTCCTGTATGTAGGCTGCAATATATCCATCCTTCTTGGAGCGAATCATGTCCTATTGCTCATCCCGACGTCCACATATCTGATAGACGGTGTCCTTAAGATCCTTGTTGTATACCTTGCCTATGCATCCAAAGGTGATGTGGGCGGCCATCTCCTTCCTAAGCTCCAGGTTGGTGCATCAAAAGAAAACTCGATGGGCTCGATAATTGGTGCAAAAGTCATCCCAGGGACACGAACTTGAATCGTCCAACGCTCCTCTTCTGGTAAATTTGCATTGAAGGTTCCGGTGAAGCTTGGTATGCCAATGTTCAGGTACTTAGTGACTTCCTTCAAGTGTCGTCCTAAAGGGGTGTCATCATCCGGCTGAGTGAACTTGTTCCTAGGGTCCGACATCTATAGAGTAGAAATAGAGAAGAGTTAGAAATGAGTAGAGAAGAGTATCCTATGGCTTTTCCTAGTGGTCGCGTCCTACAGTCAGCATGTGCTCCGATACCATCTTGTAGAGACTCGATCCCAATGGATTGAAGTCTCTGTGCTTAAGTGTAATCCCTGGATTGGTATGTTGACACACATAGTACTCGAGGAATTAGTTCAATCACACACTTATTACATCGAGGTCCTCATAAAGAGTGATTATTACAATAATATGGCTAAAGGCCATCTAATAAAATAACTGCCGAAGCTTCGAAGATAAATGAGTCCATCCAACTCCACAGCAAAACTGAGTGCAAGATAATGACCTATCACACCTTAATCCTCGTCCGAAAATTCTGCAACATGAGACGTTGCAGCCGTGTAGGTCAGCACATGGAATATGCTGGCAAGATCAGACTAGAGAGCAAAGATGAATAATAGCTATCACTACATGCATATTTTGGCTGGTGGAGGCTCTAAGTTTAACATTTGCATAAAGCTGGTTTTTCCCTACAACAAAGGAATATAATTTATTTAATACCAAGTTTTACGCCATTATTGAGAAGGTATCCCAAACTCAATCCTAAAATTATCAAATAAAATAACCCAACAAATTTAATAAATAAAGTGACGAGATCAACAAATAATTCAAATACCTGATACTCAAGATGTCCATAACCGGGGAAACGGCTAATCATGATTAGTTTGTACACTCTGTAGAGGTTTGCGCAGTTTTCTCCACAAGACTCGACCGCATCCATGATCGGAAGATCGAGACATAGTCTTTCTGAAGAGGTCCCCTTAACCGATAGATAGGTCGGTACACCTACAATTCCCCTACATCTGATAGCCCGTCTTGGAAAGGTTTCCCCCAACTTACTTAACTACGCCAGAGAGCCCATAATGGCTTTTGGCTGGACACGGAAGTTTCTGAGCATGAATAATCTTATGATCCCTTTGAGCCTGGGTGGCATTCCATAGGATGATCACATGGATACCCCGGGATCTCCTAGGATAACACTGGATTTCCCAGGTGCCCGCAACCAATCCGGCCAGATGTGTATTGAAGTAGCCACCTTAAGTTTCCCTTAGTTATTATCTCTCACAACTTGCATGATTGTCACATACCAATCCCCGTCTACGAGCATGGCTAAGCAATATGAGCATAACGTATATTCCCGGGGTGATCAAAGGTATTAGGTTCCTACCTCATCAACTACATAGCAACAACCACATGTTCCCAATCCTGCTCATGCAATGTTTGAGGGTGTAACTAATGCATAAAAACTGGGTAATAAAAGGGTATGATCAAAGTATAATTTGCCTTGCTGACGATCGTTAAACCCTAGATATTCATAGTAGCAAGCTTCGCACTCCGGAAAATCTATCATAGACAAACAATAGCATACATAAGCACTCAAGCAATAAAGATTCAAAGAAAACTGAAGAAAAAGATCTTAACGGAAAGTTTAGGTCGAGAACTTCGAATTGCAAAAAGAATCAACTAAATCGGAATTACGAAACTCAAATTACGATCAAAAGAAGTTCAAATTCAAATCTGTTTTTAAACAAATTTTAAACTTTCAAAAATATGTTTAAGTTGGTTATCTGGTTAGAGGGGTCCATAATGAAGAATTTGGCGTTGTTTCATCGGATTTGGATATACGAGAAAAAAAGTTGTGATCATTTAAAGAACAGGGACTAATCTGCGAAGATTTTTTTTACGGATGGGTCCCTGTCCAAAAATAAACCGAAAAAGAAAAATCTATCGGAAGAACGTCCGCTACAAGAGACTAATGAACGAAACCGATCGTTAATAGATCTAAACGAACGAACATTCGCTAGATAGATCGAACCGAAAGAAAAGCGAAATGAACCGAAGAAAAACGAACCCTAAAAGGAAACCGACGAACTGGGGACAGTTTATTACCGGACAGGAAAAACCGGCGTGTAGGGTCAGCGGATCGGGCGGCGGGCGGCTCCGGTGGCGGCGGGCTCCGACGACGGCGCGACATCGGCTGCAGCGAGGCAAGCGGCACGCGGCTCAGTGCGGTGGCGGCTGCGAGACGTGCAGCGACACGGCTGGCGGCGGGGTGGGGAGAGGAGGCAGCGGCGGCGGTTTAGAAAGGCAGGGGCGTCGGCTTGCGGGAGGGGGCGGCCGAGGCCATGTTGGCGTTGGACTTCGGGAGGAGTCCCGGTCGGGCACGGGGATGAAGGCGGTTGTCGGCTGGGCTTCGGCCCAGTTCGACGGCCCAGAAGTGTTTTTTTTAAACATTTTTTGAAAATACGAAAAATAGGAAAAACCTAATAAAAATATTTCAAAAAAATTCCAGAAAAAATCACATAATTCCCTCCTAATAATTGGACTAATGTGAACATTCTTCTAGATCTAAATGCCTAAAATAAAAGTAAACCTTTTGCACTAATAAAATAATTAAACACGCAAATAAATCAAATAAAATATATATTTATTAAAAAATAAATTTACAACATTTCTTTATTGTTTTTGAAGAAGTCATATTATCTTCTCACTTTATTTATTTGAAATTGTTGGAAAAATAATTTCGAATAAATCACTTTGATCCAATTTGCCAATTTTGAAAATTCAAAAATGGATTTTTTTGAAAACCTCCAACTCTCTCCATTGGTCCTTGAGTTTCTTAAGGTTTCTAGGATCAAAATTCAAATAAAATGAATTCCAAAAAATGCTCAAATGACGAATGCATATGAATTATCTAAATAACATCCAAATTGAAAATTGGGATGTTACAATATAGGCCTGATATAATGCTTAGCATTTGCATATGTGCCCGATTCCAAGCGGCACCAAAGGAATCACATCACTTAGCTATGAAGTGAATTCTTTGATATTTGGCCTACACCCCAACACTAGGATTATCGTATCCAATGGGCTCAGAGTTTGATCTGGTTAGATTCTCATATGCTGATTATGCTGGTGACAAGGTTGATCGCAAGTCCACATCAGGAACATGTCACTTTCTTGGACGATCTCTTGTCTGTTGGTCTTCAAAGAAGCAGAACTGTGTATCACTCTCCACTGCTGAATCTGAATACATCGCAACTAGATCTTGTTGTGCTCAGCTTCTATGGATGAAGCAAACTCTCAAGGACTATGGCATCCACCTGAAGCATGTGCCACTCTACTGTGACAATGAAAGCGCCAACAAGATTGCCAACAACCCAGTTCAACACTCGAAGACAAAGCACATTCATATTCGTTATCACTTTCTCAGAGATCATGTTATGAAGGAAGACATAGATATCATTCACGTCAACACTGAAGAGCAATTGGCAGATATCTTCACAAAGCCCGTGGATGAGAAAAGGTTTTTCAAGCTGCGTTGTGAGCTAAATATCTTAGAATCCTCGAATGTCCTATGAATGGACACACATCCTAACACTTATGCATGTTGATGACTTAGATGTGCAACACACGAAGTAACACATATCTTCAATTAATGAAGACTTACCCTCTAAGTGTGAATACATTAACACGGAAATTGACTTCGGAGCGGCACGAAAATTGTGCGCCGTGTCTGCGTCAAATACTTCCTATACGGTGGGTAATGCCACCACAAAACCTTCTCAAAGATTTTCATTTGGCGTCATGATTACATTATCTTCATATTTGGTTTGTCTTAAACATTGATTTGTCTTCAAGGTTTATCTTCGCAATGTTGATTTGGTCTTTTCTGATATACATATATGTGTTCTGTCCTCTACATTTGTCGGTGCGACAGACCCTGGGTCTGTCGCCCAGACTGTGCACACACACGGGAAGAAGATTGAAGCACCAGCCCAAGTTAGAAATTGAAGGACCAAGAGATTCGAAGAACCAACATGCAGTTCACAAGGACCAAGATCAAGCCAGAGGAGCAAGATGTCATCAGAAGCAGGCAACCAAGGCCCCCGAGAAGGCCTGCCAGGGCTCGCGGGGGAAGAACCACCCCACCAACCACTCAAGCATGACCGATGTCATCAATTAGTGTGGTGTCAAGCCACAGGGTGATTAAGTGGCAGCCATTGCCACACGGCAGCCATTCTCTATAGAAGGAACCCACAGATGACACCCGTCCTGCGACGTGTCAAGAGAACAGGCGCGAAGCTGGCAAGATAGCCTGGCAAGACTTGTCGGGCAACCAGTGATGTGACACTTAGCGTTGCATTTAATGCACCATGTCAACCCGTAGAGTAAGGTATGATAGCAATGTTTTCTATCATATCAATGGATAATTACTATTTTGCCATTGTGTACCCCTTAAGCTATAAAAGGAGGCCCATGGCACCCGTAGGAGGTTAGAAAGTTAACAAACCCATACGCCCGTAGTCACAACTACCCATAGGCAACCCCTGCCAGGAAAGTGTACTGCGCCTCAGCACGTCCATTCCACCATCTATCCACCAAAGCAGGAGTAGGGTCTTACGCCTCACGGTAGCCCGAACCTGGGTAAATTGCTTGTGTGATCTCTGTCGTGCTGCCGTGCGCTGGCCAGCGATGTCTCCCTGCCTAACCAACAAGGGGCCTCCTGGTCCCATAGGTGTCCGTGGATATCCCGCAACATCTTTGGCACGCCAGGTAGGTGTCGGCGTCCTGGGAACGGGGGTCCCCAGACTTGCCTTCCTGCGGCCCACGGCGTGGCTCCACCAGCGTCCTTGTACGACCCATCTTCATCCGCGAACACTCAAGACCCTCGTGAGGCGAACGACACAAGACCTCCTCGGGGGTGGCCTCACTAGGCTGGCTCGCAAGGGGTGGAGAGATCAAGGCAGGGGGCACCTCGCGAGGTCCCTGTGACGCAAGCCATGACGACCAAGGCCAGACGGGCACCAGGGAGGCGCCAGGGCGCAGTGTCCTCATTTCCTCTATGGTGCTAAAGAGGCAAGCGCATGCGAGGAGTCCCGAGGCATCAGGCAAAGGTTTCCATATCTGTGCAACAAGACCAAGACCAGCAGGACGGCAGGACGGAGGTCACCGTGGAGCCCAGGATGGCATCACCACTAGAGCCTTTGGCAGGCGAAGACCACCTTTTGTCAGGATAACTTGTACTAGTTGTCTCCCTTCAAATTTGGCCGTTGTTGGATCCCTTCCCGCCTACATTTGGAAGAGGGCTATGGCCTCTATAAATAGGACTAGCCACCACCGTAGTCAAGGATCGGCTCCTCTTGGATTGGATCCACTCCACCAAGGCCATCTCACAAGCTCTCCGAGCTCAAGGACGCCTCTCCTTAGGAGGTTGTTCTTCCCGTATACTTGTCCATCCTCAGCCCAAGAGGCAATCTACCACACCACACTCGAGTAGGGTATTACACCACAACGGTGGCCCGAACCAGTATAAACCATGTGTCCTTTGTTCCGCGAGTTCGGCATGCTGAGCTTTGAGATGGCGGTGAGAGTGTGAGCTAGGGGGAGGAGAGATCTTCGTGCGCACCCCAGAGTTGAAACCTCAAGGGTTTTGCCAGAGCCCGAAATCCAACATTTGGCGCGCCAGGTAGGGGTGCGCTGAAGCTTTCCTTCCGTTTATCCACGTTCCACCGCATCCATGTCAAACGCCTGCCGAGCCCGAGCGGAGTGCCGAGCCGCCCTAGCCGCTCGCGTCACCCGGACGGAGCCCATTGGCTGACCCCCTCGCCGTTCTCCATTGCCTGTTGCCAACGCCGCTACCGGCCCGGCAGCAAACGAGCAGCAAGCATCATCACTGCACCCCTCCGTGCGGCGGGACAGCCACACCGCCACCCCATCGCTAACTCCGGCTGGCTCATCGTCTCACGCTCGCTGCGCACCCATAGACACACAAGCTGCTCTGCTCATGGCACGCGAGCTCCTGCACTACCGCCCAATCGACGACCTCTATGAGGACTGGCTGGACCGCATAGCCGAGCTTATCAACGCCGCTGGGGGTTCTCCTGCACCATCCCTCTCGCTGCCTCGTCCGACTCTAGCCGCGGGAGACGTAGCTCATGGAGCGCCTCCACCACCCCTACATCAAGACGGCGCCCTCGCGCCGAGATGCACGGCACATGGAGCACCCCTGCCTCCTCCGCACCAAGAAGGCGTCCTCGCTCCGAGACGTGCGGTCCCGTGGCTCGATCCACCAAGCCAGGCGCCCGCGCGAGAAGAAGGAAGCTGCCAAGAGGTTCCTCGCTCGCAAGAAAACGCTCCAGCGCTCCCGGCACCACCACGGCAAGACTGCATGCCGCCAGCGGCGGCGGTGCACGGACATCAAGTGCAGGCTCTGCCCCTGCAGAGGGCCCCGGTGGCCACCGCAGGCTGCCGCACCTTCACTCCCGAGCTGCGCACTGTCATTTGGCCAAGCAAGTTCAAGTCAGATCTGCCTCCGCGCTACGACAGCACCCCCGACCCCGCAGAGTACCTGTAGCTCTACGAACTGAGCATCAAGGCAGCCAACAGCGACGAAAAGGTCATGGTGAACTGGTTTCCCATGGCTCT
Organism: Triticum aestivum; assembly: GCF_018294505.1. Classification (NCBI taxonomy): domain Eukaryota; kingdom Viridiplantae; phylum Streptophyta; class Magnoliopsida; order Poales; family Poaceae; genus Triticum; species Triticum aestivum. The sequence goes on from NC_057803.1 coordinate 315,885,902, forward strand.
CAAGGATGGCGCCCGCTCATGGTTCCTTAACCTGCCTGCGGGATCACTCTCCTCCTCGGGTGAGATGCGCAACCGCTTCATCGCCAACTTCTAGGGCACTCGCGACTGCCCTCCAGCCACGGGTGACCTGCGCCACATCAAGCAACAGCCAGGAGAGACCCTGCAGAAGTACATCGAGCGCTTCAACAATGTTCACCTCAAGATCCCCAAGTTGACGGACGAGGTCATCATCTCAGTGTTTTCTGATGGCGTCTGCGAAGTCAAGATGAAGGAGGAGCTCGCCATCCACGAGGAGCTATGCATGACTCTGGAGCTGTTCAACATAGCAACCAAGTGTGCAAGTGCTGAGGAGGGCGTCTCTCCCTCCTCGAGCTCCCTGCTGCCGACCCCGAAGAGAAGAAAGCCAAGGTCAAGGACGTGAAGCGCAAGGGAGTAGCCGTACTCGCGGCGGAGCCGGACATGAAGCACGGACGGGACCACCCCGAGTCGTCCAAGAGCAGACGTCCGTTCTACGCCTTCCACAACGTACACAGCCACAACACCAACGATTGTCAAGAGCTTAGGGCCATCCGAGATGGACGCTTCAGTCGACGCCCCGAGCGCAATGACCGGCGCTACGACCAAGGACGAGGACGAGGTGGAGGACGCTAGGACGACCGTGGCCCCCGCCAGGAGTGGCCCGACCGACCTCGTGAGGACCACTGGCAGGAGCAGCCTCGTGAGGGCGCCTGGCGCGACCAGCCTCGCGAGGACCGTCCTCGGGGAAATCTTGGCCTCCCTCCGCTGCTGCCACCACCAAGAAGGAACAACGACCACCATCAGGACGAGGGGGCTGGGGGCTTCCAGGAACCATGCACCATCGCTTGCATCTTGGGCGGTCCTCGGGTCCCAGCTTCCCAGTGCATCTTCAAGTAGTTCTCTCGCGAGGTGAATGCAGCCCTCCCCAGGCTCAAGGCCATGCGCCCGCTCAGGTGGTCCAAGTACGCCATCACCTTCAGCTCGGCGGACCAGCTCAAATGTAAGGCGACCGCCGGTGTTCTCCCGATGCTCTATTCACCCGTCATCGGCAATGTCCAAGTCACCAAGACCCTCATCGACGGCGGCGTGGGGCTCAGTGTCCAGTCCATTGAGACGTTTGATAGCCTTCAAGTACCCCTATGATCAGCTATAGCCTACCAAGCCCTTATTAGGAGTGACCGACGGCTCCACCACCCCGATAGGGCAAGTTTGTCTCCCTGTCACCTTCGGCCAGCGCGACAACCACCACACCAAGCTCATCGACTTCGACGTCGCCCACATCCGTCTGCCGTACAATGCCATCCTCGGGTACCCAACATTAGCCAAGTTCATGGCAGTGACCCACCATGGCTACAACGTCCTCAAGATGCCAGGAAGCGGCGGAATCATCACAGTCCCATGTGAAGAAAGAGATGCGGTGTGCTCCCTGGAGCGCGCCTTCCAAGCCGTGGCAATCGAAGACCCAGACAGCTAGGGCACGTAGTACCCTCCTGAGGCCGTCTCCAAGAAGAAGAAGCAGCTACTCCGCATAGGGCCTCAGGGGGGTGGTGTCTCTAACGGCGCCGCCTCAGGATTAGCTATGTTCGCATGTTGTTTGGCCTACCGAGCATGGCAGCCGCCTTCCTGCGCAACCTATGGAGCATCCTGGCAACCCGGGAGGCCAGGCATCACGCAGTCCCGGCGGAGATGGAGACGGTCCTCAAGGAGCCACCTAAGCCCCAGAGCCTCCCAAGGCTCGGGATCTTGGTGGCTAATGAGGAGAGACTTCTTCAGCGCGCGCCTTCCTCTACCCCAACACTTCTTCAACAACGAAACTAGGTGACATTTTCCAAGTTCATTCAGCTGGGAGCGCCCCTCGGGCTGCATTATTCCTAGGTCGCATGGGCCTATCCCTGCAGCGTGTATCCTTTCGCATTTTTAGCTTACCCTACTGGGGCACCCCCTCGGGCTGCATCATCCCCAGGCCGCTCGGGTCCGTCCCAGTGGCATGTATCGTTCTCGCATCTATCCAAGCTAGCTGGTTCCCATGCATGAATTATTTAAAGCCGTCCTTTGCTTGATTGTCACCCACCACGGGAGCCGCGCGCCGATCGTTTTTCTTCAGGATCCTTCGCATGAGAAGACTAGGCATGGCGCATGTGGTCGGGTCCGTCCCTGCAGCGTCGATAAACCCAATGGCTTAGCTCTGTCTGGCGGGCCAGCCCTGTTCACGTCACCTCCTAGGGTCATTGGTGCTTGGCCTTCTCATGCAATAGCCTCAAGAGATTTGCTCGGTGCAGGTTGCCTAACCATCTCGCAGGACCACCACAGTCCTCAAGAGCCAAGACCAGGTGCAACCTGCCTTGAGCTAGGGCCTCGTGAGTCCCGCGCTAGCTCACGAGTGCCCAGACACACCTCGTCCAGCCCTGCCATGCAAGCCACGTGTTAGGGCGGGCCTGGACATGCCACCTCCACTTAGAGGGAGCCCTCACCCACGCACTAGTGGAAGCACCTTGCTCCGCGCTAGCAGTCGACATGGCCGAGGAGCGGTTATGCCTGTGCAAGTGTGGAAGCGCTATGCTCCGCGCTGGTGATAAACAACTGACGGCAGCCCCATGGCCGTATCAACCTCAAGGAGCCTCCGAGCTCAGTGTCTGGCCCCATCGCAACACCTCCCCTCGGGAGAATCGCGCTAAGGGGCTGGGCACGGGGGCTGCGCTCGGGTCACGCCCGAGCGTACGCCGCCCTGCCAGGTCCCTCGGACCTGGTCGTCGCGCGCCCTCCCGAGCGGAGCCAAGGTATGAAGGTCGTTTGGACGTTAAGGGGGACCCCTGAGCAACGCGACTTAGGAGCCTAACTGGCCACGTAGCCCCTCACTCCTTAGTCTCGTGATCCGTACGACCCAACGGCGGCTAAGGTATGCGCGGGGTCGGGCCCTGCCGATGTAGAACACTAGCCCTACTCCTGCATCTCCTTTATGTAAGCTATTTCCACGTCAAGGGGGACTCCTGGTCATCGCGACTCAGGAACCTAACTGGCCACGCATGTAGCGCCCCGAGACCGATGTGTCAGGTGCGTCCAGTTATTCGCTGTTGTTGCCATGTCTTTGCTTGCATGTCATGCATTGCATATCTTGTCATCATGTGCATTTCATTTGCCTACATGTTCGTCTCATGCATCCGAGCATTTTCCCCGTTGTCCGTTTTGCAATCCGGCGCTCCTATGTCACCCGGTGTCCCTTTCTACCTCTTTTCGTGTGCGGGTGCTAAACGTTTTCGGATTGGACCGAGTCTTGCCACGCGGCCTTGGTTTACTACCGGTAGACCGCCTGTCAAGTTTCGTGCCATTTGGACTTCGTTTAATACTAAAACGGTTAACCGAGGGACCGAAAAGGCCTCGTGTGTGTCACAGCCCAACACCCCTCCAAAGTGGGCCAAAACCGACCTAAACCTCCTCCATCATCTCGGTCATTCGATCACGATACCGTGGCCGAAAACCGCACCTCATTTGGACTCTCCTAGCTCCCTCTACCTATATATATATGTGTTCCACTCCGAAATTCCGCGCAGATCAAACCCTATCCAACTCCCTCCGCGCCGCCGGACATGTCCGTCCGCGCCGGATGCGTCCACCCGCGCCCTCCACGTCACCCGGCCAATCAGAGGCCGCCATGTCAGCTCCTGCCGCCGCCCTCAACCAACCAGGCGTCGACACATCAGCCGCGCCCGCGCCCACTTCGCCGCGGCCCGCGGAGCCCATCGCAGGCCCGCGCAGGCCCACCCCGCCGCCGGCTGGCCCGTTCCTAGCCCCGAGCTCCCGCGCCTCCCTTCACGTCGCCCCGCTCCCGACCACCGTGCTCCGGTCACCGCAACCTCCCCGCCGACTTGAGCTCGCCGGAGACGAACCCCGTGCCACCGGAGTCCGCCGAACCTCCGATCCAGGTCGCCGTCGTCGCCGGTGGTCCTCGCGGCCGCCGGGAATGGGCTCCCCGGGGTCGGATCCGCCCGGATCTGCTCATTTCCACCAACCCCATGGCCTCCTCCGTCCTCGTCGGACCTGCCGGAACCCACCGCCGCCGCCTCCGCCAGCCTCGTCCTGCTCGGTGACGGCAACGCCACGGTCGCCGGTCGTGGGCCTCGTGTCGGCCTCGCCCCGGCCAGGGCACTGACCGGCCCAGTAGCCCAGCTTCTCCCCGTTGGCCGGCCCGTTCCGCCTCCTCCTCCTAACCGGGCCGAAGCCCATGGTGAGCCAAACCACTAAAACCCCCTCTGTGCACATTTTAGTATCTTACGCTCGTGTCTGTGATTTCTATTAAGTCCCCGAGATTTCCGGTTTCAGATGCCCATGTTCATCATGTCGTAACTTTGCATACGTAGCTCCGTTTTGTGCGTATAGTATATCAAAATGTTCGCCTGAGAGAGTAGATCATTTCATCTCATTGCATAATTTTCGTTTGAGCTCATCTTGATGCCCGAAATGCTGTTGGAAGAGTGCTATTTGAGGTAATTGTCAGATCTGCTGTACCAAATAGCTATTTGTCATTTTTGCCATGATTAATGTGTGCATGATATGCTCCTGAGCTCTACATGTGTTCTGTTATATGCCATGCCATCTTTCCAGAGGTGCCATCCATGTATTTTTGTCATATGTGTGGTGACTAGCACAAGCTTGCAAAGTGGTGCATTCGTTAATGCTGATTTCAGGGACTTAGAATTCCACAAAGTCCTTGAGCTGTTTTTATCAATATGCCATATGTTCATGTTGTTTCCTAGTGATTCGTGCCTCTTTTGAGGATGATCAATAAGGATGATTTGTTAATATTGTGGTTCTCTATCCATCCATGTCCTTGTTTGCAATTATGGAGCACCCTAGCTAGAGTCAATCGATCTCTACTTTTGCTATTTCGTGAATCCTGGCAGATTGCCTACTTGTTAGCGATTTTGCCGAGGATGTTGTTGTTGATCCGTGCAGGCTATGTTGTTGGTCTTGCCATGTATAGCTTATATAACATGTGTTCTTGATGGGTGTATGCTTAGATTGTCATGCCTTGCTCTGTAGTGAGTGCCTCGAGCTCGTAAACATGCCTACTTGCTATCATATTTGCATGCTCCAGTTTTTCACTAAGTCTGAGATCTGATTATGTTTTTGCCATGTTCACATGCTTGCAATTGTATTATCTGATCCCTTTTGGCTCAAGGTCACTATGGGACTTTTGTTAAGCTCTTTGAGTAGCTCCATGCCATGCCTTGCTTTGCCATGCTAAGTTCCTATAGCATATAGTTTTATTGCTTCAAAGTGTGCTACCTGATTTGAAATTCCAGGCTTGTGTTAATTTCACCAAGTCTGAAACCTGTTTACCAATTGCTCTTTTGCCATGCTTATTTGAACCTGTTAATGGATAAATTGGCCGTAGCTCAGTGTTCATCTTTTGTCAAGCATCTTGAATGGATCCCTGCCATGTATTTTGTAGCCATGTTTGAGTGTTGTAGCATGTTTAACTTGATGCATTTAGATGGCTACTTGTTGTTTATCGCAGACCGGTGTCATATTTGTTTTGCTTGCCATTTCCAAACCGTGCATCCGATTCCGTTGATCTTTTTATCGATTTCAACCGAAATCACCTCACCTTTCTAGTGGCACTCTTGGATTTCCAAGTTGAGGCCAGGTTCAATCATTCCTTTGCAAATCATGCATATGCATCGCATACCGCATCCCGCATATCTTACCATGTTCTTGTGTGGTTTGTTTACTATGTTGTGTGCTTCTTTCCGGTGTTGCTTCTTCGGGTTGGTTCCGGTAACGTCGCGTTTGGGAGGACCCATTCGTCTATGTCCGTTTATCTTCTTCATGGACTCGTTCTTCTTCTTTGCGGGATTTCAGGCAAGATGATCATACCCTCGAAATCACTTCTATCTTTGCTTGCTAGTTGCTCGCTCTTTTGCTATGCCTATGCTGCGATACCTACCACTTGCTTATCATGCCTCCCATATTGTTAAGCCAAGCCTCTAACCCACCTTGTCCTAGCAAACCGTTGTTTGGCTATGTTACCGCTTTGCTCAGCCCCTCTTATAGCGTTGTTAGTTGCAGGTGAAGTTTGAAGTTTGTTCCTTGTTGGAACATCAAGATGTTGTTCCTTGTTGGAACATGTTTACTTGTTGGGATATCACAATATATCTTATTTAATTAATGCATCTATATACTTGGTAAAGGGTGGAAGGCTCGGCCTTATGCCTGGTGTTTTGTTCCACTCTTGCCGCCCTAGTTTCCGTCATATCGGTGTTATGTTCCCGGATTTTGCGTTCCTTACGCGGTTGGGCTATAATGGGAACCCCTTGATAGTTCGCCTTGAATAAAACTCTTCCAGCAATGCCCAACATTGGTTTTACCATTCGCCACCTAGCCTTTTCTTTCCCTTGGGTTCTGCAGACTCAAGGGTCATCATTATTTTAACCCCCCCCCCGGGCCAGTGCTCCTCTGAGTGTTGGTCCAAACTAGAGCCCTGTGCAGCGCCCCCTCGGGGAAACTCGAGGTTTGGTTTTAGTTGTACGGACTGCTCATCTGAGTGTGCCCTGAGAACAAGATATGTGCAGCTCCTATCGGGATTTGTCGACACATTTGGGCGGTGTTGCTGGATTTGTTTTAACTTGTCGAAGTTGTCTTGTAGAACCGGGATACCGAGTCTGATCGGAATGTCTCGGGAGAAGATATATCCTTCGTTGACCGTGAGAGCATGTCATGGGCTAAGTTGGGACACCCCTGCAGGGATTTGAACTTTCGGAAGCCGTGCCCGCGGTTATGGGCAGAAGGGAATTTGTTAACGTCCGGTTGTAGAAAACCTGAAGTTGACCTTAATTAAAATACATCAACCGCGTGTGTAACCGTGATGGTCTCTTCTCGGCGGACTCCGGGAAGTGAACACGGTGTTGGAGTAATGCTTGACGTAGGTTGTTCTAGGATCACTTCTTGATCATAGATTTCTCGCACATGCTTTGCCTTCTCTTCTCGCTCTCATTTGCATATGTTAGCCACAATATATGCTAGTCGCTTGCTGCAGCTCCACCTCATACCTTTTACCCTTCCTATAAGCTTAAATAGTCTTGATCGCGAGGGTGTGAGATTGCTGAGTCCCCGTGACTCACAGATACTTCCAAAACCAGCTTGCAGGTGCCGATGAGTCCACGCAGATGACGCAACGAAGCTCAAGGAGGAGCTTGATGAAGATCTTGTCCTTTGTGTTGTTCCGTTCTAGTTGATCAGTAGTGGAGCCCAGTTGGGGTCGATCGGGGACCTTGTCGCATTTGGGGTTCTTCTTTTATTTTGGTTCCGTAATCAGACCTTGATTGTATCTGATTGATGTAATGCTTTATTCTTGTATTTGTGTGAAGTGGCGATTGTAAGCCAACTACGTATCTTTTCCCCTTATTGTATTGCATGGGTTGTGTGAAGATTACCTCACTTGCGACATTTCTTTCAATGCGGTTATGCCTCTAAGTCGTGCTTCGACACGTAGGAGATATAGCCGCATCGAGGGCGTTACAAGTTGGTAATCAGAGCCTTCCCCGACCTTAGGAGCCCCCACTGCTTGATCGAATTAGCTGACGAGTTGAGTCTAGAAAAAAAATGTTTTGAGTCATTTAGGATTATATATATATATATATATATATATATATCGGAGAGTTTAGGAATTCTTTTTACTCCCCAGTCTCTTCATCGCTCTGGTAAGGCATCCTGACGTAGAGTTTTGTATCTTCTCTTCTCAAATTTCACTAAAAAAATTTAGGATCACGCGGGTATCTTGGAATCGTTCCGATCGATTTGTGATGAGAACATTGTTCTTGGTGCCTCCTGTCATTTAGGGGTCGTGGCAGTGTCCCGGGGAGTTGAGCTCCGAGGTGTTGTCGTCACAATTTTATCGTTGCAGTTCTGGAATACCTGAGTTTAGTTTCGCCGACATCAAAAATCTCTTTTATGCAGTTGTTGGTGAGATAACCTCGACGCCACCCAGTACTGGGGCGGGAGTTCGGGAGTATTGCCATAACTCATATAACGGATGCTTTTCGAAGGTTGAGGTAGACGATTTCTGAAGGTTTCTTGGTTATGTGTTGAAGGATGGATACAGCTGGATGTAGGATTTGCTAGTTTTGGGTGAGATATTATGCTTCCCCTGTATCCCCAACACCTAATTGCCTAACCGGAAAGTTTCGGGAGTTTATAAGTGGGAATTCAAGTAGCTCTTAGGATATCTTTCCGACAGATGTATGATATGAAATTGGGGTTCGACGTCTAGTGGTCCGCCTATTCACGGTTGGTTTTAAAGTGGTCTCGTTGTGTCTTAAAGAGTCCTTGGCTATGCCGACTCGGGGACGCTTCATATGTCATGTGCACTGCCTTGTACATGATGGTGTTGTACGATCGAGCCCGTGTAGGCCCCACCACGAAAACTTCGGACGAAATCTCTATCATATGTTTGTTCCGGCTTATTCTGCAAGCCAATCCTTTTGTTTTTGTTTTGAGTTGTGGTATTCGAGTTGCTTCGAAGTCAAATGGTGATTCCATACATTTCCTAAGTGGTGTTCTCATATTCCTATGTGAATACTAATCCTTCTCGATCATCGAGTTTGTCATTTCAATTTCTTTGAACCGGTGTGCTTCTCTTCAAATGGATCCAATCTTGTCAACATTCACAAGATCAATTATCAATTCTTTTCAATGGTGTTTGTTTCGTCCGTCCCCAAGTTGCCTTTGTTTTCCCGCCCACCCACCCTTTTTCCTCAAGGACTCAGATGTCTTAATCAAGTATCCTTTTATTCATGTGAAGTCTCTCCATTCTTTTCTGTCAATATTCTTACCCGGTGGTTCTCAAGAAGATGTTCTACTAGTTCGTCATTCTTCATTCTTTTCTTCTCCGGTGGAACTAATTCAAGCTTTGTTGATCATATCTTTCTCCTTGTTTCAAATACATTCTCATACCGATGCACCTCATAATAATTTACTTCTCGCTATTTATTTGTTCGGGAGTGCTGAAGATATCTTAGAAGGCTCGTCTTGTCTTTCAAGATCAGTTCAACCTTTCTCGAGGATGTTATCTCATTCAAGCCTTTTAATTCAACCGGTGCAATCTCTCTTTTTAATCTTTTCGATGGTGTATTTTTGAGTGGGCCCTAACCCACAGGTCTTTTTCCAGGATCTTACCTGACTCTTCTTATTTTCCTAGAGCTATCCTAAATTCTTTTGAAGTTTGACATAAGAATGAACTATCATCAGTCAAATTTTTTTTTCCAAGATCGGTTAAATTATTTTCATCGTTGGTTCAACCTTTCCAATTTTAATTCCGGAGTACCTCAATAATTCTTGGTGGTGTTTCTCATCCTCATTCTCTGCATTTGAAGACCGAAGAAGAGTTTTTCCTCCATTTCTTGCTCCATTCTCTTCAAGATTCGTGGTTCTAGCTTGTTACCATCCTGTCGGTTGTCTTCGATTGTGAGAATTCTTTTCACCCATCCGGAGTAATTCAAGAGTCTTCTTAGTTTGTTATCCGGAGCCCATCATTTCAGAAGACTTGTTCATTCTCAGCTTTCAGCTCTCTTTCTCTAAATCTTACCTGTGCATCATTCAATATTCTCTAATCAGTTCGTGATCCCTTCGTTCACTTGTATCTAAATTCTCTCAAGTATCCTTGTTCATTTCATAATTCTAACCGGTGTTCCTTTATCTTCCTTTCGGTCATTTTAATTCTTATGGTGGTTCATGCAAGATTCCTCTTCTTTCATTATCTTATCAATTCATTTGTTGTTTCGATTCCACCGGTGTTTCCTTGAAGGCATTCTCAAGTTGGCGCGATATCTATCTTAATATTTTCTATGAGAATAAGTAGTATGCCAAATCCGTTGCTTGTCATCAACTTAAATTGGTGAAGGATACACATAACATAATTCTTATTCTTGCTTCATCCAAATGATGGATTCGTTCCTCCGGAGTTTGTTCACAATGACTAATTCTCGTTGTCACTTATTCATCTTCTCTTTTTCCCGGAGTTCATCACCACGGAGATTCATCTAAATCGTTACAAGGATTCACCTTGTGTTTTCAACTTCTCTTTCCTTTCGTTTGATCTTCCTTTTGTTTTCCGGAGTTCTTCATGGAGACTCAACATGATGGTTCATCAAGGATTTAATTCCTTCTCGAAGTGTTCATTGAGATTCTTTTCAGAGGAGCTCAAACATTCTTCATCTTGCAATCTGGAGTGAAATTCTTTCAACCGTATCACTCGAGGTGGTATTATGTCATTCTTGGTAATTTGAGTTCATGTCTCACGATTCACAGGTTGTTAACAATGAGATATTTTAAATACATCATCTCGTCATTGGAGTTACCTTGGGGAATATTTCACCTAAAGCATTCCTTAAGGATTGTTGTTATATGGTGCTCCTAAATGACCCAAGTTCTTCATATATCCTTCCGGTGATAAGTTTCTCGTCTCCTTGTTCTTATCAATCCAATTCTTTTCCCGTGAGTGGCAGGTTGTCACCTAATAATTTGAGATGTATTCCATAAGACCATATCAAGCTTATTCTTTTCGTTGGCGGTTTTTCCAACAACTTCGTTCTACCTTTTGTTGTAAGCATGCTCCCTCAAGACCTTGTTTCCCTTCGTTCACTTCATTCCATTCTTATTTTTGTTCCGGAGGCATTGTGATGCTCATCTTTTCAACCCATCATCTCGTTTTGTCAAAGATCATGTTCTTTTCATGCCTATCCATTTAACCGGAGTGTTGTGCCCTTTTGCTCAAGTCCTTTTCATCCTATCAAGTCTGCATCCCTTCTCAACCGAAGTGCTACCCGAATTGGTTCTTTCTTTTCCTCTTTCTTAATGGAGTGTTTTCAACTGTGTTCTTCTCCGTTGTTTTATTTCTTCCAATTTGTTCAACCTTCTCAAGGCTCGTGGTTTCACTCATTTGTCTAAGGAGCAACTTAGTTTTACCTCTCCTATTTCTCTTCCGTTATCCCTTCGGTGCCATTCTAGATCTCGGGACGAGATCCTCTCGTAGTGGTGGAGTGTTGTAGCGCCTCGAGACCGATGTGTCAGGTGGTGTCCAGTTATTCGCTGTTGTTGCCTTGTCTTTTCTTGCGTGTCATGCATTGCATATCTTTTCATCATGTGCATTTCATTTGCATACATGTTTGTCTCATGCATCCGAGCATTTTCCCCGTTGTCCGTTTTGCAATCCGGCGCTCCTATGTCACCCGGTGTCCCTTTCTACCTCTTTTCGTGTACGGGTGCTAAACGTTTTCGGATTGGACCGAGTCTTGCCATGCGGCCTTGGTTTACTACCGGTAGACCACCTATCAAGTTTCGTGCCATTTGGACTTTGTTTGATACTCAAACGGTTAACCGAGGGACCGAAAAGGCCTCGTGTGTGTCGCAGCCCAACACCCCTCCAAAGTGGCCCAAAACCCACCTAAACCTCCTCCATCATCTCAGTCATTCGATCACGATCGCGTGGCCGAAAACTGCACCTCATTTGGACTCTCCTACCTCCCTCTACCTATATATATGTGTTCCACTCCGAAATTCCGCGCAGATCAAACCCTATCCAACTCCCTCCACGCCTCCGGACATGTCCGTCCGCGCCGGACGCGTCCACCCGCGCCCTCCACGTCGCCCGGCCAATCAGAGGCCGCCATGTCAGATCCCGCCGCCGCCCTCAACCAACCAGGCGTCGAAACATCAGTCGTGCCCGCGCCCACTTCGCCGCGGCCCGCGGAGCCCATCGTAGGCCCGCCCCGCCACCGGCTGGCCCGTTCCCAGCCCCGAGCTCCCACGCCTCCCTTCACGTCGCCCCGCTCCCGACCGCCGTGCTTCGGTCACCGCAACCTCCCTGCCGACTGGAGCTCGCCGGAGACGAACCCCGTGCCACCGGAGTTCACCGAACCTCCGATTCAGGTCGCCGTCGTCGCCGGTGGTCCTCGCAGCCGCCGGGAATGGGCTCCCCGGGGTCGGATCCGCCCGGATCTGCTCATTTCCAGCAACCCCATGGCCTCCTCCGTCCTCGTCGGACCTGCCGGAACACACCGCCGTCGCCTCCGCCAGCCTCGTCCTGCTCGGGGACGGCAACGCCCCGGTCGCCGGTCATGGGCCCCGCGTCGGCCTCGCCCCGGCCAGGGCACTGACCGGCCCAGCAGCCCAGCTTCTCCCCGTTGGCCGGCCCGTTCCACCTCCTCCTCCTAACCGGCCCGAAGCCCATGGTGAGCCAAACCACTAAAACCCACTCTGTGCACATTTTAGTATCTTACGCTCGTGTCTGTGATTTCTATCAAGTCCCCGAGATTTCCAGTTTCAGATGCCCATGTTCATCATGTCGTAACTTTGCATACGTAGCTCCGTTTTGTGCGTATAGTATATCAAAATGTTCGCCTCAGAGAGTAGATCATTTCATCTCATTGCATAATTTTCATTTGAGGTCATCTTGATGCCCGAAATGCTATTGGAAGAGTGCTATTTGAGTTAATTGTCAGATCTGCTGCACCAAATAGCTATTTGTCATTTTTGCCATGATTAATGTGTGCATGATATGCTTCTGAGCTCTACATGTGTTTTGTTATATGCCATGCCATATTTCCAGAGGTGCTATCCATGTATTTTTGTGATATGTGTGGTGACTAGCACAAGCTTGCAAAGTGGTGCATTCATTAATGCTGATTTCAGGGACTTAGAATTCCACAAAGTCCTTGAGCTGTTTTTATCAATATGCCATATGTTCATGTTGTTTCCTAGTGATCCGTGCCTCTTTTGTGGATGATCAGTAAGTATGATTTGTTAATATTGTGGTGCGGTATCCATCCATGTCCTTGTTTGCAATTATGGAGCACCCTAGCTTGAGTCAATCGAGCTCTACTTTTGCTATTTCGTGAATCCTGGCAGATTGCCTACTTGTTAGCGATTTTGCCGAGGATGTTGTTGTTGATCCGTGCATGCTATGTTGTTGGCCTTGCCATGTCTAGCTTATATAACATGTGTTCTTGATGGGTGTATGTTTAGATTATCATGCCTTGCTCTGTAGTGAGTGCATCGAGCTCGTAAACATGCCTACTTGCTATCATATTTGCATGCTCCAGTTTTTCACTAAGTCTGAGATCTGATTATGTTTTTGCCATGTTCACATGCTTGCAATTGTATTATCTGATCCCTTTTGGCTCAAGGTCACTAAGGGACTTTTGTTAAGCTCTTTGAGTAGCTCCATGACATGCCTTGCTTTGCCATGCTAAGTTCCTGTAGCATATAGTTTTATGGCTTCAAAGTGTGCTACCTGATCTGAAATTCCAGGCTTGTGTTAATTTCACCAAGTCTGAAACCTGTTTACCAATTGCTCTTTTGCCATGCTTGTTTGAACCTGTTAATGGATGAATTGGCCGTAGCTCAGTGTTCATCTTTTGTCAAGCATCTTGAATGGATCCCTGCCATGTATTTTGTTGCCATGTTTGAGTGCTGTAGCATGTTTAACTTGATGCATTTAGATGGCTACTTGCTGTTTATCGCAGACCGGTGTCATGTTTGTTTTGCTTGCCATTTCCAAACCGTGCTTACGATTCCGATGATCTTCATATCGATTTTAACCGAAATCACCTCACCTTTCCAGTGGCCCTCTTGGATTTCCATGTTGAGGCCAGGTTCAATCATTCCTTTGCAAATCATGCATATGCATCGCATACTGCATCCCGCATATCATACCATGTTCTTGTCTGGTTTGTTTACTATGTTGTGTGCTTCTTTCCGGTGTTGCTTCTTAGGGTTGGTTGCGGTAATGTCGCGTTTGTGAGGTCCCGTTCATCTACGTCCGTTTATCTTCTTCATGGACTCGTTCTTCTTCTTTGCGGGATTTCAGGCAAGATGATCATACCCTCGAAATCACTTCTATCTTTGCTTGCTAGTTGCTCGCTCTTTTGCTATGCCTATGCTGCGATACCTACGACTTGCTTATCATGCCTCCCATATTGTTAAGCCAAGCCTCTAACCCACCTTGTCCTAGAAAACCATTGTTTGGCTATGTTACCGCTTTGCTCAGCCCATCTTATAGCGTTGTTAGTTGCAAGTGAAGTTTGAAGTTTGTTCCTTGTTGGAACATGGAGATGTTGTTCCTTGTTGGAACATATTTACTTGTTGGGATATCACAATATATCTTATTTAATTAATGCATCTATGTACTTGGTAAAGGGTGGAAGGCTCGGCCTTATGCCTGGTGTTTTGTTCCACTCTTGCCGCCCTAGTTTCTGTCATATCGGTGTTATGTTCCCGGATTTTGCGTTCCTTACGCGGTTGGGCTATAATGGGAACCCCTTGACAGTTCGCCTTGAATAAAACTCTTCCAGCAATGCCCAACATTGGTTTTACCATTCGCCACCTAGCCTTTTCTTTCCCTTGGGTTCTGCAGACTCAAGGGTCATCATTATTTTAACCCCCCCCCCGGGCCAGTGCTCCTCTGAGTGTTGGTCCAAACTAGAGCCCTGTGCAGCGCCCCCTCGGGGAAACTCGAGGTTTGGTTTTAGTTGTACGGACTGCTCATCTGAGTGTGCCCTGAGAACGAGATATGTGCAGCTCCTATCGGGATTTGTCGGCACATTCGGGCGGTGTTGCTGGATTTGTTTTAACTTGTCGAAGTTGTCTTGTAGAACCGGGATACCGAGTCTGATCGGAATGTCTCGGGAGAAGGTATATCCTTCGTTGACCGTGAGAGCTTGTCATGGGCTAAGTTGGGACACCCCTGCAGGGGTTTGAACTTTCGAAAGCCGTGCCCGCGGTTATGGGCAGATGGGAATTTGTTAACGTCCGGTTGTAGAAAACCTGAAGTTGACCTTAATTAAAATACATCAACCGCGTGTGTAACCATGATGGTCTCTTCTCGGCGGAGTCCGGGAAGTGAACACGGTGTTGGAGTAATGCTTGACGTAGGTTGTTCTAGGATCACTTCTTGATCATATATTTCTCGCACGTGCTTTGCCTTCTCTTCTCGCTCTCATTTGCGTATGTTAGCCACCATATATGCTAGTCGCTTGCTGCATCTCCACCTCATACCTTTTACCCTTCCTATAAGCTTAAATAGTCTTGATCGCGAGGGTGTGAGATTACTGAGTCCTCGTGACTCACAGATACTTCCAAAACCAGCTTGCAGGTGCCGATGAGTCCACGCAGATGACGCAACCAAGCTCAAGGAGGAGCTCGATGAAGATCTTGTCCTTTGTGTTGTTCCCTTATAGTTGATCAGTAGTGGAGCCTAGTTGGGGTCGATCGGGGACCTTGTCGCATTTGGGGTTCTTCTTTTATTTTGGTTCCGTAGTCGGACCTTGATTGTATTTAATTGATGTAATGCTTTATTCTTGTATTTGTGTGAAGTGGCGATTGTAAGCCAACTACGTATCTTTTCCCCTTATTGTATTGCATGGGTTGTGTGAAGATTACCTAACTTGCGACATTGCTTTCAATGCGGTTATGCCTCTAAGTCGTGCTTCGACACGTAGGAGATATAGCCGCATTGAGGGCATTACAACGCAGCCCCTCACTCCTTGGTCTGTCCTGGTAATCCAGACTGCCCAATGGCGGCTAAGGTATGCACGGGGTCGGGCCCTGCCGACGCAGAACACCAAAGCAAACGGAAAGGAAATCGCGGAACTCAAACAAATATTACAAGACATACTGTTTTTCGAATATCAAATACAAGTTTAAACGACTCCACGAGGCATGGTTCATGTTGCAGAAGCAATGCAAGAAAAGGAGGCACCAGCAAGTCATCTCGTCATCCCTAGACGCCGCCATCACTCGCAGAAGGCGCCCCTTCGACGGCGACGTTGCCCTCGCCAGCGCCGCCCGCCGGAGTGGGAAGTTCGGCAGCACCAGCAGTTGAGGGTGCACGGTCGAAGGCACGTAACTTCTTCAGCAAAGCCTCCACCTGGCCCTTCATGGCTTCGGGAGTAGGTGCGCAACGCTCGTCATCCACATGTTCCAACAGCTCGTCAAGGTTGGCATTAGGGTCACGAATATGGAGATGGTTGAAGACGCGTGTCAGCGCGGCCGAGGAAAGTGTGCGGGCTTCCCCCTCCACCAAGGGGCCGATCCCGTCCATGACATCCTCAAGCGCCGCGACCAGATGAGGAAGCAGCTGGGTGGGGCCCTCATCAGCTGTCGCCAGCGGCTCCTCCAAGCCCTTCTCGTAGAGTGCCCGCAGCGCCACACGAGACCTCTCCTCAAGGGACTTGAAGGCCATGCGGTCCTCAGCCAGGGCCTTCTCCTTTGCTTCCAGCTCAGCCTTCTATGTCTTCATCTTCTGCTCCAGCTTCCCCAGCCGGCTGCGCTCCGCAGCCTGCGCCTTTGCTAGCTGCTCCAGCTCGACGTCACGACCCCTGACGGCGTCCTCTCGGGCCTTCATCTTCTCCTCCTCTACCTTACGGTTGCGAGCTTCGGTTGCACGCTCGTTGCGCACGGTCTCCAGCGCCCGACATCGATCCTGGGCGGCCTCGGTGTCCTTCAGTGCCACCTCACGAGCAGTCGTGGCTTGGGCAACGGCCTGCTTGTCCTTCTCAGAGGCCGCCGCAGCCTGGCTCAATGCTTCCCGGACGGACGCATCGGAGTGAAGCCAGCCAGAGATCAGCTCCAGGCGCCCGGCCGCCAGGTGACGGTCAGTGCCTTGAAGATCCTCTCGCAGCAGGGTCAGCGCAGAGGGAGCACGCTCCAGGACGTCAGGGGAGGCGGTAGGATCCGGGGTCAGCAGTGTGGTGGAAGGAGGAGACAACGTCGTCACCATGGCCTGAGAGGCTAGGATCTCCTGAACTTGGGGGACCCTAGCAACCGAGCCGGACGTCGGCACCTCTAGAGCCAGCGGGGCTACGGGGGCTGCCTCCTCCGGAGGACACTCCCCCAAGTCTCGCAAGGACAATCGGGCTGGGGAAGCGCGAGCTCTCCCACCGCCCTTCCCCTCGGAGGAGGGTGCGGCCGCTGCAGGTGATTTGGTCCCGAGCAGTACCGCCTTTTCCTCCTTCTCTTCTTCGCCGCAGGCGTCGGCCTAGTTGCGCAACGGAGAAGCATCAAGAATCAGCAACAGAAGCAAGAACAAGGTAGGATGAGAATATTTACTGGTCCACCGCGACGTAGTCTCTCCGCTTCCTAAGCTTGAAACCTGAGAGCCTTGCAGCCTGAGGCACGAGCGCGCGGCCTCCAGGCATTGAAGATGGGGCAGTTGATAGGCCAGAAGCAGCTCCAGGCAGTGTCAGAATGGGGGCATCATCTCGAGAGATTAGCGCTGGCCTTCCCCTCGTCAGAACCTCGGCCGGTGACCTCCCTCGGGGACTGACCTTGAATCAGCAACAGACGCAGCAGATAGGCTGGAAGCCCCCAGCCACGTGCAGCTCCCCCCTTTCCAGGGGGACATCGGCCTCGTCGTCGTCATCAGGCAGGGTGCAGAGGATGTCGGCCTTGCGCAAAGGGGAGGTCTCCCCCGTCCCTTCGTGTGTCGCCTCCGAGTCGCGCTCCTCCTCCTCCTCTTCTTCATACTCTTGCTCTGCCTGAGACTTGTCAAAGGACACATCCACCGGGGTCGTCATCATTGGGACATGCGAAGGCGTAGGCGGCACAAGCCCGCGCCTGTCATAGACGGGCATGGCAGCGGCAGCCTCCGCCCCATCTGGGTGGCGGAACAAGGGAACGAAGGAGTCCGGCGGGTACCCTTGGACGTCCCCAACCAAGGAGCGGAGGGCCGAGCACAGCTCCTCGTCAGAAAGGGCCTCTGGGGGTAGGCGGAGGTTGTCCCCAAGCTTCCACAAGGGGTGCGGGCGCGCCTGAAGGGGAGCCACACGCCGCTTCATGAATTCTTTGACGATCATGGCCCCCGTCAGCTTCGCCGCCCTTGAATCACCAGGCCCCAGGTCGGCGGTCATCCTCTCCAACACCTGCGCCGCCTGGGAGTCGGTGAGCTTGCGAAGCCACCCCTCTTGGGACACAGGCATCTCCGTCGGCAGCACCAGCTGGGTGTTGGCGCACTTGGCATCCATCAAGACCCACTTGCTCCTGAAGCCCTCGGCCTTCTTCCCGGCCTTCGAGATGGCGTTGGTCTTGTTGACCGCGACGAAGCCAACGCACCCAGAGCAGTGGCCCTCCTTGATCTGAAGGAAGAAGAAGTGGCGCAGCAGCACCACGGACGGCATCACTCCAACATACGCCTCACAGTAGAAGGCGAAGATCGACAGGAGGAGGACGGAGTTGGGATGAAGATGGAGAGCATGGATCTTGTAATGGCTAAGAACGGAGTAGAAGAAGTCGGAGAAAGAGGGAACCAGCCCAGCGATGATGCTGCTCATAAAAAAGGGGTAGAAGGTGCTGCCTGAGGCCTCCGGCTCGACGAAGCCAGCCCGGAACACAGTTTTCCTCTTCTCATCACCCTCCGCCGTCATCAGGAGCACAGCAGCAAGGTTCTTCTCCGAAATGCTCGGTGCATCGAGCGCCGGATCGTACCAAGACGACGAGGGAGTGGCCCAAGCTTTCTTGGGCGCCATTGGCGGCAGGCTTTTCGGATCTGGAGTCTCTGGAAGGAGGGAGAGAGAAAGGGGATCTAGAGCAAGGCGATGGAAAGCAATGAAGGCAAATGCAGCCCGCGCCAGTTGTCAGGCGGGTAGTTGCCGAGGCAGCATGGGGAAGCGGAGGCGCCCACTTCCCATCAATCGCCACGTGTCAACCGAGGCCGCAGGCTGTTGGGGCCCACGCCACTCCGCACTGGCCCCTTGGCTTCACCTCGAAGCCAAGTCCTAGTGCGCCTTGGGCCAGGGGGCTACTGTCGGCGTCCTGGGAACGGGAGTCTAAAGACTTGCCTGCCTGCAGCCCACGACGTGGCTCCACTAGCGGCCCTGTACGGCCCATCTTCATCAGCGAACAAGCCTCGCGAGGCGGATGACACAAGACCTCCTCGGGGCGGCCTCACTAGGCTGGCTCGCAAGGGGCAGAGAGATCAAGGCAGGAGGTCCCTGTGATGCCAGCCATGACGACCAAGGCCAGGCGGGCACCAGGCGGGCACCAGCGTGCAGTGTCCTCGTTTCCTCTTTGGTGCTAAAGAGGCAAGCACAGGCGAGGAGACCCGAGGCATCAGGAAAAGGTTTCCATATCGGTGCAACAAGACCAAGACCAGCAGGACAGCAGGACGGAGGTCACCGGGGAGCCCAGGACGGCGTCACCGCCAGAGCCTTTGGCAGGCGAAGACCACCTTTTGTCAGGATAACTTGTACTAGTTGTCTCCCTTCGAATTTGGCCGTTGTTGGATCCCTTCCCGCCTACATTTGGGAAGAGGACCATGGCCTCTATAAATAGGACTAGCCACCAACGTAGTCAACGATCAGCTCATCTTGGATTGGATCCACTCCACCAAGGCCATCTCACAAGCTCTCCGAGCTCAAGGATGCCTCTCCTTAGGAGGTTGTTCTTCCCGTATACTTGTCCATCCTTAGCCCAAGAGGCAATCTACCACACCACACTGGAGTAGGGTGTTACACCACAACGGTGGCCTGAACCAGTATAAACCCGGTGTCCTTTGTTCTGCAAGTTCGGTGTGCTGAGCTTTGAGATTGCGGTGAGAGCGTGATTGCGGGGGGGGGGGAGAGATCTTCGTGCGCACCCCAGAGTTCGAACCTTAAGGGTTTTGCTAGAACCCGAAATCCGATAGTAGTGGGCTCGCTTGCGTGAACATGAAAGCGTGCGCAGCGCGTCATCTTCATCACCATCTTCATCTTCAATGACGCCCACGACCATGGCGCCTAAGAAGAAGAAGTCCAACCCTTCAGCCCATCCGTCCACCTCGAAGGCTCCCCGCCCGCGGCCTCTAGTGCCTCGGAGGATGCGGGGGCAAGCGAGGATGTGAACACTGCTGGGTGTGTGATTGGAGCAAGTGGCGCCATTGCCGCTCCCCCCGCGGTCGGCACAGGGGCTAGAGATGTCGGAGGAGAACAACATCAGCAACGCCTTGGCGGTCACGCTCCACAAGGTGTGGGCTAGGGGTCACTCTGTCGGCACCCCCTCCTCCCGCTGACGGGCACAGCCGCAGCAACGGCGCTCGGACTGGGGTGAGCCATCGCCCTCCGACCGTCCCCACCGCGGGAGCGACCGCGGCCCATGCGCCTCCTCTCGGACGAGCTGACCAGACCGCTACGCCCGATGGAGCCGCTGACCCTCGAGCACCACCGCCGCACGACCCTGCTGCCCAGGTAGTCATCCCACAACGACGTGGACGTGGCACCACAGTCGCTGGCATCGTCAGGAGCCAGGCGATGGTGCGGTCGATGTCATCAACATCTATGCCAAGCACAGCCTTGGAGGCAATGGCGCAGCTCAGTTGCTACTGAGGTTCCTGCCAGCAGCCGAGCAGATGGATGAATGGCATGCCACCATCCGGAGCCTGCTCGGTTTCGCCAAAGCTGGGGGCTTCGAGCAGATGGACGAATGGCATGCCACCATCCAGAGCCTGCTCAGTTTTGCCGAAGCTGGGGGCTCACGACGAGCTGGCCCACCACGACCTCCGCAAGCGACAGCAACCGCCCCTACCGCTGGCCGAACGGAGGTGGTCATCCCCACGGTGCAGTCCCCACCATGGCAGCTGACGCAACCGCAGCAGAATCAAGACCCCGATGATGTCTCGATGGCCTCTTCTAACCCTCAAGCACATCCAGGCCAACGTCGAGCCCGGGAGGATAGGCGGCAGGGCGACGCACACCTCGTCATAGATCGGCGACATGACGACCCCCGCCAAACCGACGGGTGCGGCCGCCTCAATGTCGACGAGCCTGCGCTCGGTGTTGGCGGGTGCCTACCTTTCGAGGTCGGCTGCCCTGCCTTTACACGAGAGCTGCGGCAAGTTCGTTGGTCGTCCGTTCGCACGTTCAAGCCAGAGATACCTAAGAAGTACGACGGGAGGCTGAACCCAGCACAGTTCCTGAGCATCTACACCATTGCTGTTCAAGCTGCCGGGAGGAGAGATGAGAAGGTGTTCACCAATTACTTCCCATTGGCCCTCAAGTTCAACGTGAGGTCTTGGCTGATGCACCTGCCGGAGAACTCCATTTCGTCATGGGCGGACATGTGCCACGAGTTCATCGGTGCCTTCACCGGTGGCGACCAAGAGCCCGGCAGACCCAGCTACCTGCAACTTCTCCAGCAAAAGGAAGGAGAAACTCTCCATAAGCATTTACAGCGATTCAGTAAAGTTCATAGGAATATTCCAAATATCCATCCGGCAGCCGTTATAGCAGCCTTCCAGTCCAATGTGCGCAACCGTCGCATCCGTTCTAAGATGAATGTGCGGTTGCCCAAGACTGTGAAGGAGCTATTGATAACCCACAAGTATAGGGGATTGATACGTCTCCATCGTATCTATAATTTTTGATTGTTCCATGCCAATATTATACAACTTTCATATACTTTTGGCAACTTTTTATACTATTTTTGGGACTAACATATTGATCCAGTGCCCAGTGCCAGTTCCTGTTTGTTGCATGTTTTTTCTTTCGCAGTAAATCCATATCAAACAGAGACCGGAATAAAAACTAATGGAGATTTTTTTTGAAATATATGTGAATTTTGGGATGTGAAATCGACGTGAGACGATGCTCGAGGGGTCCCCGAGGCAGGGGGCGCGCCCTTGGGGGTTAGGCGCGCCCTGGGCCCTTGTGGCCACCCCGTAAGGCAGTTCGTGCCCTTCTTTCGCCGCAAGAAAGCTAATATCTGGATAAAAACTGTGTCCAAAATTCAGCCCAATCGGAGTTACGAATCTCCGGTAATTTAAGAAACGGTGAAAGGGCAGAATCAGGGAACGCGGAAACAGAGAGAGACAGATCCAATCTCGGAGGGTCTCTCGCCCCTCCCGTGCCATTGAGGCTATGGACCAGAGGGGAAACCCTTCTCCCATCTAGGGAGAAGGTCAAGGAAGAACAATAAGATGAAAATTAAGAATGGGGGATCTCTCCCCCTCTCTCCCGGTGGCACCGGAACGTCACCGGGGCCATCATCATCACCGCAATCTACACCAACAACTTCACTACCGCCATCACCAA
Organism: Triticum aestivum; assembly: GCF_018294505.1. Taxonomy (NCBI): domain Eukaryota; kingdom Viridiplantae; phylum Streptophyta; class Magnoliopsida; order Poales; family Poaceae; genus Triticum; species Triticum aestivum. Next base: position 315,907,972 of record NC_057803.1, read on the forward strand.
CTCTTCCCCCCTCTATGAAACGGTGTAACCCCTCTTTTACCCACTGTAATCTCTACTTAAACACGGTGCTCAACGCTATATATTATTTCCCAATGATGTATGGCTATCCTATGATGTTTGAGTAGATCTGTTTTGTCCTATGGGTTAATTGATCATCGTGATTGGTTTGAATTGCATGTTTTATTATTGGTGTTGTCCTATGGTGCTCTCCGTGTCGCGCAAGCGTTAGGCATCCCCGATGTAGGGTTTGCAATATGTTCATGATTTGCTTATGGTGGGTGGCGTGAGTGACAGAAGCACAGACCCGAGTAAGTAGGTTGTTTGCGTATGGGAGTAAAGAGGACTTGATGCCTTATAATGCTATGGTTGGGTTTTACCTTAATGATCTTTAGTAGTTGCGGATGATTGCTAGAGTTCCAATCATAAGTGCATATGATCCAAGAACAGAAAGTATGTTAGCTTATGCCTCTCCCTCAAATAAAATTGCAATAATGATTAACGGTCTTGTTATCGATTGCCAAGGGACAAACAACTTAGTTTTTACTAAAACTAACTTAGTTGTGTCTTCATCTAAACAGCCCCTACTTTTTATTTACGCGCTCTTTATTATCTTGCAAACCTATCCAACAACACCTACAAAGTACTTCTAGTTTCATACTTGTTCTAGGTAAAGCGAACGTTAAGCATGCGTAGAGTTGTATTGGTGGTTGATAGACCTTGAGGGAATATTTGTTCTACCTTTAGCTCCTCGTTGGGTTCGACACTCTTACTTATCGAAATAGGCTACAATTGATCCCCTAGACTTGCTACAATTGATCCCCTATACTTGTGGGTTATCAAGACCTTTTTCTGGCGCCGTTGCCGAGGAGTTATAGCGTGGGATGAATATTCTCGTGTGTGCTTGTTTGCTTTATCACTAAGTAATTTTTATTTGCTGTTCTAAGTTGTTATCTATCTTTAGTTATGGATATGGAACACGACATACCAAAAAAATTAGGTTTACTTGCTACTCATGAAGATGGGGAACCTCCTAAAACCCTCGATGCTCATTATGTGAAAGATATTATGTACTACTTTGATAATCCTAAGAAAACCCCATTCAACTTTATAATGGGAGTAACGTTGGATCAACGTGAATACTTTAGGATTATCGCTTGACTCAAAAAGGGAAACTATTATGGGACCAAATTCATATGTTGCATTGGTATGCTCGGCAACTATGCTTGAGATATGATTATACATGTTGCTCTAGGATGAGGGCTCCACACCTTCCCTTTTCATGCAAATTTAATGATGATAAAACCTTGGCTTCTTATGCTAATGGTATATATGATTACTATGATCTGGAACAAATAGAAGAATTCGTTGCTTTTATGGGTGCTTATGAAATTGAATCTTTGTTTAAAGAGTATGAAAATCTTGATGATGTTGTTTACAGACCTGAAAATTTTGCTATCCTTAAATATTGCTATGAGAATTATAAATACAATTATGATATTGATGAATTTATTGAGAAAGTTTCCGCTGTCCGAGAAGAGACTAATATTTTGCAGGAGTCTATGGAAGAAGGAATTGATGAAACTGTGGGCTCATTGGATGAAAAATATGATGAGGAGAGCGAAGAACAAAAGGACGAAGAGCGGATTAGCTACCCGTGCCCACCTTCTAATGAGAGTAACTCTTCAACTCATACATTGTTTAATTTCCCTTCGTGCTTACCGAAGGATGATTGTTATGATGATTGTTATGATCTTGTTGATTCTTTTGAAATATCCCTTTATGATGGTGCTTGCTATGCTTGTGGCCAAGATGCCAATATGAATTATGCTTATGGAGATAAACTTGCTATAGTTCCTTATGTTAAACATGAAATTGTTGCTATTGCACCCACGCATGATAGTCCTATTATCTATTTGAATTCTCCCGACTACACTATATCGGAGAAGTTTGCCCTTATTAAGGATTATATTGATGGGTTGCGTTTCACTACTACACATGATGATTTTGATAGATACAATATGCATGTTCTTGCTGCTCCTACTTGCAATTATTATGAGAGAGGAACTATATCTCCACCTCTCTATGTTTCCATTATGATAAAATTGCAAGAAACTGTTTATACTATGCATTGGCCTTTATTATGTGTGCATGAATTGTTCTTTTATGACATGCCGATGCATAGGAAGAGAGTTAGACTTCATTGTCGCATGATATATGTTACTTTGTGCTCACTACTAAATCACAAATCATTGTTAATTAAAATTGGCTTTGATATACCTTGGGATCCGGGTGGATTCATTACTTGAGCACCTTATGCCTAGCTTAATGGCTTTAAAGAAATCGCAGCCAGGGAGACAACCCAGAAGTATTAGAGATTCATTTATTTCTGTTGAGTGCTTTTATATAGTTTAAAAACAAAAAATAAAGAGGGGAACCCAAAACTTTTCAAAAAGGAAAGTGAAAGTGAAAGAGACAAGCATTGTTGAAGTGGGGGAGCTCCTTGAACTTTGTTCGTGCTCATGGAAACTTTGTGAATCTTGATTACAGAAACTTCTCAACAAAAATAATTATCCCCTTGTACAATTCCATTGTATTATAAAAATAATGTGCCATGATTTTCCTTTAGGATATTTACATTGCTTGTTGGTTTGTGCGGTGCAGGACAGAAACTTTGGCTGTAGTGCGCGATTTTACATTTTTTTTGGAACATCAAATGGTTCTGAAACATTTTGCAATGTCTTTCTATACAAATTGTTTATTTTTTCAATTTTTTGCAGAATTGTTGGAGTAACATAAGTATGTTTAATGTTCATATTACTATAGACTGTCCTGTTTAAGACAGATTCTGTTTTTGATGCATAGTTTGCTTGTTTTGATGAAACTATCAATTTCTATCAGTGGATTAAGCCATGGGAAAGTTATATTACAGTAGCTACAATGCAAAAACAAAATATGAATTGGTTTTCAACAGTACTGAGAGTAGTGATTTGCTTTATTATACTAACGGATCTTACCGAACTTTCCGTTCAGTTTTGTGTGATTGAAGTTTTCAAGTTTTGGGAGAGATCGCGATGGATGAAGGAATAAGGAGTGGCAAAAGCCTAAGCTTGGGGATGCCCAAGGAACCCCAAGTAAATATTCAAGGACTCCCAAGCAACCAAGCTTGGGGATGCCCCAGAAGGCATCCCCTCTTTCTTCTAACAAGCATTGGTAATTTTACTTGGAGCTATATTTTTATTCATTGCATGATATGAGTAAATCTTGGAGCGTCTTCTGCATTTAGTTTTCACTTTTCTTTGATGCACCATGCTGGTATGAGATAGTCCTTGGTTGATTTATAGAATTCCCATTGCACTTCACTTATATCTTTTTTGTATGGCTTTATATAATGCTTCACGTGCTTCACTTATATCTTTTGAAGTTTGGATTGCCTGTTTCTCTTCACATAGAAAACCGCCATTTGTAGAATGCTCTTTTGCTTCACTTATATTTGTTAGAGCGTGGGCATATCTTTTGTAGAAAGGATTGAACTCTCTTGCTTCATTTATATGTATTTAGAGAGATGACAGGAATTGGTCATTCACATGGTTAGTCATAAAATCCTACATCAAACTTGTAGATCACTGAATATGATATGTTTGATTCCTTGCAATAGTTTTGCGATATAAAGATGGTGATATTAGAGTCATGCTAGTGGGTAGTTGTGGATTGTAGAAATACTTGTGTTGAGGTTTGTGATTCTCGTAGTATGCGCATATGGTGAACCATTATGTAACGAAGTTGGAGCATGAGGTATTTATTGATTGTCTTCCTTATGAGTGGTGGTCGGGGACGAGCGATGGTCTTTTCCTACCCATCTATCCCCCTAGGAGCATGCGTGTATTACTTTATTTTGATGACTAATAGATTTTTGCAATAAGTATGTGAGTTCTTTATGACTAATGTTGAGTCCATGGATTATACGCGCTCTCACCCTTCCATCATTGCTAGCCTCTTCGGTACCGTGCATTACCCTTTCTCACCTCGAGAGTTGGTGCAAACTTCGCCGGTGCATCCAAACCCCGTGATACGATACGCTCTATCACACATAAGCCTCCTTATATCTTCCTCAAAACATCCACCATACCTACCTATTATGGCATTTCCATAGCCATTCCGAGATATATTTCCATGCAACTTCCATCATCATCATATACATGACTTGAGCATTTATTTTCATATTTCTTTGCATGATCGTAATATAGCTAGCATGATGTTTTATGGCTTGTCCATTTTTTTGATGTCATTGCTACGCTAGATCATTGCACATCCCGGTACACCGCCGGAGGCATTCATATACAGTCATATTTTTGTCCTAGTATCGAGTTGTAATATTGAGTTGTAAGTAAATAAAAGCATGATGATCATCACTATTAGAACATTGTCCCATGATCAAAATGAAAGTGGCCAAAGAAGCCACACCCCCCTGAAAAAGATAGAGGCCAAAGAAGCCGACAAAAAAGGGGAAAAAGAAAAAAAGGAGAAGGGGTAATGTTACTATCCTTTTACCACAATTGTGCTTCAGAATAGCACCATGTTATTCATATATAGAGTCTCTTGAGTTATCACTTTCATATACTAGTGGTAATTTTCATTATAGAACTTGGCTTGTATATTCCAACGATGGGCTTCCTCAAATGCCCTAGGTCTTCATGAGCAAGCAAGTTGGATGCACACCCACTTAGTTTTAGTTTGAGCTTTCATACACTTATAGCTCTTAGTGCATCCATTGCATGGCAATCCCTACTCCTCGCATTGACATCAATTGATGGGCATCAACATAGCCCGTTGATTAGCCGCGTCGATGTGAGACTTTCTCCTTTTTGTCTTCTCCACACAACCTCCACCATCATATTCTATTCCACCTATAGTGTTATGTCAATGGCTCACACTCATGTATTGCGTGAAAGTTGAAAAGGTTTGAGAACGTCAAAAGTATGAAACAATTGCTTGGCTCGTCATCGGGGTTGTGCATGATTTGAATATTTTGTGTGGTGAAGATGGAGCATAGCCATACTATATGATTTTGTAGGGATAACTTTCTTTGGCCATGTTATTTTCAAAAGACATGATTGCTTTATTAGTATGCTCGAAGTATTATTGTCTTAATGTCAAATGATAGACTATTGCTTTGAATCACTCGTGTCTTAATATTCATGCCATGATTAGATTACATGATCAAGATTATGCTAGGTAGCATTCCACATAAAAAGTTATCTTTTTTATCATTTACATACTCGAGGACGAGCAGGAATTAAGCTTGGGCATGCTGATACGTCTCCATCATATCAATAATTTTTGATTGTTCCATGCCAATATTATACAACTTTCATATACTTTTGGCTTTTAAACTATTTTTGGGACTAATATATTGATCCAGTGCCCAGTGCCAGTTCCTGTTTGTTGCATGTTTTTTCTTTCGCAGTAAATCCATATCAAACGGAGTCCAAACGGGATAAAAACTGACGGCGATTTTTTGGAATATATGTGAATTTTGGGAAGTGAAATCAACGTGAGATGATGCTCGAGGGACCCACGAGGCCGGGGTGCGCCCTAGGCCCTCGTGCCCACCCCGTAAGGCGGTTGACGCCCTTCTTTCGCTGCAAGAAAGCTAAAAAATTGTGTCCAAAGTTCAGCCCAATCGAAGTTACGGATCTCCGGGAATTTAAGAAACATGAAAGGTCAAAATCAGGGAACGTAGAAACACAGAGAGACAGATCCAATCTCGGAGGGACTCTCGCCCCTCCCGTGCCATGGATTCCATGGACCAGAGGGGAAACCATTCTCCCATCTAGGGAGAAGGTCAAGGAAGAAGAAGAAGAAGAGGAAGAAGGGGGGCTCTCTCCCCCTCTCTCCTGGTGGCACCGGAACGCCGCCGGGGCCATCATCATCACCACAATCTACACCAACAACTTCACCACCACCATCACCAACTCTACCCCCCTCTATGCAGCAGTGTAACCCCTCTTTTACCCACTATAATCTCTACTTAAAAATGGTGCTCAATGCTATATATTATTTCCCGATGACGTATGGCTATCCTATGATGTTTGAGTAGATCTGTTTTGTCCTAGGGGTTAATTGATGATCGTGATTGGTTTGAGTTGCATGTTTTATTATTGGTAATGTCCTATGGTGCTCTCTGTGTCGCGCACGCGTGAGGGATCCCCGATGTAGGGTTTGCGTTATGTTCATGATTTGCTTATGGTGGGTGGCGTGAGTGACAGAAGCACAGACCCGAGTAAGTAGGTTGTTTGTGTATGGGAGTAAAGAGGAATTGATGCCTTATAATGCTATGGTTGGGTTTTACCTTAATGATCTTTAGTAGTTGCGGGTGCTTGCTAGAGTTCCAATCATAAGTGCATATGATCCAAGAAGAGAAAGTATGTTAGCTTATGCCTCTCCGTCAATTAAAATTGCAATAATGATTACTGGTCTAGTTATCGATTGCCTAGGGACAAATAACTTTCTTGTGTAACAACAAGCTCTTTACTAAATCTAACTTAGTTGTGTCTTCATATAAATAGCCCCTACTTTTTATTTATGTGCTCTTTATTATTTTGCAAACCTATCCAACAACACCTACAAAGTACTTCTAGTTTCATACTTGTTCTAGGTAAAGCGAACGTTAAGCGTGCGTAGAATTGTATCGGTGGTCGATAGAACTTGAGGGAATATTTGTTCTACCTTTAGCTCCTCATTGGGTTTGACACTCTTACTTATCGAAAGAGGCTACAATTGATACCCTATACTTGTGGGTTATCAGGGATCGTAACAGTTTTCAAGGGAAGAGTATTCAACCCAAATTTATAGATTCGACACAAGGGGAGCCAACGAATATTTGAAGGTATTAGCAACTGAGTTGTCAATTCAACCACACCTGGAGATTAATTATCTGCAGCAAAGTGATCAGTAGCAAGCTAGTTTGATAGTTTTGATAGCAGTGATAGTAGCAATAGTAACGGTAATAGTGATAGTGATAGCAGTAATTTGGTAGCAAGTGTAACAGTGATGATAGCAGTAGTGACTTAGCAAGAACAATATAATATAAATTTGTAGGCATTGGATCGGTGACTTGTTGGATGATATTCATCATGAGAGGGTTATAACCTAGGGTGATACGGCGCTAGCTCCAGTTCGTTGATATAATGTAGGCATGTATTCCGTAAATAGTGATACGTGCTTTATTAAAAGAACTTGCATGACATCTTTTGTCCTACCCTCCCGTGGCAGCGGGGTCCATATTAGAAACTAAGGGATATTGAGGCCTCCTTTTAATAGAGAACCGGAACAAAGCATTAACACATAGTGAATACATGAACTCCTCAAACTACTGTAATCACCGGAAGAAGTCCCGGTTATTGTCACTCCGAGGTTACCGGACCATAACACGTAGTAGCTGACTATAACTTGCAAGATCGGATCTAGAACATGGATATAATGGTGATAACATAAACAGTTCAGATCTGAAACCATGGCACCCGGGCCCAAAGTGACAAGCATTAAGCATGGCAAAGTCATAACAACATCAATCTAGGAACATAGTGGATACTAGGGATCAAACCCTAACAAAACTAACTTGATTACATGATGTATCTCATCCAACTCCTCACCAACCAGCAAGCCTACGAAGGAATTACTAACTCCTGGTGGGGACCATCATGGAATTGGCAATGGAGAAGGGTTGGTGATGATGAAGAATGAAGATCCCCCTCTCAGGAGCCCCAAGCGGACTCCAGATCTGCCCTCCCGGGGAAGAACAGGGCTTGGCGGCGGCTCCGTCTCGTGGATCACGATAATTCTTTATCTCTTGATTTTTTTTCTCCGAAAATAGGTTTTTATAGCGTTGGTTTCAGGGTCTGCGCGGCCACTAGCTGGGGACAACCCACTTGGGCGCACCATGAGAGGGGGGTGCGCCCTGGTGGGTTGTGCCCATTGTCCGTGTCAAAACCGGCGGATCTCGGGTAGGGGGCCCCGAACTGTGCGTCTAAGGCGGATGGTAACAGGAGGCAGGGAACACGATGTTTTACCCAGGTTCGGGCCCTCTTGATGGAGGTAAAACCCTACGTCCTGCTTGATTTATTCTTGATGATATGGGTATTACAAGAGTTGATCTACCACGAGATCGGAGAGGCTAAACCCTAGAAGCTAGCCTATGGTATGATTGTATGTTATTGTATCCTACGGACTAAAACCCTCCGGTTTATATAAACACCGGAGGGGGCTAGGGTTACACAAGGTCGGTTACAAAGGAGGAGATATACATATCCGTATTGCCTAGCTTGCCTTCCACGCCAAGTATAGTCCCATCCGGACACGGGACGAAATCTTCAATCTTGTATCTTCATAGTCCAACAGTCCGGCCAAAGGATATAATCCGGCTGTCCAGATACCCCCTAATCCTGGACTCCCTCAGTAGCCCCCGAACCAGGCTTCAATGACGATGAGTCTGGCACACAGTATTGTCTTCGGCATTGCAAGGTGGGTTCTTCTCCAATTTCCAAGTGTTTGTAAGCGGTGTCCGGCCCCATAAATGTTGAATCTCTTGGCTTCTGTGCCCAATAAGGGCTATTTCCCATGCGTCGAATGAATACGAGGCGCCAGGGTATTTTTACATTTGCCCCCCTAGCCAGATAAATAAATTGTCTATTAAAGGGATAGGGATTCTTAGATCCGATCCACACCATCCTCCCCTCAGCGAGAATCCATCAGAGCGCGTTTCGGAAAGATCCATTCCAGCATGGCCGACCTCCGCAGCTCCTCCTCCCGCCCCCGTAGCCCTAAGCCCGGTGATTGGGAGAGGTGTTCAGTCCCACACAGTTGATTGGTCGAACTGCAGACCAAGGGATTTCTCCCTCCGGCGTATATGGTGCCCGTTTGAGACGGGCTCGCCACCTACAATGGCGGGGAGCAAGCGGAGAGCTTTCCCTGTCCCTCCATGGGGGAGCAGGTCTGCCTTGTTCCTTATTTACTAAGGGGACTTGGATTTCCAATTCATCCGTTTCTCCGCAGGCTCCTGGAGTTCTACGGCCTCCAATTACACAATTTCACCCCTGCCTCCATTCTACATATCGCCGCTATGTTGCTCTCTGCAGTTGTTCCTGGGCTGCGAGGCTCACTTCGAGCTGTGGAAAAGGCTATTTTGCCTCGTCCCTCGCACACAGAGGGGATCACTTTATCAAGTGGGTGGAGATGAAATATGGCGCATCGCCGATACCGGATACCTGTCCGGTACCCCGAAGAAGTCGTCCGAAGACTGGCCTTCAGAATGGTTTTATATGGAGGACGTTCCCCTTCCGGACCCTGTTCGACGGGGTCTTCCTGAGTTCAACAATGCTCCTCTGAAGAAGCGCCGAAGTTGGCGCCCATGGAGCCCCTAGGTGGAAGACAACAGAGAAGTCATCTATCTGATGAACCGGATCAAAGCTCTGGCTCAATCAGGATTGACAATAATCGAAGTTATGTCGATTTGCATAATGCGGGGAGTGCAACCACTTCAATATCGTGGGCACCCCTTGTGGTGTTATAACGGGGTGGATGACGCCACCCGCTGCGGGCGTAAGGGTCCGGACAATGCTGTCGCTTTAGCAAAAATTCTGTCCGAATTGTTCAAGGATGAGGAAGAGGAGTTCACCCGCATTAAGCCATGGGACGGATTCTCCATGTACAATCCTGCAAGCTGGGTAAGTTATATCTCCCTACTCCCATTTTTCCCGCGTTCTTTGTCGTAAGTATTCACCTTGCCACTTTTGCGGCAGGAATTGCGAAAAGCCATAAAGGAGGTCAGCAGCCCTTCTCCACAACCAGAGGACCCTGACCGGGCCCTCGACTCCGGAATCGAAGAAGATTCAATTATATCTGTGGAGCTAATAGACCGGCAGTTCTATCAGTTAAGCTGCGACGATGCCATGGTGCCAATTACGGTCGACTATCCCGAACTGCTCCCTGCATCGCACGTAAGAAAAAACAAAACTCCCAACTCCAAAACTAGGATCCCCTTTTAGACACTTCACCCACCATATACACATGGCATTTTACAGGGAAGGCATTCGGGACGCCCTGCCGAACCCGCAGCGACACGCCAACAGGAGGCACCGAGGCCGAGTAGGCCAAAAAGGAAGGCAGTCAGGACGGAGACGCTGGCGCAAAGGTATAACAAACCCCGCTCTGTGGTTGTCGTCTTTCTCGAAATATAATGACGCCCATGTTTCTTTAACAAAAAAAATGCTCGCCGGAATATGTCCGGCGATGTTACTAACCATGCTTCCACCAGCCGGGCGCCTGGACCGGACATAGAGGTGGAAGCCGATTTGGGGCGGGCGCAGGATAATCCCCCTACGAAGGATGCAGATAGATTATCCGCTACAAACTCAGAAGTGGAAAGCGCCATGAATCATAGGCGCCGCCGGGCCGTACTCCGTGACGCGTGTTTCTCACCAGAGGCATTTGATGCCTTCAATTCTAGAGAGGCGTACCTCTGAGCTGCTCAAGATGGTCTAGCCAGAGCCATGGATCAGTATGTAAAGGATGTACGGGTAAGTAAATCTGACAACTTATATGTATCAGTAGCCCCTGAGACTTGAAACAGTTAGCAAAACTGATTTAAGGATCATCTTTATTGTGCATTTTCTTACAGAGAAGAATACTAGGCTGTCAGAGGAGCTAGAGGAATGCAAGACCCAACTGCGGGATGTTGTGGCCGCATTGCAGGAACCGAAAAAGTCCCCTGCTGGTAACATTTACTTTAAAGAATGATGGTTACCACATAATGTGCGGCATGGCTGCAGATCTAAGAACAGATGTTGCAGATGAATCCGGAGAAAATCCGGAGGACCAGCATGTTATGCGACAGCTAGAGGCTGGCAAACGCATGCTGACTGAGGTTAGGTGGGAGAAAACAATCTCCAAGACGCCAATATTAAGCTGAGCGTGGAACTAAAAGACGTTCGGGGCCAGCTTGCAGACTCCGAGAAGGAGAATAAGCGGCTTCGGCGCGGCATTTTCAGTAAGTGCTTGAACGACTCCTTTTAAGGGAGTTCGGCGAAGAAGCCGACTAACACGTTATGTCTGTAGGTATGCTGACGGGTCGTCCCGCGGAGGAAATGCCCGGGTCTGCGGGTGATCTTCTATCTGAGCTGTCACATCTGCACGAGCAAGTTCGGCAGGTGATGCAGGGTGTTGCCCAGGCCTTGTGGCCGTCCGTCTCCCTGCCAGAGGGCGTTGCAGAGCTTGCGGAGAAGCTCAAGGGAGCACGGCGGCGCTTCCGATTATGGAAGATATCAGCCTGCCGACAGGGTGCTAGAGAAGCCTGGGCCATGGTGAAGACGCGGTATACCAAGGCAGACCCAAATCACATGGCCGAGGTCGGACCTGTGGGGCCCGACGGAAAAGAGATCCCCGTTAGCTTAGTTTATGGGCAAGTAGAATTAGCCGCAAAGTATTCCCAACAGGATTGTAAGCTAGACCGCCTGTTGGATGGTATAGAAGAGGAATTTAGTCAGTCTGCATGACTATGTAATGAAAGTGACATGTATAATGCCTTCTAGCCGGATTGTAGATCATTTGTCTTGGCGGACCTTTTCGCTTCAACCTCGGGACCCGATAGTCCGGAGTGTATCCGAATACCCGCACAGTTATATAAGAACCGGGGCATGCGTGGAGACCAGGCGTAGGGGTCATAAGTGCTTGAACAGACAAGTGCCCAACTAGTTATGTTATATTACATGGGTAGTAAGAAACATCTTCCAGGGAGAATAGTTCCGTTAAGGGTTCCTTTCCCTGGGTAAGCATGCCCTAAAGTGCATGTCCGGACTGCGATAGGAAACGCAGGAAAAACATCTGGGGGCAGGTATGGAAAATAACTAAAAATCATCTTTTGTTCACCGACCGAATATTCCCTTAAGAACGCTAGCTTTCGGCTTCACCCAGTCTGAGGTACACATCCGGCTGACCCGGCAGTAACAATCGCAGAGGTGCTCCCCTTATGCCCTAGCCGAATTAACGGGAACGTAGGGCATAAATACAAGAGCCAGGCAACCCAGCTTGGCCAAAACTTAAGTCATATCGATGCATATAATGGCGAAAAAAGGTACATGTGGAAGCATAACACATGTGCGGGGCACGAGGCCCAAATAAATAATTAAGCTTCTGTGAAAGAAGCCCCCAGGTATGATGAGCGCGGCTGGCGCATCTATAATGTGCAAGCGAGGCACAAGTTGGCCCTTGAAGGCCTAGAGAAAGAATAAAAGAAAGGAAGAAAGAAAAACAAGACAGATAATGTATATGCAAAAAATGGACAAAGGGAGGGGACGAACATAGAGTCCGGTGCTAGGCGTAGAATCTTCGGAGCCTGGCCGCGTTCCATGGGTTCGGCTCGAGTCGACTAGTCGATGCATCCCACAGTCGGTATGCTCCACCGGTCAGAACTTGGTCAATAATGAAGGGACCTTCGCATTTGGGATCGAGCTTGTTCTTTTTCTTATCCGGCAGGCGTAGAACTAGTTCGCCAACGTTATAAGTTTTGGCCCGTACTTCTCTGCTTTGGTATCTATGAGCCTGTTGCTGATAAAATGCGGAACGGGCTTTGGCTACGTCGCGCTCCTCCTCCAGGGTGTCCAGACTGTCCTGCCAATCGAGCTCGGCTTCTCTTTCTTCGTACATGCGCACTCGAGGTGAGTCATGAATTATGTCACAGGGCAAGACTGCCTCTGCGCCATACACCATAAAGAAGGGTGTATATCCGGTACTACGATTCGGCGTGGTCCGCAGCCCCCAGAGTACAGAGTCGAGCTCCTCTACCCAGTGCGTCTTAGACTCCGTTAAGGAACGCACTAATCTGGGTTTAATGTCGCTTATTATAAGACCGTTTGCTCACTCGACTTGACCGTTGGTTTGTGGGTGATAGACTGAAGCATAATCCAGCTCAATTCCCATTTTGCTGCACCAGAGTTTTACCTCATCGGCTGTGAAGTTTGTGCCGTTGTCAGTGATGATGCTGTGGGGGACGCCATAACGGTGTACGACCCCAGATATGAAGTCTATCACTGGTCCGGATTCGGCTGTTTTAACAGGTTTGGCGTCTATCCATTTGGTGAATGTATCCACCATGACCAGTAAGTATTTTTTCTTGTGGGTTCCCCCTTTAAGGGGTCCAACCATGTCAAGCCCCCGGACTGTGAAGGGCCACGTAATGGGGATTGTTTGGAGGGCGGTGGGTGGCATGTGGCTTTGATTTGCAAAGAGTTGGCAACCGGCGCAACGTTGGACCAAGTCATGTGCATTTGCCCGGGCCGTTGGCAATAGAATCCTGTACGGAAGGCCTTGCTTACAAGAGCCCGGGCTGCAGCATGGTGACCGCCGAGTCTGGCGTGTATTTCTGCCGAAAGGTTCCGCCCTTCCTCTTCGGAGATGCACCTTTGAAGGACTCCGGTAGTGCTTTTTTTATAGAATTCTCCCTCGTGGACCCTGTAGGCCTTAGATCGCCGCACTATGCAGCGTGCCTCATTTTGGTCCTCCGGAAGTTCCTGCCTAGTTAGGTAGGCCAGGAATGGTTCTGTCCACGGGGCGATAATGGCCATTATTACGTGCGCTGAAGGTGTTATTTTGGTGGTGGAGCCTCCGATTGTGTCAGAGTATTCGGTATCGGGCATTTTGGCCGGGTCCGGACTATTGTTGCCGGTGTCCCCTTCCCTTACTACGGATGGCTTGAACAGCCTTTCCAAAAATATGTTGGGGGGACTGCGTCGCGTTTTGCGCTGATGCGGGCGAGGATATCCGCCGCTTGATTGTTTTCCCGAGCCACATGGTGAAATTCGAGTCCCTCGAACCGAGCTGACATTTTTAGGGCGGCGTTTCAGTAGGCCGCCATTTTCGGATCCTTGGCTTCAAAGTCTCCATTTATTTTTGAGGTTTGAATCCCCACGCACTTCCAGGCGTTGAATGCCCATGGAGACTGCCATCCGAAGACCATGCAATAGAGCTTTGTATTTGGCTGCGTTGTTGGAGTCTGTATACAATATTTGCAGGACGTACTGAACGGTATCTCCGGTTGGGGACGTCAGGACGACGCCAGCCCCTAGACCAGCCAGCATTTTAGAACCGTCAAAGTGCATGATCCAATTGGAGTATGTGTCGTACTCTTTAGGGAGTTCGGCCTCCGTCCATTCGGCGACAAAGTCGGCCAATACTTGCGACTTAATGGCCCGTTGAGGTTTGTATGTTATGTCGAACAGGAGGAGCTCAATGGCCCATTTAGCAATCCGGCCCGTGGCGTTGCGGTTGTTTATAATATCATTAAGTGGCACTTCCGAGGCTACTGTAATCGAACACTCTTGAAAGTAGTGTCGCAGCTTCCGGGATGCCATGAATACCGCATAGGCTATCTTTTGATAATGTGGGTACCGTGATTTGCATGGAGTGAGGACAGTGGATACATAGTATACCGGCTTTTGAAGAGGGAATGTATGTCCGGCAGCTTCTCGTTCGACGACGAGCACTGCGCTTACAACTTGATGAGTTGCCGCAATGTACAACAGCATTGGTTCGCCGATGTTTGGCGCGGCCAGGATTGGGTTGGTTGCCAAAATGGCCTTTATTTCTTCCAATCCGGCTGTGGCAGTGTCCGTCCACTCAAAGTGGGCGGTGCGCCGAAGGAGGCGATAAAGGGGTAAAGCCTTTTCTCCTAAGCGGGAGATAAAGCGGCTTAGAGCCGCCACGCATCCAGTTAACTTCTGGATTTGTTTGAAGTCTGTTGGGGTAGCCAAATGTGATAAAGCTTGGATTTTGGCCACATTAGCTTCAATACCTCTACTGGAGACAATGAAACCCGGGAGCTTTCCGGCTGGTACGCCGAAAACGCATTTTTCCGGATTGAGCTTGATGTCGTATGTTCGGAGGTTGTCGAATGTGAGCCTCAAGTCGTCTACCAAAGAGTCGACGTGCTTGGTTTTGACGACCACATCGTCTACGTATGCCTCTACTATTTTGCCGATTTGTTTCTCCAGACATGTCTGAATCATGCGCTGATATGTTGCGCCCGTGTTTTTGAGCCCAAAAGGCATTATATTGAAACAGAAGGGACCGTATAGTGTGATGAATGCCGTTGTGGCTTGGTCGGACTCCGCCATCTTGATTTGGTGGTAACCGGAGTATGCGTCGAGGAAACACAATGACTCGTGTCCTGCGGTGGCATCGATAATTTGATCGATGCGGGGGAGGGGGAAGGGATCCTTTGGGCAAGCTTTATTGAGGTCCTTGAAATCGACACAAAGGCGCCAGGATTTATCCTTCTTTAGTACCATCACCAGGTTTGCTAGCCAGTCCGGGTGTTTTATTTCTCTAATGAATCTGGCCTCCAATAAATGCTAGTTCCTCTCCCATGACTTGTCTCTTAGGTTCAGAGAAATGCCGAAGAGCCTACTTGACCGGCTTGAATCCCTTTAGAATATTGAGGCTGTGCTCGGCCAGCCTGCGTGGGATTCCTGGCATGTCTGAAGGGTGCCAGGAAAAAATGTCCCAGTTCTCACGTAGGAACTCTCGTAGTGCGGCATCTACGTCAGGGTTTAATTGTGCCCCGATGGAAGCTGTTTTTGTAGGGTCCGTTGGATGGACTTGGAATTTGACTATTTCATCCGCCGGTTTAAAGGAGGTGGACTTGGATCTCTTATCGAGTATCACATCATCCCTGTTCACCGTGGAGCTCATCATAGTCAGTTCCTCAGCCGCTAGGGCTTCGGATAAGGCCTCGAGGGCCAGTGCAGCTGTCTTGTTTTCGGCGCGGAGTGCTGTGTCCGGATCACTAGCAAGAGTGATAATTCCATTGGGCCCGGGCATTTTGAGCTTCATGTACCCGTAATAGGGTATGGCTTGGAAGATTGTGAACGCCTCCCGCCCTAACAGCGTGTGGTAACCGCTACTGAACGGGGCCACTTGGAACGTAATCTCTTTGGACCTATAATTCTCCGGCGTGCCGACACCACATCTAGTGTGATTTTGCCTGTACAGCGTGCTTCCCGACTGGGGATTATTCCTCTAAAGGTTGTGCTGCTTCGCTCGATGCGGTTCCAGTCTATTTCCATTTTTTGAAGGGTTTCCTCATATATGAGGTTTAATCCGCTGCCACCGTCCATGAGTACCTTGGTGAGTCGAAAGCTGTCCACAATTCGACTGAGGACCAGTGCGGCTGGTGCTCAGGCTGTTCGAAATTTAGGTTCATCACTGGCATTGAAGGTAATAGCCGTGTCACTCCATGGATTTATTGCTGCTATGTGGTAGATTTCGGCCATGCTGCGGAGTGTTCGCTTGCGCTTATTATTTGACGCAAATGTCTCAAAGACTGTTAACCCGTATTGTTATCCACGGGATGGTGCTCTGTGGCATTTGGGATAAGAAGATCCTCACCACTTTTGGCCACCTGCCGGAGTATCCAACATGCTCTAAGGCCATGCGTTGCTATTGTATCCGATGTACTATGAATTTTGCAAGGTCCATTCAGCCATCCCTCCAGTACGGTTCCATGCCCTATAGAGGGTTTTTGCTTTTTGGTAGTTGACCCGGGTGTCTTTTGATAGTGCACCCTTTTATTTCGGACTGGGTTCGTATTTAGGGTCGGATTATCCCAAAAGTGTGTTTCGGTTTTCCAGGCACTTTCCATCGCACGGTACTTTCATACTATGGACGCCAAGTCAGCGAAGCGTGATATGTCAGGGCAACTTAAGGCGTTAAGGATCCCCTTGTTCGTGCAATTATTGCAGAAAAGTGAGATTGCATCTTCTTCATGACAGTCCTTAACCTTGTTCAACACAAGGAGGAATCTGGCCCAATAATGATGTACTGCTTCATGGGGCTCTTGTCTGATGTTGGAAAGATCGCTTATGTTTGGGTGGGTGGGTGGAATTGAATCCGAACCCTTACCCGATCTGGGATCCAGGGGCCGAGGAGTTTCCAATTTTGGAAGTTCCGGTTCCGGGGTGTTACCTGATAATCCTGGCCCGCTGCCTGACTCTAAGTTTAGGGATTGGATGTTGTCCTTCCGCGAACGGGCATCCGGCTCAGAGAGCTCGGGAATCCGGAAATAATTAGTCCTCAAGATAGAGGAAAGGTCGCCGCATTGTTCCTCCACCACTGCAATATGATGGGTGACCGGTGGAGAGTTAATCTCCCTTTGATCGGGTTTAAGCCCAATCCGATCATAGTCCGTAGCGACCCCCAAGGCGGTGATGCGATCCAAGAGCTCATTTAAGGAAGCGAGATCCATTGGATCCATCTGTTAGGCGAGTACCGATTTGACGTGGAGGCTGTTTTCGATGACCCGAGAAGTCATCATTGGCGCGGCGGCCGAACAGGCGGTCATGATGAAACTGCCTAGCTGGAGAGTTTGGCTGACAGCCAAAGCTGCCCCAACAGTAGTACCGTCTTTAAAGACGAGATGAGACATCCTTCCTTCTGGCGACGGCACAGTGGAACTCTCAATAAAAGCACCAATGTCGGTGTCAAAACAGGCGGATCTCGGGTAGGGGGTCCCGAACTATGCGTCTAAGGCAGATGGTAATAGGAGGCAGGGAACATGATGTTTTACCCAGGTTCGGGCCCTCTTGATGGAGGTAAAACGCTACGTCCGGCTTGATTTATTCTTGATGATATAGGTATTACAAGAGTTGATCTACCACGAGATCGGAGAGGCTAAACCCTAGAAGCTAGCCTATGGTATGATTGTATGTTATTGTGTCCTACGGACTAAAACCCTCTGGTTTGTATAAACGCCGGAGGGGGCTAGGGTTACACAAGGTCGGTTACAAAGGAGGAGATATGCATATCTGTATTGCCTAGCTTGCCTTCCACGCCAAGTAGAGTCCCATCCTGACACGAGACGAAGTCTTCAATCTTGTATCTTCATAGTCCAACAGTCCGGCCAAAGGATATAATCCGGCTGTCCAGATACCCCCTAATCCTGGACTCCCTCACCCACCCAGGGGCCCCTCTCTGGTACGTCTTGGCTCCAGAAATTCTTATATATTATAAAAAATTCCTCACAAAGTTTCGTTTCATTCCGAGAACTTTTATTTCTGCACAAAAATAACACCATGGTAGTTCTACTGAAAACAACGTCAGTCCGGGGTTAGTGTCATTCAAATCATGCAAATTAGAGTGCAAAACAAGAGGAAAATCATTAAGAAAAGTAGATACGTTGGAGATGTATCAGCTATACATGCTGGTGGATAAGTGTGCTCGGATGGAGGAAGGAAGGAAGTTGCCCAGAGAGGATGATTGCATCAATGTTGATTCAGAGGATGAAGATGAATCAACCAGTCACAGGAAGGGCAAGAAGCGCAGTAAGAAGCCAAGAGATAAGGCAGTGATGAATGTAGAAGGTTCGGGCACACCTAGTTCCGGCAAGAAGGCCAAGGCTGAGGGCCCCGGGAAGGAAGTTGCCGCTTGCACAGCCTGTCGGGAAGCCGCTGCCGCCGAGAAAGCTAGGAATGGCGATGGCCCGTACTACTAGATCCACCGGACCAAGGGCCATGACCTTTAGGAGTATTACCAGGTTGAGCAACTTGTCAAGAAACAGAGGGCAGAATATGGTAAGCGTGACAAGGAAAAAGGTCAGAATGCCACTGGCGGAAAGGGCCGAGGTGGTGAAGCAAATCGCCCCGGCAAAACATTTTAGAACCAACGAAAATACGCCAGGGACCAAGAGAAGGAAGTATGTGATGATGTGAGTGAAGAGGGGAATGAAGAGGAAGCCTTTGAGCAGGAATTTCAGAAGGCCACTGATGGCCTATGGATTGATGGGGGTGCATCTTTGCACGCCTCCCACCGCCAGCTCAAGCGATGTGCACGAGAGATCAATGACGTGGAGCCAGCACCAGAGGCCCGGAAACCGCTCAAATAGTCCCACACGCCAATCATCTTTGATGAGGAGGATCATCCTGGCCGCACCACCGCGGTAGGATGCTTGCCATTGTTGGTCTCCCCAACAATTCACAACCCCAAGGTCACAAAGATGTTAGTGGATGGCGGGGCCGGGCTAAATCTAATTTCCCCAGCAGTCATCAACAAGCTTCAGATAGGAGAAGAAGAGCTAGAGATTACTGGCACATTTCAAGGAGTTAACCCCGACAGGAGCCATCCTAAAGGGAAGATTACATTGCCGGTGACGTTTGGGGGAGAGCTAAACTACCGGACAGAGATGGTTGTGTTTGATGAGGTTGATCTCCCCATGTCGTGCAATGGGATTCTTGGGCGCCCGGCCCTGGCCAAGTTCATGGCAGCATCCCACTATGCTTATAACACTCTGAGGAAGCCTGGGCCACTCGGAGTCATCACTATCCCATCAGATGAGAAGGATGCAATTATCTGCGTGGATAAGATGTACCGGGATGTAGTTGCAGTAGAGGTTGCGGCAGCAACAGCTCCCGCCAAGCCTAGCAAAGGAAAGAAAAGGGATTGTAGGACCTCCGGCAAGGAGTCCGGGAAGCGTGCCCCCCCCCCCCCGCCTAGTGCACGGCACCAATTGATGACGTGCCAGATTGTTCCAATAGCAAGAGATACAAGGTTGCTGCATCCCAAGTGAAGAAGGACCCGGCAGGGCTGGCTGGCGTTGACGGTACTTTCACCATCAGCGCCACCCTTGATGACAAATAGGAAAGCACGCTCGTTGCCTTCCTGCGGGAGAATATCAATGTGTTTTCCTGGCAACCATCTGATATCCCCGGTGTTCCTAGGAAGGTAATCGAGCACCACCTAGATGTCTGCCCACACGCCCGACCTGTCAAGTAGAAAGTCCAGAAGCAGGCCTTGGAAAGGTAGTAGTTTATTGCCGAGGAAATCAAGAAACTGGAGGCAGCTGGTTTGGTTATAGGAGTACTGCATCCTACATGGCTCGCAAATCTAGTGGTAGTCCAGAAAGCAAATGAGAAATGGAGGCTTTGCATTGATTTCATAGATCTCAACAAGGCTTGCCCGAAGGACCCATTTCCCTTGCCGCATATCGACCAGATTTTGGATTCCACTTCAGGGTGTGACTTGCTCTCCTTTCAGGACACATATTCCGGATATCACCAGATCTTTATGTCCAAATAAGATGAACAGAAGACATCGTTCATCACTCCATGTGGTACGTACTGCTTTGTCCGCATGCCCATTCAGACTAAAGAGTGCCGGATCCAATTTTGCAAGGGCAGTTCAGATTGGTTTT
Organism: Triticum aestivum; assembly: GCF_018294505.1. Classification (NCBI taxonomy): domain Eukaryota; kingdom Viridiplantae; phylum Streptophyta; class Magnoliopsida; order Poales; family Poaceae; genus Triticum; species Triticum aestivum. Next base: position 315,928,205 of record NC_057803.1, read on the forward strand.
GAGCCACAGTTATACAGAAACATAGAAAGCCTATATGGATGATATTTTGGTCAAAACCAAGGATAAGACCACTCTTATCCAGGATTTGGAGGAAACATTTGCTAATCTGCGCAAGATCAATTTGAAGCTTCATCCGGAGAAGTGTGTGTTTGGTGTCCCCTCCGGCAAGTTGCTTGGTTTCTTCGTGTCCCATCAGGGGATCAAAGCTAACCCTGACAATATCAAAGCCATCGAGCAGATTCAAGCACCAAGGACAGTTAAGGATGTGAGGCACTTGACAGGATGCGTTGCTGTGCTAACTAGATTCATTTCCAAGTCTGCCAAGCGTGCCCTGTTGTTCTTTAAAATTTTGAAGAAGGCAGGGCCTATAAAGTGGACCCCGGAAGTAGAAGCAGCTCTGTAGGAGTTGAAGGCCTACCTATCGTTTGTGCCTACGCTGGTTGCACCTAAACCCCAAGAGCCATTGTTGCTATACTTGGCGGCAACCAACCAAGTGGTCAGCGCAACCTTGGTAGCACGTCGAGAAGTAGATGAGGCAGAAAGTGGATAGATAACGGCAGTCAGAAAAGGATCAGGACAGCAGTGAGTACGACAACGAAAGCAACCCCAAGGACGCAGCAAGGAAGAAAGCGATGCAGCGCCCAGTGTACTTCGTCAGCTCCTTGTTGAAAGGGGCTAGATCAAGGTACTCTGACATGCAAAAGTTGATCTTTGGTCTCATTATGGCATCAAGGAAACTGTGCCACTACATCCAAGCCCATGAGACCATGGTTGTCACTCGTTTTCTGTTGCAAAGGATACTCCAAAACCATGAGGCTACCGGTAGAATAGTTGAGTGGGCTTTGGACTTATCCAACTTTGGTTTGAAGTTTGAGAGCACATCAACTATTCAGACTAGGGCGTTGGCAGAGTTTATTGCAGAATGGACGCCAACCACTGATGAGGAAGTGACTGACACAGCTATCCCCGGCAAGGAATCACCCCAAGAATGGATTATGTATTTTGATGGTGCTTTTTCCCTACAAGGTGCAGGGGCTAGCGTGCTTATTTTTGCACCCTCCGGGGAGCACTTGAAGTACGTCATCCAAATGCATTTTGCCCAGGAAGAATCCACCAACAATACAGCTGAGTATGAAGAGCTCCTTGCCGGTCTCAGAATTGCGGCAGAATTGGGAATCAAGAAGTTGATCATATGAGGAGATTCACAGCTTGTGGTGAGACAAGTCAACAAGGAATCGAAGTCCATTGATGGAAGCATACGTCGAGGAAGTGAAGATATTGGAGGAGCAATTTGATGGGTTACAAACAGGGCACATACCCGATGCGTAAAACAACATAGCTGATCACCTGTCAAAGTGTGTTGCGTAGAAGCTTCGTGTGGTACCAGGAACTTTTGTTCTCTGTCTCTCTCAGCCCTTCGTATAACCAGCCACAACGGCCTGGAAAAGGAGAAAGTTGGACTATGGTAAGCCTCTCCCGGTCGAGCCGTCCGCTCCCGGCAGAGACCCTGCCGAAAACAACTCCTCACAGCCTGCCGGACCAACCCCTCTAGCCGCGCCTATGGACTCTATGAACGAGGTTGGTGCTCCCACAGCAAAGGAGGTGCCGCTAGTCCATGTTGCCGAGCCCCAGGCTCCAACTTGGGCAAGGCACATTATCCGGTTCCTCCAAACCAGAGAACTTCCCGGAAACCAAGATAAAGCTGAGAAAGTAGCCCGGATGGCTAGTATGTATCAGTTTGTCGATGACACTCTATACAGAAGGAGGCCCAACGGTGTGAAAATGAAGTGTGTCTGCCGGGAGGATGGAAAGGAACTGATGGCTGAGATTCATAGAGGAATGTGCGGCTCACACATGGGATCAAGGGCATTAGTTGGGAAAACATCCCAGCAAGGATTCTATTGGCCCACAGCCCTCCAAGATGCAGTCGAGCTCATCACGACATGTGAAGTCTGTCAGTTCCATTCCAAGAGAACACACTTGCCTGCCCAAGCCCTTCAGACAATCCCTTTATCATGGCCATTTTCTGCCAACAATCGGGAGCTTTAAATTCTTGTTTGTCGCTATTGACAAGTTTACAAAGTTGCCGCAAGTGACTGCTGTGAGAAATGTGACTGCTCGGTCAGCTATCAAGTTCTTGAAAGAATTGGTGTGTCATTTTGGAGTTCCAGCAAGGATCATCACCGACAACGGCACCCAATTCACGATCTACGCCTTCATGCAATATGTTCGTACCCTCGGATGCAAGATCTCATTTGCCTCTATGGCACACCCCCGGAGCAATGGACAAGCTGAGAGGGCGAATGCTGAAGTGTTATGTGGACTCAAGACAAGAACTTTCGGTACGCTGCAGAAGCACGTCAAGCGGTGGATCGAGGAGCTGTCGGTAGTTCTCTATTCCCTCAGAACGACACCTAACCGAGCTACCGGGCAGACTCCCTTCTCCCTGGTCTACGGGGAAGAAGTAGTTATCCCCATGACACTCATTTAAGGGTCCCCACGAGTTCTTGCCTGCGATGAAGTAGCGCAAGATCAGCACCGGCGTGATGACGTTGTGCTACTCGAGGAGAACCGTTTTCGGGCTGCTACGCGTGTTGCACGCTACCAGCAAGCCCTGCGTCGCTATCACAGCCACAGGGTTCATGCCCGGTGTCTTGAGGAAGGTAACCTTGTCCTTAGGCGCATTCAATCCGCCAAGGGTACAAACAAGCTATCACCAAAGTGGGAAGGCCCTTACCTGGTGGTACGAGTCACCAGACCCGGCGCAGTCCGTCTGGAGACCAGAGATGGCACTCAGTTGCAAAACTCATGGAATATTGAGCATCTTCGCAAGTACTACCCGTAAGGCGCGAGTGCCTGCAGCCACCCTTTTTTATAGGCCTTGACTCAGCTGCATGTAACCCCTCGTACGAAGCCGGGGTGATGACCCCGTGCAAGAGAAAATAAGGAAGTGTTGTAGGGGGGCCCAACTAAGATTGCACGCATGCATGAGCACACCAAGATCACATCATAAGTATTTCATGAGAATTTGCACATGCATATAGATAGGATCACATCCTGCATTCATTCTCATCTACATGAAGAGGCAGGTTCCTGCCGTGAACTTGGCCTCGTCAAGGGACGAGAAGATTGCACGGCACAGCGATCCCTAGCAAGCCAAACAGATAAGTTTTACCTATTGTCCATTAGGGTTCTATAAAGCTATAACTTTGCATGAGAAAACCTTGCCTCTCTTTTGAAACTTAGGTGCTCCCATCCATGACTCGAACGTTGCTTCAGTCAGGATGGTCGTAGTGGCCTTAGTAAAAAGGAGTTGGCGGGGGGTGAAAGTGCGTTATATCGACTAGAGGGGGGTGAATAGGCGATTTTTATGAAAGTCTTCAAAACGTGGAAGTTATGAAGACAAACGATAGAGATAAACCTATTACCATGCAGCGGAAGGTAGACTACACTAGGCAAACCATAGTCAAGTATTCAATGCAGTGAAAGCACAATGACTAATAGCAGCAATGTAGTAAGGATCAGGTAGGAAGATGTTATGAAGCCAAACAGAACACGCAGTCACTCAGTGAAGACAAAAGATAGTGCAATCATACAATGACTTCACAAGGACTAACAGTAAGTAAAGGGAAGGGAAGGATGAAACCAGTCACTCGTTGAAGACAATGATTTGTTGGACCTGTTCCAGTTGCTGTGACAACTGTACGTCTGGTTAGGGTGGCTAGGTATTTAAACCTGAGGACACACAGTCCCGGACACCCAGTCCTGAACACGCAGCTCAGGACACCCAGTCCTCACCGTATTCCCCTTGAAATAAGGTCACACAGACCTCGCCCAATCACTCTGATAAGTCTTCAAGGTAGACTCCCAAACCTTCACAGACTTCGTTCACCGGCAATCCACAATGTCTCTTGGATCCTCAGAACACGATGCCTAACCGGCTGGAGGATTTACAATCCTCAAGTGTAATAAGTCTTCAGATCACACATACAAGAAGACTTAAGTGATGCCTAACACTCTTAGGCTCTGGGTGGTTAGGGCTTTATCCTCGCAAGGAATTCTCTCTCAAAGGCTTCGAGGTGGGTTGCTCTCAAACGACAAAAGCCGTACTCTAACTCTGAGCAACCAACCCTTTATGGTTGTAGGGGGTGGGCTATTTATAGCCACTAGGCAACCCGACCTGATTTGTCCGAAATGACCCTGGGTCACTAAGGAACTGACACGTGTTCCAACGGTCAGATTTAAAACTCACGCGGCAACTTTACTTGGGCTACAAGCAAAGCTGACTTGTCCGACTCTGGACAAGTTTCGCTCTCATAGTCTTCACTCGAAGACATAGGTTTTGGTTAAGCATCACTTCAGTCATTCTGACTAGTTCACTTGGACCCCACTTAACAGTACGGTGGTTCCTGTGACTCAACAAAGAAGAAACAGAACTACAAAAGATCTAAGTCTTCGAGCTCCATAGGCTTCATGCGACGTCTTCTCTTGTCATAGTCTTCAATGTGAGTATCTTCACATACCACCTTTGACATCAATGTCTTCATACATTTTTAGGGGTCATCTCTGGTAGGAAAACCGAATCAATGAGGGACTTCTACCTGTGATATCCTGCAATTCTCACAAACACATTAGTCCCTCAACTAGGTTTGTCGTCAATACTCCAAAACCAACTAGGGGTGGCACTAGATGCACTTACAATCTCCCCCTTTTTGGTGATTGATGACAAACTAGTTGAAGTTTTCAACGGGGAATATAATATGTGAAATTGTAAAGGATAAGGAATTGTCTTCATAAGTTGCAAGGGCTCCCCCTGAAGATGTGCATATAAGTAATTTGCTTTTGGAATGCAAATGCACATGGCAGGTTGTACTTGTGGAGATCCTCTTCAACTTATGATGACAATTCATTATGCATGTGAAGGTATGTGAAGATAATGACATGCATAATGGAAAATGGACGTCTGCAAAATGATCTAAGTGCGGAATTTATCGTCGCACATGCGGAATTTATCATCGCATCACAAAGTGGCAAATAAGTAGCAGACGACCATTGAGTTTAAGTGTTACAACTCAAAGAACCAAATGTATCAAAACGAGAGTTGTAAACACGAAGCAAAATATAAAGCACCCGCCCATATGGACCCGCTTGAAGACTATCAAACTCATATGCTTCTCCCCCTTTTGTCAGTAAGGACCAAAAAGGTTTGAAGACATAGAGCATGTACTCGTTCCCATGAAGAGTAGGTGAAGCAGCAGGGTCGTCGGTGGTGTTCGGCGGTGCAGAAGAACTTGGAGCAGTGTCGAAGTGTGCTGAAGGAGGTGGCGGTGAAGTGGCATCGTCTTCATCCTCGATCACTCTGGCATTCACAGTTGCAGCAGAGGAAGAGAACTCAGAGTCTTCAAGAGATGGAGTGCGTCGCAGCACTGCCCTTCGAGGAGGTGTGGAGTCAAACTTGAATCGTTCAGAGAAGCCATCCTCTTGAAGATCATCTTCAGAGCACATCAGCGTCAGCCCTTTCCATGTGCGTCGAGAGGTTTCATGGGCAACAAAAGCATTCTTGGTGGCAAGATTGCGAATGCGGTTGACATCCACCAAGAGGCTTTGCATTTGGCGCTTCAGCCAGTCATGATGCCTATCCTGTTTCTGATGAAGAGCCACCAGAAGCTCTCGGTCATTAAGAACACGAGTGCGCTTCTTGGGTCGTTGGGCATGTGCTTCGGTGGCTTCAGTAAGGGCAGGATGTGGTGCACGTGTAGTTCCAGCCAAAGGACACACACGAGTGACTGCTTCAACTCCTTCAATGTTCTGAGAAAAACTTTGATGCTCTGCATTCTGAAGACTTAGAGGTTCCTTGGCAGGCTCAGGATAGATGTCTTTAATAGACATATCCACATCAGGCAGAAAGATCCGATGATTGCGAGCAGATGGCTGATATGAGATAGCGGAGTGAAGTTTGATCAGTCGCATTACCCATGGGGCGTAGAACTTCTAGCCAAAAAGATCAAAGCCTGATGCAGCAAGTTGACGAATGAAGAAGTCCTGTGCATTGAAGCATTTGCCATGAAGAATATAGAAGACCAAAGTCTTCATTGCACCTTCCAGCTTGGCATGTGGAGAGTGTCCTTTGATGGGCCAGAGAGTTCGCCTTATGATATGATAAATATTCCTTGGCAAATACTCAAGGTCTTCAACAAAGAACTCTTTGGGATATGTGGCATCTTGGGGCAATGGCTTCATCATACTAAGCATCTGACTCATGTTAGGTTCAGGCTTCTGAAAGATGCTCTCCAAAGCTTCACTGTGAAGTTGACAGCCAGATTCGTAGAGATCGCCAGGAGTGGGTAGACCAGTGAGCTCAATGATGTCAAAGGCTTTGGCTTCGTGATGAACGTTTCCTGTCATCCACTCCAGGACCCAAGTCTTTGGATCTCTGTTGTACCCGCGGATGTGAAGTGTGGCATAGAATTGGAGCAGCAACTCTTCATTTTAATTCTCTTGATCAGTGACAAACGGCAGCAATCCAACCTCTTTGAAGCAATCTAGAGCTTCTTCCAGACAGGGCAGACCAGCTATTACTTCAATGTCAAGACGCTTGTGTGGGAAGATGCGACCTTGATTGTATAGAATGCAGGAGTAATAGCTTCGCTGCGGGTAGCTCCAGAACCGATCAGATGATATTCTTTCCCTTGAGTAGGGGTTCCTGGAGCTATTGAAGAATGTGTTGTCTGCTCTGAAGCCATTGACATTGAAGGATCCAGGTGCTGATGTAGGACCTGGAAACCTGGGCAATCTTGGGATTGGCTTCTGTACCAGAGGCCTGTGCTCAACATGATAGTTGAACTGAGGACCGGCAGCAGGCGCAGGAACAGAAGCAGTGGGATCAGTGGCTTCGCTGACTTCTGGTGCTTGGGTTGGTGAAGGCTCCACATTAGCTTCAGCCATGACAGTGTCAGTGGCTTCATTGGTGTTGGTGGTGGCAGCCTCAAGATTTTCAACCTCCACTTGACGAGCTGGAGGGTCGGTCACGGTCACGTTCTCCTCGAGAACAGCTTCTTGGTGGACGGGGAGTAGCAGCTTTGTGGGCTTCTTCTTCATCAGCTGATGCAGCCGGAATGTCTTCAGCAGCTTTAGCTTCAGACTCAGAGACTGGAGGCCTTGGTCCTTTGCGAAGCCTGCGCAACGCTGGCGACGCCTGTGGAGTTGGAGTTGGCTGGGCCTCAAAGTCTTCTTCCTCTTGTGGGCGATCAGCCCATGAAGCATCCTGAGCAATTGGCGTCAGAGGACGACCAATGCTGATGAGTTCGCTGTGCGTTAGCACAGGCGATGATACCTGTTGGTGCTCGAGCTGAGGAAGGACTGCATCATCTTCAACATGGTCATGGTGACCAATGTCTTCAGCAGCGATGGGATCAGCTGCTGGAAAGTCTTCAGCTTCATGAGCCTCTGTGAAAGCAGGCTCATGGACAGTCAGTTGACGTTCTTGCGGTTCAGCGTCAGGGTGAACCATGGAGATGGGTTCAACAATCAAGGGCTCTGTGGGAGCAGCCCGTTCCTTCTTGGTCTTCCTCTTCTTCTTGGAGGGGCAGTAGCAGAGGCTTCAGGATGTTTCCTCTTCCTGGCTTCAGCCTCAGCAGTCCTCGTCTTCTTCAGCTCTGAAGCGGTTGACCGGGCCTTTGGCTTCGAGCCAGTCATGCTAGTTGGGAAGACAATGGGATCTGCTTCCTGCCTTGGTGCGTTGGGTTCGGCCACAATGGGCTTCTTCTTCTGCTTAGCAGCCATCCTGGGATCAATGCCCGGACGCCCAAGGGCCTTGCGCTTCTCAGCCTCGTTGTAGCCTTGCACACACTTGTCAGCCAGGCTCTTCATGCGCTCCCGAGAACCCTGAGCTTCTGCGCGTTTCTTGAGAAAGGCTTCTTTGAGCTCGTGCAGCATAATCTTGAAGTTCTTCACCTCTTGCACGCTGAGCTTGGCCATATGCTTCTTGAACTGAGCCTTTTCATAGTCAATCTTTTGCTTCAGTTCGACGATGCGCTGAGCGAGAGCTAGCTCTGAAGCAATGGCGCCATGGAAGGCGACACTGAGGCCAATGGGTAGTTGCAGATCTTCGAAGCTGATGTTGGGCGTGTCAAACCACTCATCAATGAAGTTGTGGATGATTGTCACGTCAAAGAGAGGCAGATCATTGAAGATTTCTGCTTCTTCTTTGCTCTTGATCAGTTGCTCAAGAGCGTCATCTGCAAGATCTTCATCACTGGACAGATCAATGGCATCGTTTCGCAGAATGGCAGCAGCTGTCAGTTCTTGGCCGGTGTGTGGCAGAGGCATCTTGACCTTCTGGGGCTTGGAGATGCATGACAAATCTTCAGACTGCACATTGTCTTCAGGAGGTGCAGTGGCCAGTGGCTTCACCCGTGAGATTTTTGGTGCAGAGGCAGGCTTTGAAGCTTTTGGCTACTTCAGCTTCTTTGGCTTCGGCGCTGCAGGCGCTTCATCTGATTCAGCGTCATTTGCAGGCTCATTCACGGCAGTCCCTTGAACCATGATATGGGTGATGAGACCTTCAAGGTTGTAGAAGGGCCCAAGAAGATTTGGTTCAGCTTCACGAGTTCCATCGGCACGGGGAGCAGAGGGACCAGGGTTGAAGTCTAAACCCAAAGACTTCTTGTTCTACTTCGCTGAGTTCTTGGCAAACTGGAAGTTGCGCTTGAACAGATTGTCATCACGGCACCATAGTAGTGATGATGGGTGTGCATTTGCAGGCTGTGGCCCACGGACCATGGAGGGATAGAAGCCTTGTTCAATGGCTTCTTCTCTGGACCTGGGTTGAAGATTCTTGTATAGGATGTCTCCCCACGGTCGCTTGATGGCATTTTTCTCAGCATATTCTTGGGTCACAAACCGGTATTTGAACCATTGTTCTGCCCAATATCTTCGAATCCACTGGATTTGGGTCTTGCGCTGATTATAATCCTCTTCAGGATCTGTCTTGTAAAGTTCTGAGAGGTCATTAGGTAGATCTCTTGATGTTCCGCCACGACACTGTCTGCCTCCCTTCCTTGTAGCTTTCTCTGAAGCCATGAATTTTATTCTGAAAGGCTTCAATACGTTCAAAGGCTTCAAGGGCTTTCATTTGCTGGACAAACAGGAACTGGCTTCGGGAGAATTTATATGATGCTATAAGAATTCTGCAAATGAATGCAGACTATGAGAACCAAGGGATTCTCCCACGGACATGTACCTATAACAGCATTAAGGTGCGAGGGAAGGGGAAGAGGTCATATGCATTCTCAAAAGATTTTGAAGGTAAATCAGTTTAGAAGACATTGACCTCATCGTGCGAAGACATTCACTCATAGATAAGGAGTTGGTTCCAGATTTGTACGAATCCATGGATCAGTACAAGTGAGGAATCTAACTACTTTGTGAAGTACAAGTGAATATACTAGGCATATTATGAGATGCAGTATGTAAGAGATCCAACTTGTGTGAATAGAAACTGCTTGTGGTAGAAAGTGACGAAGCTATAGGATCGAAGGGGTTGTGAAAAGGAAGTTTTATTTACCACACGAAGAACTGCTAGACGGAGTGGAAGAGGAGGCCGAGCAGTTCGATCGTCCGTGCCCTAACTTGGCGACGGAGGACACCTACGGCGACGGTGGAGAAGACGATGTCCGCGGTCGGCGTGAGGACAGTGTCGGAGAGGTTGCGGCAGCGAAGCACTTTGTCGCCGGCGTTGTCAAGGGCTAGCGGTGGCGCTAGGGTTCGTGCGAGAGTGGAAGAAGAGATAATGATTGCGGTGAGGCGTGTATTTATAGGTACAGGGGGGCACTGGGTTATTACACAGGTGCCCCTGGCGATTCACATCTGAGGGACACGTGGCAGTCATGCAGCATATCAGGGGTTGTTCCACGTCCCACGCACGCCTGGATTGTCGGGTGGTCGTTCCCACTTCTCCGGGTTTCAGGTGAAGGAATGAGCATTGAAAATGGACTTAATGTTTGTCTCTGTATCTTCTGCTGACAAGGACGCAGAGAAGACATTTAACAGTTTCAATAGAATGCATATGACTTGGAGAGATAGAGTTTGAGATAGAAAGCATAGAGAGGTTAGGGTCCGATCACATTCACTTAGTTCAAAAGATTCAACAAGAAGACATAGCTATAAGTGAATGTTGTAGAGGACAGAACACTAGTATATATATATTCAACATAGTGAAGATAATCATGAAGACATGTTGAGATTGAAGCCAAACCAAATGTGAAGACATAGCAAATGTAACGCCATGAGTGAAACACTTCAAACAGAACATTTGGTGGTGGCGTTACCCACCGTATAGGAAGTATTAGACCCAGACACGACGCACAATTATCGTGGCGCTCCGAAGTCAAATTCCACATTAATGTATTCACACTTAGAATGTATGTCTTCATTGATTGAAGATATACTTTACTTCGTGTGTTGCACATCTAAGTCATCAATATGCATAAGTGTTAGGATGTGTGCCTGATCACAGGACATTTGAGGATTCCAAGATATTTAGCTCACACCGTAACTTGCAAAATCTCTTCTCATCCAAGGGCTTGGTGAAGATATCTACCAATTGCTCTTCAGTGTTGACGTGTATGATATCAATATCTTCCTTCACAACATGATCTCTGAGAAAGTGATGACGAATTTCAATGTGCTTTGTCTTCGAGTGCTGAACTGGGTTGTTGGCAATCTTGATGGCGCTTTCGTTGTCGCAGTAGAGTGGCACTTGCTTCAGATGAATGCCATAGTCCTTGAGTGTTTGCTTCATCCACAGAAGCTGAGCGCAGCAAGATCCAGCAGCAATGTATTCAGATTCAGCAGTGGAGAGAGATACACAGTTCTGCTTCTTTGAAGACCAACATACAAGTGATCGTCCCAGAAAATGACATGTGCCTGATGTAGACTTGCGATCCACTTTGTCACCAGCATAATCAGCATCCGAGAATCCAACCAGATCAAACTCTGAGCCCTTTGGATACCATAATCCTAGAGTTGGGGTGTGAGCCAAATATCGAAGAATTCGCTTCACAGCTAAGTGATGCGACTCCTTTGGTGCCGCTTGGAATCGAGCACACATGCAAACACTAAGCATAATATCTGGCCTAGATGCACATAGATAAAGCAAAGAACCAATCATGGAGCGGTATACCTTTTGATCGAACTCTTTACCATTGTCGTCAGGACCCAGATGATGTTTGGCTGGCATTGGCGTCGTGAAGCCTTTGCAGTCTTGCATACCGAACTTCTTCAGGCAATCTTTGAGATACTTCTCTTGAGATATGAAGATGTCGTTGCGTTGCTGTCGTATTTGAAGACCGAGGAAGAACTTCAGCTCTCCCATCATGGACATCTGATATTGCTCTTGCATCATATATCCAAACTCTTCACTGTACTTCTGATTGGTGCAGCCGAAGATGATGTCATCCACATATATTTGGCACACAAACAGTTCACCATCATATGTCTTCGTGAAGAGAGTGGGGTCGAGGGAACCAGGTATGAAGCCTTTGCTCTTCAGGAAGTATTTGAGTGTGTCATACCAAGCCCGAGGGGCTTGTTTGAGGCCATACAGTGCCTTGTTGAGCTTGTATACCATGTCAGGATGTTTTGGATCTTCAAAGCCAGGCGGTTGTGCAACATACACTTCTTCTTCAATCTTGCCATTGAGAAAGGCGCTCTTCACATCCATTTGATATAGAAGTATGTTATGATGATTTGCATAGGCCAGCAGTATGCGTATGGCTTCAAGTCTAGCCACAGGAGCAAATGTTTCATCGAAGTCAATGCCTTCCACTTGAGTATATCCTTGAGCAACGAGACGAGCTTTGTTTCTGACAACTTGACCATGCTCATCTTGCTTGTTGCGGTATATCCATTTGGTGCCTATTATGTTGTGCTTCCGAGGATCAGGACGCTTAACCAGTTCCCATACATTATTCAGCTCAAACTGTTGAAGCTCTTCTTGCATAGCTTGAATCCATTCAGGTTCCATGAAGGCTTCTTCAACTTTCTTGGGTTCTGTTATTGAGACGAATGCGAAGTGCCCACAGAAATTTGCTAGCTGAGTTGCCCTTGAACGAGTGAGCGGACCAGGTGCATTGATGCTATCAATTATTCTCTCAATCTGCACTTCATTGGCAACACGAGGATGTACAGGGCGAAGGTTTTGCTCTTGCTGATCATTGTCATTGTTAGTGGGATTGTCTTCAGGCTGAGCATTGTCTTCAGGTTGATCAGGTGCGGAGATGATAAGTTCCTCTTCAGGTTGAGCTTCAGAGGGTATGATTTCTCCAGTTCCCATTAGCTTGATTGATTCGCTGGATGGAACTTCATCTAGCACATTTGGCAGGTGCTCTCTTTGTGAACCGTTAGTCTCATCAAACCGCACATCCACTGTTTCAACCACTTTATAATGAAAGAGATTGAAGACTCTGTAGGAGTGCGAATCCTTTCCATATCCAAGCATAAAACCCTCATGTGCTTTTGGTGCAAATTTTGAAGTGTGATGTGGATCCTTGATCCAGCACCTGGCGCCAAATACTCTGAAGTAACTGACATTTGGCTTCTTGCCAGTAAGGAGCTCATAAGATGTCTTGTTCAGAAGCTTGTGAAGATAAACACGATTGATTGTATGGCATGCAGTATCAATGGCTTCAGGCCAGAATTTTCTTGGAGTCTTGTATTCATCAAGCATCGTTCGGGCCATCTCAATGAGTGTTCTGTTCTTGCGTTCGACGACGCCATTCTGCTGTGGCGTGTACGGAGCTGAGAATTCATGTGTGATGCCCAAAGTATCAAGATATGTATCAAGGCCAGTGTTCTTGAATTCAGTGCCATTGTCACTTCTGATGTGCTTTATCTTGGCGCCATAGTTGTTCATTGCTCGATTGGCGAAGCGTCTGAAGACATCCTGCACTTCAGTCTTGTAGAGGATTATGTGCACCCAAGTATATCTAGAATAATCATCAACAATGACAAAGCCATAGAGACAAGCAGTAGTAGTAAGAGTTGAGTAATGAGTGGGACCGAAAAGATCCATGTGGAGCAGTTCGAAGGGTCGAGTAGTTGTCATGATTGTCTTCGAGGGATGTTTGGCCCTCGTCATCTTTCCTGCTTCACAGGCACCGCATAAGTGATCTTTCTTGAACTTGACGCCCTCGATGCCTATGACATGCTTCTTCTTTGCAAGGGTGTGGAGGTTCCTCATGCCAGCATGCCCTAGCCTCCGATGCCAGAGCCAGCATTCTGAAGCTTTTGCTAGAAGACATACGGCAAGCTGTGGTCCTGCTGAGAAATCTACCACGTACAAATCATCTTTCCGATACCCTTCAAACACTAGAGACTTGTCAGATTCCATTAGAACAAGGCAGCGATATTTTCCAAACATTACGATCATGTTCAAATCGCAAAGCATTGAGACAGACATTAAGTTGAAGCCAAGGGATTCAACAAGCATGACTTTATCCATGTGTTGATCCTTTGAGATTGCAACTCTACCTAGACCCAATACCTTACTTTTACCAGTGTCAGCAAATGTGATGTGACTCTTGTCGGATGGACGTAAGGTTGAGTCCATAAGAAGGCTTCTTTTGCCAGTCATGTGATTGGTACACCCACTATCAATAATCCATTCTGAAGACGCTGGTGTCGTACCCTACAGTGCAGTTAGGGGGATAGGCTTCACGAAGAGAATTGTGAAGCAAAAACATTTGACGAACCAGTGGGTTATGAAAGCTTAGATCCAGATTAGGACTAATAGGGAGAGTAGCAAGCGATTCAGGAACGAAGTACATAGTAAGACCATTCGGGCATTTGATCTTGCGCCCTACAAGATGTTTAAGGTCCCCAGCAATAGCGTCAGACGATTTTGGTTTTCTGCTGGAGACCTTTCCCTGCAAAAGAGAGTTAAGCTTTCTTAGCCACCCACATCTTCAAGGGTGGCTTAGAAGCAATAAGTCTAAGTGCAGCATCTGAGAACTTTGGCTTTGGAGCCCTAGCAAACAGTCTTGCAGGCGGACAATAGTACTCATAAGAATAAGCAGAATAGTTCTTGGTCTTATGAACATGGCGGTTTGATGAACCGCGCTCATATTCATAGGCCTGAGTATGGTTTCCCTGCAAAACATTTGCGTTAGTGCGACTCAGGTGAGTCCTCTGTCTGTATGAAGCCTTTGGACCGTATGAAGCCTGTGGTCTGGGGTTTGTCTTCTTCACTGTGGTGTCATGATGACATTCACAGGAAGATTCTCCAGACACTTTTTCGGCACCCAGATCTTCTTCATAGGCGGTCCATTCCTGCAGTTAGTACCAATGTACCTGGCAAACACTTCACCATTCTGATTCTTAAACAGTTTATAGTTTGCATCAAAGGATTCATCAATGACAATGGGGTTAGCACAAGTGAAGCCAGATAGATTGGATGGATCTGCTGAAGGTTCCTTTGCAGCAACCCATGTGGTTTTGGGGTACTGCTCAGGTTTCCAGTAAGAGCCATCAGCATTCATTTTCCTTACGAACCCAACACCCTCTTTCCTCGGGTTTCGGTTCAGGATCTGCCTTTTGAGGACATCACATAGTGTCTGATGCCCTTTAAGACTTTTGTACATCCCTGTTTCAAGCAATGTCTTCAACCTAGCATTCTCATCAGCAATAGCAGTGGTATCCTCAGCAGAGGGGTTAGTTCCACATCAACAGTTGAAGATATTGCAACAGTAGCAGCAGTAGAACATTCAGCAACAGAAGTAGCATTATCACGCTCAATGCATTTAAGACATGGTGGTTCAAATCCTTCCTGAGCGGAACTGATCTGTTCGGCGCGAAGTGACTCATTTTCCTTTTGAAGATCTTCATGAGCCGCTCTCAATTTCTCAAGATCTTGCTTCCTTTGAAGATAATCATAGGAAAGCTTTTCATGAGTTGTTGAGAGCGTTTCATGACGACTTTCAAGTTCCTCATACTTAACGTGAAGATTTTTTATGTCTTCAATTAAGGACTCAGATCGAGTCATTTCAGCGCCTAACAGATCATCGCTTTTGTCTAACAGTTTTTGAATATGTTCCATGGCTTTCTGTTGTTCAGTTGCAATTTTAGCAAGTGTTTTGTAGCTGGGTTTTGAACCACAATCAGAGTCATCGTCACTAGATGTTTGATAGTGAGTAGTGCGTGTGTTTACCTTGGCACCGCGTGCCATGAAGCAGTAGGTAGGAGCGGAGTAGTCCTTGTCATTTGCATCGGTGTCGGTGATGAAGTCATTGTCTTCAGTGTTGAAGATGGACTTGGCAACGTATGCTGTAGCCAGACTTGCAACGCCAGAATCGGACTCCTCCTCAGACTCCACCTCCGCCTCCTCAGAAGCGGACTCCTCCTCTGAATCCATTTCCTTGCCAACAAACGCACGTGCCTTGCCAGATGAGCTCTTCTTGTGTGATGAAGACTTTGAGGAAGACTTGGAAGAAGACTTTGAGTATTTCTTCTTCTTCTTGTCGTCAGAGTCATATTCCTTGCTCTTCTTCTTCTTTTTGTTCTCATTGTCCCACTGCGGACACTCAGAGATGAAGTGGCCAGGTTTCTTGCACTTGTGACATGTTTTCTTCTTGTAGTCATGAGCAGAAGCTTCATCATTCCTTGAGCTTGATCGTGAAGACTTTCTGAAACCTTTCTTCTTGGTGAATTTTTGGAACTTCTTCACAAGCATAGCAAGTTCCCTTCCAATGTCTTCAGGATCATCAGAACTGCTGTCAGATTCTTCTTCAGATGAGGAGACAGCTTTTGCCTTCAAGGCACGAGTTCGCCCATAGTTTGGACCGTAGATATCTCTTTTCTCAGAAAGCTGAAACTCATGTGTGTTGAGCCTCTCAAGTATGTCAGACGGATCGAGTGTCTTGAAATCAGGACGTTCTTGAATCATCAGGGCTAGGGTGTCAAACGAACTGTCAAGTGATCTCAGTAGTGTCTTGACGACTTCATGCTTGGTGATCTCAGTAGCGCCAAGGGCTTGAAGCTCATTTGTGATGTCAGTGAGTCGATCAAACGTGAGCTGGACATTCTCATTGTCATTTCTCTTGAAGCGGTTGAAGAGGTTGCGAAGGACACTGATTCTCTGATCTCTCTGGGTTGAGACGCCTTCGTTGACCTTGGAGAGCCAGTCCCAGACTAGCTTAGATGTTTCCAAAGCACTCACGCGGCCATACTGTCCTTTGGTCAGATGACCACAGATGATATTCTTGGCAGTAGAGTCCAGTTGAACGAACTTCTTGACATCAGCAGCAGTGACACCTTCTCCAGCCTTGGGAACGCCGTTCTTGACGACATACCATAGGTCGACGTCAATGGCTTCAAGATGCATGCGCATCTTATTCTTCCAGTAGGGATATTCAGTTCCATCGAAGACGG
Organism: Triticum aestivum; assembly: GCF_018294505.1. NCBI lineage: Eukaryota > Viridiplantae > Streptophyta > Magnoliopsida > Poales > Poaceae > Triticum > Triticum aestivum. The sequence continues at coordinate 315,944,630 of NC_057803.1, forward strand.
GGCACGCAGCGGAGACTTTAATTATCCCTGCAGTCGACATAGCTAAAACTCCAGGTGGTTAAACCGAATCACACAGAACAAGGGAGTACCTTGCTCTGATACCAATTGAAAGTGCGTTATATCGACTAGAGGGGGGGTGAATAGGCGATTTTTATGAAAGTCTTCAAAACGTGGAAGTTATGAAGACAAACGATAGAAATAAACCTATTACCATGCAGCGGAAGGTAGACTACACTAGGCAAACCATAGTCAAGTATTCAATGGAGTGAAAGCACAATGACTAATAGCAGCAATGTAGTAAGGATCAGGTAGGAAGATATTATGAAGCCAAACAGAACACGCAGTCACTCAGTGAAGACAAAAGATAGTGCAATCATACAATGACTTCACAAGGACTAACAGTAAGTAAAGGGAAGGGAAGGATGAAACCAGTGACTCGTTGAAGACAATGATTTGTTGGACCAGTTCCAGTTGCTGTGACAACTGTACGTCTGGTTAGGGCGGCTAGGTATTTAAACCTGAGGACACACAGTCCCGGACACCCAGTCCTGAACACGCAGCTCAGGACACCCAGTCCTCACCGTATTCCCCTTGAGCTAAGGTCACACAGACCTCGCCCAATCACTCTGGTAAGTCTTCAAGGTAGACTCCCAAACCTTCACAGACTTCGTTCACCGGCAATCCACAATGTCTCTTGGATGCTCAGAACGCGACGCCTAACCGGCTGGAGGATTCACAGTCCTCAAGTGTAATAAGTCTTCAGATCACACAGACAAGAAGACTTAAGTGATGCCTAATCTCTTTGGCTCTGGGTGGTTAGGGCTTTATCCTCGCAAGGAATTCTCTCTCAAAGGCTTCGAGGTGGGTTGCTCTCAAACGACAAAAGCCGTACTCTAACTCTGAGCAGCCAACCGTTTATGGTTGTAGGGGGTGGGCTATTTATAGCCACTAGGCAACCCGACCTGATTTGTCCGAAATGACCCTGGGTCACTAAGGAACTGACACGTGTTCCAACGGTCAGATTTCAAACTCACACGGCAACTTTACTTGGGCTACAAGCAAAGCTGACTTGTCCGACTCTGGACAAGTTTCGCTCTCATAGTCTTCACTCGAAGACATAGGTTTTGGTTAAGCATCACTTCAGTCATTCTGACTGGTTCTCTTGGACCCCACTTAACAGTACGGTGGTTCCTATGACTCAACAAAGAAGAAAAAGAACTACGAAAGATCTAAGTCTTCGAGCTCCATAGGCTTCATGCGATGTCTTCTCTTGTCATAGTCTTCAATGTGAGTATCTTCACATACCACCTTTGACATCAATGTCTTCATACATTTTTAGGGGTCATCTCTGGTAGGAAAACTGAATCAATGAGGGACTTCTACCTGTGTTATCCTGCAATTCTCACAAACACATTAGTCCCTCAACTAGGTTTGTCGTCAATACTCCAAAACCAACTAGGGGTGGCACTAGATGCACTTACAGGGGGCTGGCCCCGCTGTCTATCCCCCGTCAGACGTAGCTCTCCGGCAGACAAAGAGGGTGCCGGCAGGATATCCTGCTGGGGAAAACTCGTCTATTTTCATTAAAGATACACCCCACCTCTACATGGACATACACATGCACGGGTTCCCGGCAAGGTTCATCTTTTTCATTCATATGCTAATACAAGTACAATCATTACATAACACAAAGATGGACTAAGGAGATTACATTATTCGAATTAAAATTTGGCGATTGCCTACAAATTTAAGATTGAAAAATGATAAGTGCCCTGTGGTCCCCTCTTTTCATTTTACCTCCTTCAGGCACTACGGTGGAAGGAGGAAAAGACGAGAGAAGGAGTATTGATACATCTCCGACGTATCTATAATTTTTTATTGTTCCGTGCTATTATATATTCTGTTTTCGATGTTTAATGGGCTTTATTTTACACTTTTATATTATTTTTGGGACTAACCTATTAACCCAAGGCCTAGTGCAAATTGATGTTTTTCCTATTTCAGTGTTTCGTAGAAAAGGAATATCAAATGGAGTCCAAACGGAATGAAACCTTCGGGAACGTGATTTTTGGAACAAACGTGATCTAGAGGAGTTGGAGTGGACGTCAAGAAACAAACAAGGAGTCCACGAGGCAGGGGACGTGCCTACCCCCCTAGGCGCGCCCTCCCCCCTCGTGGGCCCCTCGTGGCTCACCCGACCTACTTCTTCCTCCTATATATACTCATATACCCTGGAATCAACCAGGAGCACCACGAAACCCTATTTCCACCACCGCAACCATCTGTATCCAAGAGATCCCATCTTGGGGCCTTTTCCGGAGCTCCGCTGGAGGGGGCATCGATCACGGAGGGCCTCTACATCAACTCCATGGCCCCTCCGATGATGTGTGAGTAGTTTACTTCAGACCTTCGGGTCCATAGTTATTAGCTAGATGGCTTATTCTCTCTCTTTGGATCTCAATACAAAGTTCTCCTCGATCTTCTTGGATATCTATTCGATGTAACTCTTTTTGCGGTGTGTTTGTCGAGATCCGATGAATTGTGGGTTTATGATCAAGTCTATCTATGAACAATATTTGATTCTTCTCTGAAATCTTTTATGTATGATTGGTTATCTTTGCAAGTCTATTCGAACTATCAGTTTGGTTTGTCCTACTAGATTGATCTTTCTTGCAATGGGAGAATTGCTTAGCTTTGGGTTCAATCTTGCGGTGCTCGATACTAGTGACAGAAAGGGAAACGACATGTATTGTATTGTTGCCATCGAGGATAAAAAGATGGGGTTTATATCATATTTCTTGAGTTTATCCCTCTACATCATGTCATCTTACCTAATGTGTTACTCTGTTCTTATGAACTTAATACTCTAGATGCAGGCTGGATAGCGGTCGATGTGTGGAGTAATAGTAGTAGATGCAGGCAGGGGTCGATCTACTTGTCACGGACGTGATGCCTATATACATGATCATGCCTAGATATTCTCATAATTATTCGCTTTTCTATCAATTGCTCGACAGTAATTTGTTCACCCACCGTAATAATTATGCTATCTTGAGAGAAGCCACTAGTGAAACCTATGGCCCCCGAGTCTGTTCTCCATCATATTAATCTTCTGTCAACAAGCTATTTCTATTACCTTTTATTTTGCAATCTTTACTTTTAATCTTTATCATAAAATACCAAAAATATTATCTTATCATCTCTATCAGATCTCACTCTCGTAAGTGATCATGAAGGGATTGACAACCCCTTTATCGCGTTGGTTGCGAGGTTCTTATTTGTTTGTGTAGGTACGAGGGACTTGCGTGTGGCCTCCTACTAGATTGATAGCTTGGTTCTCAAAAACTGAGGGAAATACTTACGCTACTTTGCTGCATCACCCTTTCCTATTCAAGGGAAAACTAACGCAGTGCTCAAGAGGTAGCAAGAAGGATTTCTGGCGCCGTTGCCGGGGATTCTACACACAAGTCAAGACATACCAAGTACCCATCACAAACTCTTATCCTCACATTACATTATTTGCCATTTGCGTCTCGTTTTCCTCTCCCACACTTCACCCTTGCCGTTTTATTCGCCCTCTTTTTCCGTTCCCCTTCTCCTTTCCAGTAAGCCTCTTTTTGTTTGCCTTTTGCTTGTTTGCTTGTCACGATGGCTAAAGACAATACTAAACTGTGTGATTTTTCCAATACCAACAATAATGATTTTATTACCACTCCGATTGCTCCTCTTACCGATGCTGAATCTTGTGAAATTAATGTCGCTTTGCTGAATCTTGTCATGAAAGATCTGTTTTCTGGCCTTCCTAGTGAAGATGCCGCTACCCATCTAAACAACTTTGTTGATTTGTGTGATATGCAAAAGAAGAAAGATGTGGATAATGATATTGTTAAACTGAAGCTATTCACGTTTTCTCTTAGAGATCGTGCTAAACTTGGTTTTCGTGTTTGCCTAAAAATAGTATTGATTCATGGAAGAAGTGCAAAGATGCTTTTATCTCTATGTATTTTCCTCCCGCTAAGATCATCACTCTTAGAAACGATATTATGAACTTTAAGCAACTTGATCATGAACATGTTGCACAAACTTGGGAGAGGATAAAATTAATGATACGTAATTGCCCTACACATGGTTTGGATCTTTGGATGATTATACAAAAAATTATGCTGGATTGAATTTTGCTTCTAGAAATCTTTTAGATTCGGCCGCGGAGGCACTTTTATGGAAATCACTTTAGGAAAAGCTACTGAACTCCTAGATAATATTATGGTTAATTATTCTCAATGGCATACTGAAAGATCTACTAATAAAAAGGTGCATGCTATAGAAGAAATTAATGTTTTGAGTGGAAAGATGGATGAGCTTATGAAATTGTTTGCTAGTAGGAGTGTTTCTTCTGATCCTAATGATATGCCTTTGTCTACCTTGATTGAGAATAATAATGAATCTATTGATGTGAATTTTGTTGGAAGGAACAATTTTGGTAATAACGTGTATAGAGGTAATTTTAATCCTAGGCCGTTTCCTAGTAATTCCTCTAATAATTATGGTAATTCCAACAACAATTCTTATGGAAATTATAATAAGATGCCCTCTTATTTTGAATCTAATATTAAAGAATTTATTAGTTCGCAAAAGAGTTTCAATGCTTTGATTGAAGAAAATTTGTCTAAGATTGATTAGTTGGTTAGGAATGTGGATAGAATTTCTCTTGATGTTCATTATTTGAAACTTAGATCTATTCCACCTAATCATGATATCAATGAGTCTCTCAAAGCTATGAGAATTTCCATTGGTGAGTGCAAACAAAGAACAGCTATGATGCGTGCAAAAAAAGATTGCTTTGTGAAAGCGTGTTCTTCTAGTTTCCATGATAATAATGATGAAGATCTAAAAGTTATTGATGTGTCCCCTATTAAATCTTTGTTTTGCAATATGAATCTTGATAATGATGGGACTGGAGATGAGTCAACTTTAGTTAGAAGGCATCCCAATGATTCGGAGTTTTTAGGTCTTGATGCAAAGATTGATAAAAGTGGGATGGGAGAGGTCAAAACTTTAAATAGCAATGAACCCACTATCTTGGATTTCAAGGAATTTAATTTTGATAATTGTTCTTTAATAGATTGTATTTCCTTGTGGCAATCCGTGCTAAATTCTCCGCATGCTTATAGTCAAAACAAAGCTTTTACTAAACATATCGTTGATGCTTTAATGCAATCTTATGAAGAAAAGCTTGAATTGGAAGTTTCCATCCCTAGAAAACTTCATGATGAGTGGGAACATACTATTAAAATTAAGATTAAAGATCATGAATGCTATGCTTTATGTGATTTGGGTGCTAGTGTTTCCACGATTCCTAAAACTTTGTGTGATTTTCTAGGTTTCCGTGAATTTGATGATTGTTCTTTAAACTTGCAAATAGGAAACCATTAACAAACCTATGGGAAGAATTAATGATGTTCTTATTGTTGCAAATAGGAATTACATGCCCATAGATTTCATTGTTCTTGTCCATGGCTCGCGCTCATATATTGCGTAAAAGTTGAAAGAGTCTGAAAATGCTAAGTATGAAACAATTGCTTTGCTTGTCATCGGGGTTGTGCATAATGAGATCATTTTGTGTGACAAAAATGAAGCATGGCCAAACTATATGATTTTGCAGGGATAAGCTTTCTTTGGCTATGTTATTTTGATAAGACATAATTGCTTGGTTAGCATACTTGGAGTATTATTATTTTTATGTCAACATTAAACTTTTATCTTGAATCTTTCGGATCTGAATATTCATGCCACAATAGAGAAAATTACATTGAAGAATATGCTAGAAAGCATTCCACATCAAAAATTCTGTTTTTATCATTTACTTACTCGAGGACGAGCATGAATTAAGCTTGGGGATGCTTGATACGTCTCCAACGTATCTATAATTTTTTATTGTTCCATGCTATTATATATTCTATTTTGGATGTTTAATGGGCTTTATTTTACACTATTATATTATTTTTGGGACTAACCTATTAACCCAAGGCCTAGTGCAAATTGCTGTTTTTTTGCCTATTTCAGTGTTTCGCAGAAAAGGAATATCAAACGGAGTCCAAACGGAATGAAACCTTCGGGAATGTGATTTCTGGAACAAACATAATCCAGAGGACTTGGAGTGGACGTCAAGAAACAAACGAGGGGTCCACGAGGCAGGGGGCGTGCCTACCCCCCTAGGCGCGCCCTCCCCCTCATGGGCCCCTTGTGGCTCAACCGACCTCCTTCTTCCTCCTATATATACTCATATACCCTGAAAACAACCAGGAGCACCACGAAACTTTGTTTCCACCGCTGCGACCTTCTGTACCCAAGAGATGCCATCTTGGGGCCTTTTTCGGAGCTCCGTCGGAGGGGGCATCGATCACAGAGGGCCTCTACATCAACTCCATGGCCCCTCCGATGATGTGTGAGTAATTTACTTCAGACCTTCGGGTCCACAGTTATTAGCTAGATGGCTTCTTCTCTCTCTTTGGATCTCAATACAAAGTTCTCCGATCTTCTTGGAGATCTATTCGATGTAACTCTTTTTGCGATGTGTTTGTCGAGATCCGATGAATTGTGGGTTTACGATCAAGTCTATCTATGAACAATATTTGATTCTTGTCTGAAATCTTTTATGTATGATTGGTTATCTTTGCAAGTCTCTTTGAATTATCAGTTTGGTTTGGCCTACTAGATTGATCTTTCTTGCAATGGGAGAAGTGCTTAGGGGTTCAATCTTGCGGTGCTCGATCCCAGTGACAGAAAGGGAAATGACACATATTGTATTGTTTCCATCGAGGATAAAAAGATGGGATTTATATCATATTGCTTGAGTTTATCCCTCTACATCATGTCATCTTACCTAATGCGTTACTCAGTTCTTATGAACTTAATACTCTAGATGCATGCTCGATAGCGGTCGATGTGTGGAGTAATAGTAGTAGATGCAGGCAGGAGTTGGTCTACTTGTTACGGACGTGATGCCTATATACATGATCATGCCTAGCTATTCTCGTAATTATTCGCTTTTCTATCAATTCCTCGACAGTAATTTGTTCACCCACCGTAATACTTATGCTATCTTGAGAGAAGCCACTAGTGAAACCTATGGACCGCGGGTCTACTCTCCATCATATTAATCTTCCGTCAACAAGATAATTTTATTACCTTTTATTTTGCAATCTTTACTTTAATCTTTATCATAAAATGCCAAAAAAATTATCTTATCATCTCTATCAGATCTCACTCTCGTAAGTGACCATGAAGGGATTGACAACCCCTTTATCGCGTTGGTTGTGAGGTTCTTATTTGTTTGTGTAGGTACGGGGGACTTGCGTGTGGCCTCCTACTGGATTGATACCTTGGTTCTCAAAAACTGAGGGAAATACTTATGCTACTTTGCTGCATCACCCTTTCTTCTTCAATGGAAAACCAACGCAGTGCTCAAGAGGTAGCAAGCACCCAAGTAGGAGCCCACCCCGGTCTCGTCAGGGCCCGTCGGGCATGGCCTGACAAGACCGGGAGTAGCGCTGCGAAGGAGGAGTGCGAGGGACGGGGAGGCACCTTCTTGTCGCCAGCTCCAGAGCCAGCAAGAAGCCCTGGCTTGAGCGCCGGTGGAGTCATCCACCAAAGCTCAGCCGGAAGACTGCTGGAGGCGAGGAGAAGGCGCCAAGAGAACGTCCCTCCCCGGCTATCACCCAAAGGGGTTGGTGATGACAGTGCCGTGGAGGGAGGGAAAGAGTGGAAAGACAAGGCGGCAGGTCCCCGGTCGGAGGCGATGGCATCCACGCCATCGTACTCCAACCTGACCCCCTGCCACCCGGCTTCTCCATCTTCCCTCGCTTTCTCCTCACCACCACTGCTCCCGAGAAGCGCCAAGACTCCAGTCCGGTGCCTCCAGCAGAGAAACAGCAGGCAGCCGGAGCGGCCAGTGGGCTTGAGGCGGGCCGCTGGCCACCTTGGCGGGCAGGAAGGCGCGCCTCCCGTTGACATCCACCCCAAGATCTCCGGGAGGGGCAATGCGGGGATTATCAACAATCTCCAGCCCCGCCTCCCGGCCGAGCCTCGAAGAGACCAAGAGATTGACCATGCCAAGGACCAGGCTCACTCCCCGAGCGTCAGCACTAGCATGGGGCAAAAATAACCCCAAACAGGAACCCGGGGGCTGGCCCCAGGCTCTCCTCTTCGGCATCACTGGCGAAAGCAGAGAACAAGAGAAGAAGAGGGGGAATGCAAAGATAGATGACTCCGCTCTCCTTCGCCCCTCCCTTTTATATAGGCCAGGCGGGGTAGGGCAGTCGTTCCATCAATAGGGTGACCACTGCCCACCTCCGCCAATTAAAGGCAGGTGGACCCTCTCCAAGATGCTCTCCCGTGCCACGCGCCTCCGTTAGCTACCCCACGCGATGCATGCAGCATACGTGGCCAAGGATAAGGATGCCTTGTGGGAAAGGTAAATTGACAGTTTCTACCCCGTGCATTAAAGTCATTCACATGCCATCGCTAGAGCGGCCCCACCACTATTGGCTTTACACCACGCGCGGGGAAACAGGAAACTGGCCCGAAATCAAGGCTAATGGAGCAGCAGTGGAGACTTCAAGAAACCAACCTCTTCAGCCATTTCCTATAGAAGGAACCCATAGATGACACCCATCATGCGACGTGTCAAGAGAAGAGGCGCGGAGCTGGCACGATAGCTCAGCAAGCCTTGACGGGCAACTAGTGATGTGACACTAAGCGGTGCATTCAATGCACCTTGTCAGACCGTAGAGTTAGGTATGATAGCACTGTTTTCTATCATATATGTGGATAATGACTATTTTGCCATTGTGACGTGTCGTGCCGCCGTGCGCTGGTCTGCTCTCTGTGCAATGCGATGTCCCCCTGCCGAACCAGCAAGGGGCCTCCTGGTCCCATAGGTGGCCGTGGATATCCTGCGACAACGGCATTCATTTATAGCTATGTATTCAAACTTGGCATTTTTTGAACTAAGTGAATGTGATCATGTCAGATTGTGGGTTCGGGCTAACCCTCTGTGGGGACCCCGACTCATAAGTCGAGATCACCGAATGCACGTGTACAGTGATCCCAGAGATCAATGCTCACTGAACACACAGAAGCTAAATAACAAGAGTCTTACATCCATACATACCGTTTTACACAAGTAGGACCATTATGGTCAAGTCTTGAGTGTATCATCGCAGCGGAAATCTTCAATAACAACTTGGACCCATGCCATCTGCCTTAACCCTATAGGCATTCTAACTGGGAAGCGTCCTAGCTCGCATGTTCGTCACCAAGGTACTCTTCATTATATCCTGTTCTTTCATGCCTGGCCAATAAAATAACCAGTGGCAAGCCAATGAGTACTTTGAATGTACTCGCAAGCAACCCATGTTTTGGTTCAAGATACAACAATGCATGATATAGGTAAATCTTTGCGAAAAGCTACTTTTGAGTGCAATGACATGTTCAACAACTTGTAAGACATGCATCAGGAGATTTCAATTAACCATGAGGACAGGTTACAGATATCAACATAAATAGAGTGGGCATCAACCCAACTCAATCATGTCAAGTCCTTTGACTTGACCCAAGTAGTTCTTCTCACTTATCCAAACACACACACTGGTTTGTAAACAAGTGGACGTAGCCCAAGAGCGGTTACCCAACTGTCCTTGACCGTGGACACGGCTATTCGAATAGTTTTACACTCTGTAGAGGTTGCACACTTTACCCACAAGATCCGGGGAACTTTCGTGTCATCCACGACCCGCGGTACCTCAAGTACCCGGGGTAAGCACCCGATCACTATCTTTCCCTAGACGACACTAACAAGGAGTCCACTCGTTGTTCCATATCCTCAGATGTACATCATACGAGACTCACTCGAGATCGTAACATCCGAGAGGGGACACAACGGTGTATCCGGTGCCCTGTGAAAACAGTCATGGCCGCCCTACCTAGCACGACCCCGTCCCGAGAGAGCGCACCAACAACTCTCCCGTCACTAGTAATGCGGGCTCCAAGCTAGTATTGGCCTAGGTAATCAATAATGCCCTTTCCCATACAAGGGTAGAGTGGTTGCGCATGTAAGGTTGGAATAACAGTCGCAACTTAAACCAATCCATTTTGAAAAACAACACACACACTTGCCTCGGTACACCACTTCGTCATCAAGTGGTTACCCAACTCATCATCTCCCCCGGGCATAAGTGTCACCCGATGGGGTTTTCGAAGAGTCTTTTGAAAATACTATGTCTCCATCACCATGCATATTCCCGTCCCTTTTTGCGTAGCACTACTTTAGCATCCTATCTACTCCCACCGGCATAACCCTCATAAGGGGGTAGGGTCATGCACAATGCAAGTATCAACAAGGAAGTAACAGAGGCAACCCATCAAAAGTGGTTACCTCCTCATCATGATTCCGTTGCAACAACAATATGGTGCTATATGACATGCATAAAAAGGGTTTCATAGACATGGTCAAAGGGTTGCTTGCCTGTATTAACAAAGTATTTAAGTCTTCTGGTCCTTCTCCACGTATTCCGTCTACTTCGTCAACTAACGTCGGAACAATCATAATAAGCAACACAACAAGGTAGGAAATAAAAGTGCTCTAAAAAATATGGATTTGACTTTTCTAGGACTTCCCTGGTCATATGAAAAATAACCAGGGTGGTTTCATTGGAATTGGATTAGTGAATATTTCTGAACATTTCAATATGATGGAATCAAGGGGTTTATGGATTTGCAAGAAGTGTCAGAAATATATTTTTGAAAAATGAGCAAAGGCACCCATTTAACAAATCATGATTTTAGAAGAATCTAGGAGTTGGTTTCACTGGATTTGGAGTTCAAATGAATTTCCTATGAATTTGCAAAGTTGACAAATATGAAGAAATGGCTCATTATATTGTGTGGCACAGAAAGTATTAATAAAAATGTTCATGACCTAAGTTATAAACTCAGGAGCATCTAGAAATTTGAATAATGGCATTTGGATCAAATTTGAGCCCTCTGTGATTTTCTAAAGTTTATCACAGAAATGGAAAATGGGATTTTATTTAATTTGTGTGAGGAAAATTGTTCTAGAAAAATGTGCATGCTGCACCAACAGGTAGATCATGATTTATGGAGTCACCACAAATTTGAATCATTCAATTTGGAGTTAATATGAATATTTGGGAGATTTTACAAATTTCTGGAAAAAGGAAAAGACAAAAGAAGTGGGGGGTTATACTATACCGCGCACCGAACGCAGCATAGCGCCGCAGCACACTGGGCCGGCCCAGCGGCTCGGCCACGCGGACGATAGGGCGACGCCGAAGGCGCCCTCGCGGAATACGCTTCCGCGCGGGGGAAGCGGATCCGCAGGAGCCATATCCACCTAAACGGACGGGCCCGCCTGCTGGGTCGCTATCGTGCGGGCCCCAGCGGCAGGTCGTCTTCCACCTCCCTCGCGCGCTCTGGACGCGAGGAGGAGCGGCTCCCGCCGGTGATTGCCGGGGCTACAGAGCGCCCCCGGCGATGTTCTGCCCACCGGCGTGACCAGCGCAGAGAGGCGCTTCCAGCCACTGGTCGCACGCATGCCGGGGAGGACCTGGTCAAGGAGAGCGCCGTCCGTGGCGGACGTGGCTGACAGCGATGGCGGGCACGGCGCTCCGGCCGTCGGGAGGTGTAACCATAGTGCAGGGGAGCTCCGTGGGGCAGTAGAGATGCAAGGTAACCCATAGGTGGGGAGGAGGGGGCCCGGACGACGAGAATTTAGGCGTGTTTGCCGGCTCGGCTCCGGCCATGAACGAGGTTGGAGGGCATGGAAGGAGGTGCGGATTGGTCCAGGGGATGCATGGGTGGGAGAGAGGGCCAAAGGAGTAGAGAGGGGGCTCGGGGCGGCCTTAAGTAGCCGACCCGTGGCTCACCGTGGACGCGGCGCACGGGTGGCCGCGGCAACGGCTCGGGAGGCCAGGAGAGAGGGCGAGGGGCTGTCTACGACATCTGTGGGAGTTGAGTGGGGCGCCAGGAAGAGAGAGGAGGAGCGGGGCAAGGCTCTGGTTCTCTCGCGTGCGAGGCCATGCATTGGCCGAGCCAGGTGGCTCTCGGCACGCGCCGCAGGACGTGAGAGAGAGGGAGAGACGAGGGGGCCTGCATGGTGGCGTGTTGCGGACGTCGAGGCACCTCGACCGGCGCAAGGGGGAGGCTCGAGGTGGTCGGGGGACGCGGCGTCAACGGTCGCCTGCTCTGCCTCGCGCTCCAGAGCGCGTATTTTGCCGGCATCTGCGGCTTTTCCACGCACACTCGCGCGTCTACTTGTGTCTGGAAGCTGCAGGGGAGAGTAAACAATCGGAAAGTGGCACTGGATGCTCTGGAACTTGCCAGGAGTGGGAGAGAGATGAGAAAGGGAGGGGAAAGTGGCTGCCTAGAGAGGAAAATTGGGTCTCTGCTCCCCTTAATCATTGATCCTTGGGCAGCCAAGCATGAAGGAGGTAGAGGAGGAGCAGATGAGGCTGTGGGAAAAAGTTGAGCTCATGGAGATTAGTGGAAATTGCCAAAACATGCATTTTAAATTTCTGCCAGAAGGTGTTTGATGGTGTTTTGGGAAAGCAGATGATTTCCATTTGCCATGAGACTCCACAGGGTGACATGTCACGTATAATTAGGGCCTTCCACCAATTTTGAGCTCATTTGGGCAAAGTTGCTAATGCAACTTTTGTAAACCCTAGAAATTAGCAAAAATGGACTTTTCAAGATTTATTCATGCAAATCTATTCTCCTTGATGCACCACTTAGTGTAGTGTCATAATTTGAGATTCTGAAAATGTCCACAAAATTTGAGATCAAAAGGGGAAAGTTGGCAATGTAAACTTGTTCGAATTTGGTTCTGGGCAGAGAGGGTTTTGGGGCATTTTGATCAAGATAACATTCTCTCCAACTTGTTCCATTTGGTATAGATGCATTATTACACCATTTGAGGATGTGAACCATGTTTGAGAGCATTTGGACATGTTTGACAGTGCAAAGTTGTTCAAACTTGAAAAAGGACAGAAGTGCTTTTGAGAGGGTTTCATGGGGTTATACTGTTCTCCATGACATGAGACTTGGCAAGATCATCAAACATGTCATATGTGACATGCTAGAATTTTCTTGGAATTTTTTGGGGAACATTTCCTTTGTAAATATTTCAAAATCTTGAAATATCCAGAAAGGGTTTTTGAGGGATTTGACCAATATTTTGAACATGACCATGTGTTGAAACTCTTATATATGCACAATATATGTCCACTGAGTTTCCCTAGGGTTTTCCCAAATATTTTTAAAGCATTAAAATAATTTTTACCTATTAAAGACCATTTCTGGACTTAAGAAAAATCCTTTAAATAAAATAGGAAAATAACTTTTAAAATTATATTTTGTGTTTTCTGGGTGTCCTATATCTAATAGGAGTCAAATATATTTTTGGAAAGATTTTTACTGCCCTGAATTAAGTACTTGCAGTACAAACCTCAATTCAGGGGTTTTTGGAAAACTAATTTTTGAAAATACTGTTTGGCCAAATTATTTTTGTAAGAAATTATTTTTATGTCCTATACACATGGCATGATCATTGGTTCAAGAGTTTGGAGCAAGGAGATGAAGTATAGGAGTTGGAGGATTTATTTGATTTTTAGAGCACTTGCAAACAACAGTCAAACATTCCAATCAAAGCAAGACAAAACACTCAAAAGTTTTTGTCAAACCACATTTTATCATGATTATTAGCTTAAGTGTTGTGGCATGAAAATCAGGGTGTGACAGACCTACCCCCTTACAAGAATCTCGTCCCCGAGATTCCCAGACTAGGCGCGGAAAGGAATACGAGACTTAAATCTGCGGTAGTCCTCATGTCCTCGTATTGTTTCTGCTTCCATGTGGTGCTTCATTGGTCCTTGAAATAATTTATGACATGGCTTCGTGTGCGACGTCCTGCTTGATCCAGGTTGCAATTGGGGTCTCTCGCATAGGTCATATTGGGATGGAGGTCGATAGCTCATAGTCGATGTCCTTGGAGAGACCGGGCTAGTTAGGAAGTTGGAAACATTTCCGGGGTGGTGTCGCGTGGAAAAAGATTGTGCACAGTGGGTGACTCGGGTGGTAACTCTAGCTGGTAGCCGCCTATTCTTCATCTTGCAGTGATCTTGGGTAAGGCCGATAAATCTTGGTGTGAGTTTCTCTTGACATGGAAATGCTTGATTCCTTTGTGAGAAGTGGCTTGCAGATACACCTGGTCTTTGATGAGAAATTTCACTCCTTGACAATGTTGGTTGGTATAGTTCTTTTTCCTTGGCATGGCAGTCTTCAAATGTTCCTTAACCAGCTGAACAGCTCTTCTTCCGTCTTTGGGTAGACAAGTAGGTTACCAAATAATGATGACAACTATCTTGTCTAAGTACTCCATGGAGACTTGTTCACGGGGTACGTAAAGTAGGCTGGGGAGTGGTGGTGATCACGGTTGAGTGTTGGTCAGGGTCTACTTGACCTAGAGCCAAAGCTCATGGTCATAATCCGACCATGTTGTGGCTTGGTAGGGCTTAAGGGTTTCAAGGATTCTAGTGTGTGGGTGAAGGTTTATTATCTTATCCTTAAGCACGGTTTCTGAGATGCCAATAGTCTATCTAGTCCTTCAAATAAATAACCTTATACCACCGAAAGCATCATCTCGTATAGGCCAAATCCAATCATCACTCCTGTGATCCATATTCTTGTGACTCCCGAGAGGAGGTCTAACAAAATCATATATGTCTACAATCCCCAAACTCATATGTATGCCTACCCCTAAAAATCCATGGGTAGAGCATACAAGCTTCCAAGCAGGAATAAAACACGACAATCCCAATGCTCATCCTATTCTTCCAAGGTCCATGTTAGTGCATCTCTATCCTAAGGAAACACGTCATATGCCACTCCAAAATCTTGTTTCCCTCCTATGAATCAACTCCAACAACCCGTTAACTTCCATTAATCACTACATAATCCTTTAATTCTACAAATCTAGTGTCTATGGTGTTCCACATGATCTCCTAAAGTCCTATAATCCCCAAATACTTGAAAAGGCTATCTCTACTATAGTCACTCCACCAATTTCCATTATCATGGTCAAGTAAACTCCAAGGTCAAGCTTATATCAACTCCGACAATTAATCCAATCTCCTAGTTTATCGCCCACCGAGAAACATGGTACCATGATCGAGATCATCAGTCTAAGTCCAATTTACTCTGAACCATGTAGACATACTCAGCATCTATATTCAACTAGAATCACCTACTTAAATCGAAATCTCTTGTCCAACGAGAATTCCTACATGTCTCCCCCAAGTCAATACCGTAATGCCAACTATCTTCTATGAATGTCCCCTTGGCTAAGTCAAATCCTTATACTTCCAAGAATTTTAGCTTGCAATCATAATCGTCCTACAAAGTTCCAGTTTACTCCAGGGTGATAAAAGTTACGCTACTCTATTAACACGATCCCTCCAAGTTCATCTACCAATATGAAAGCCTTATGATCCACTGAAGAGTCTCAGATAATTCCTCAAGGTCTTTAATATAAACTCATCAAGTCATTTGTCCTCTATTCCTATATCCTCAATTTGGTTCCTCCGGTGGCATCGTCAGTTTTGATGCTATCTTAGGATGACAATGTGCTCGTTCACTATGTCCACTAGTTCCATAATGAACCCAGTGATGTGCAAGTTTATAGAGGCTTAACTGGTCCACTTGCAATTTCTGTGGGTTGAGCACATGGTTAAGGACTTGAGCTGGGGTATCTCGCGAAGTCTCGAAGGGTCTAGGGATGGGTTTCTAATCTGGAGGGTTAAACATAATTCTACGGGGTTGCTCTTGGTCGTGGAGATTGTAGCAGAAGTCTTCATTGCTAGTTGGTTGCTGAGGCAGAATCCTTGGTGTTGCCGGTCTTCAGTTGAGGAGAGAGATGAGAGGGAAAGGTAGCATGGAGGAGGGGAGTGCCTAAAGGGGGTTCTATGGTGCAAGTGCAAACAAACAAGTGCCGAAAGGGCCAAACAAAAGAAACAAGGTAAGGAAGGTGATATAGTCGCGTACTTGTTGCCTAGGACAAAAGTTGTGACCTATCTGAAAACACAAACAAATAAAAAAAGCAACACACAATCATGGTTCTATTTGAACCATCATACGGACTCGACTGCGCATAGGGGGTACACGACTCATCCTACCCTACGGGTTCTCGGACTTAGTAGTCGTGCCTTGTGCCTCGTGCAGTCTTCTGAGTTTTCCTCAGGTGTTGCTACGTCTCTTGTAGTTGTTTGATGAAACGATCTGGGTTGAGCCTGAAGAGTCTTCAACAACTTCTCGCTTGTTGAAGTGATGGGGTGAAGGTGGCTCTTCGTAGTTGGCATTGACTCGGTCTTCTATTGTCTTCTTAATTATGACGATCCCTTTTTGTCTTCTAAGGCGTCGATGGTACCAAGTAGGTAATCCTTTATGCAATGACATTAACAAGGCATAGTAGAGGTCCAACATGTCGGTTATGTTGATGAAAACATCGACACCAAGAGCGGGGGATGAAGAGAACCGTTTTCCTACTCACTATAGTGAGGCGGACCAAATGGCGAGGTTCTCATCCACCGGTGGTTGTCGATACAACAACGGTAAGGACATGGTTGCTCTATTAGCGATGTACATCATGATCTTGCATTTCCTATGCCCTGATCATCATAGGCTAAGGTCGCATCATCTTGGAGCAATGTCAAGGGTGTCACCATCTTATGGGTATTCATGTCCTCATTCCTCGAGGATGTATCGTTTGCTGGTATCGTCTTGTTGTGATGTCGCCAATCTTGTGTTCAGGAGATGTGGGTGAATGTCTGGCAAGGCATTTTCCTTCTAGATTATCCACGAGGATTACAAGGAATCCAGTGGTCAGGGGCATAAGGGTCTAGCGACCAAGGGTTTCAAAGGGGAAGAGATCAATAAGGAAAGTATACCTTAGTTTTAGAAAAACTGAGAAGGGAAGAGAAGTATAGATAGTTTTGAAAACTATCAGTAGTTTTGGAAATAGTTTTACCCTCACTAACGACCATGCTAACTAAGGCTTCCTACAGTCAGGATGGCTCTGATACCAGCTCTGTGGGGACCCCGACACATAAGTCGAGATCACCGAATGCACGTGTACAGTGATCCCAGAGATCAATGCTCACTGAACACATAGAAGCTGAATAACAAGAGTCTTACATCCATACATACCGTTTTACACAAGTAGGACCATTATGGTCAAGTCTTGAGTGTATCATCGTAGCGGAAATCTTCAATAACAACTTGGACCCATGCCATCTGCCTTAACCCTACAAGCATTCTGACTGGGAAGCGTCCTAGCTTGCATGTTCGTCACCAAGGTACTCTTCATTATATCCTGTTCTTTCATGCCTGGCCAATAAAATAACCAGTGGCAAGCCAATGAGTACTTTCAATGTACTCGCAAGCAACCCATGTTTTGGTTCAAGATACAACAATGCATGATATATGTAAATTTTTGCGGAAAGCTAGTTTTGAGTGCAATGACATGTTCAACAACTTGTAAGACATGCATCAGGAGATTTCAATTAACCATGAGGACAGGTTACAGATATCAACATAAATAGAGTGGGCATCAACCCAACTCAATCATGTCAAGTCCTTTGACTTGACCCAAGTAGTTCTTCCCACTTATCCAAACACACACTGGTTTGTAAACAAGTGGACGTAGCCCAAGAGCGGTTACCCAACTGTCCTTGACCGTGGACATGGCTATTCGAATAGTTTTACACTCTGTAGAGGTTGCACACTTTACCCACAAGATCCGGGGAACTTTCGTGTCATCCACGACCCGCGGTACCTCAAGTACCCGGGGTAAGCACCCGATCACTATCTTTCCCTAGACGACACTAACAAGGAGTCCACTCGTTGTTCCGTATCCTCACGATGTACATCATACGAGACTCACTCTAGATCGTAACATTCGAGAGGGGACACAACAGTGTATCCGGTGCCCTGTGAAAACAGTCATGGCCGCCCTACCTGGCACGATCCCGTCCCGAGAGAGCGCACCAACAACTCTCCCGTCACTAGTAATGCGGGCTCCAAGCTAGTATCAGCCTAGGTAATCAATAATGCCCTTTCCCATACAAGGGTAGAGTGGTTGCACATGTAAGGTTGGAATAACGGTCGCAACTTAAACCAATCCGTTTTGAAAAACAACACACACACTTGCCTCGGTACACCACTTCGTCATCAAGTGGTTACCCAACTCATCATCTCCCCCGGGCATAAGTGTCACCCGATGGGGTTTTCGAAGAGTCTTTTGAAAATACTATGTCTCCATCACCATGCATATTCCCGTCCCTTTTTGCGTAGCACTACTTTAGCATCCTATCTACTCCCACCGGCATAACCCTCATAAGGGGGTAGGGTCATGCACAATGCAAGTATCAACGAGGAAGTAAAAGAGGCAACCCATCAAAAGTGGTTACCTCCTCATCATGATTCCGTTGCAACAACAATATGGTGCTATATGACATGCATAAAAAGGGTTTCATAGACATGGTCAAAGGGTTGCTTGCCTGTTTTAACAAAGTATTTAAGTCTTCTGGTCCTTCTCCACGTATTCCGTCTACTTCGTCAACTAACGTCGGAACAATCATAATAAGCAACACAACAAGGTAGGAAATAAAAGTGCTCTAAAAATATGGGTTTGACTTTTCTAGGACTTCCCTGGTCATATGAAAAATAACTAGGGTGGTTTCATTGGAATTGGATTAGTGAATATTTCTGAACATTTCAATATGATGGAATTAAGGGGTTTATGGATTTGCAAGAAGTGTACAGAAATATATTTTTGAAAAATGAGCAAAGGCACCCATTTAACAAATCATGATTTTAGAAGCATCCAGGAGTTGGTTTCACTGGATTTGGAGTTCAAATAAATTTCCTATGAATTTGCAAAGTTGACAAATACGAAGAAATGGCTCATTATATTGTGTGGCACAGAAAGTATTAATAAAAATGTTCATGACCTAAGTTATAAACTCAGGAGCATCTAGAAATTTGAATAATGGCATTTGGATCAAATTTGAGCCCTCTGTGATTTTCTAAAGTTTATGACAAAAATGGAAAATGGGATTTTATTTAATTTGTGTGAGGAAAATTGTTCTATAAAAATGTGCATGCTGCACCAACAGGTAGATCATGATTTATGGAGTCACCAGAAATTTGAATCATTCAATTTGGAGTTAATATGAATATTTGGGAGATTTTACAAATTTCTGGAAAAAGGAAAAGACAAAGGAAGTGGGGGGGGGGGGTTATACCTATACCGCGCACCGAGCACAGCATAGCACCACAGCGCATTGGGCCGGCCCAGCGGCTCGGCCACGCGGACGACAGGGCGACGCCGAAGGCGCCCTCGCGGAATACGCTTCCGCGCGGGGGAAGCGGATCCGCTGGAGCCATATCCACTTAAACGGACGGGTCCGCCTGCTGGGTCGCTGTCGTGCGGGCCCCAGCGGCAGGTCGTCTTCCACCTCCCGCGCGTGCTCTGGACGCGAGGAGGAGCGGCTCCCATCGGTGATTGCCGGGGCTACAGAGCGCCCCCGGCGACGTTCTGCCCACCAGCGTGACCAGCACAGAGAGGCGCTTCCAGCCACTGGTCGCACGCATGCCAGGGAGGACCTGGTCAAGGAGAGTGTCGTCCATGGAGGACGTGGCCGACGGCAATGGCGGGCACGGTGCTCCGGCAGTCAGGAGGAGTAACCGGAGTGCGGGGGAGCTCCGCGGGGCAGTAGATATGCAAGGTAAACCATAGGTGGGGAGGAGGGGGCCCGGATGACAAGAATTTAGGCGGTGTTCGCCGGCTTGGCTCCAGCCATGGACGAGGTTGGAGGGCACGGGAGGAGGTGCGGATTGGTCTAGGGGATGCATGGGAGGGAGAGCGGGCCAAAGCAGTAGAGAGGGGCTCGGGGGCGGCCTTAAGTAGCTGACCCGTGGCTCACCGTGGACGCGGCGCACGGGTGGCCGCAACAACGGCTCGGGAGGCCAGGAGAGAGGGCGAGGGGCTGTCTACGCCGTCTGTGGGAGTTGAGTGGGGCGCCAGGAAGAGAGAGGAGGAGCGGGGCAAGGCTCTGGTGCTCGCGCATGTTAGGCCATGCATTGGCCGAGCCGGGCGGCTGTGGGCACACGCCGCAGGAGGTGAGAGAGAGGGAGAGACGAGGGGGCCTGCACGGTGGCGTGTTGCGGACGTCGAGGCACCTCAACTGGCTTAAGGGGGAGGCTCGAGGTGGTCGGGGGACGCGGCGTCTGCGTCTTTGGCCGGCATCTGCGGCTTTTCTGCACGCACTCGCGCGTCCACTTGTGTCTGGAAGCTGCAGGGGAGAGTAAACAATGGGAAAGTGGCATTGGATGCTCTAGAACTTGCCAGGAGTGGGAGAGCGATGAGAAAGGGAGGGGAAAGTGGCTGTCCAGAGAGGAAAATTGGGTCTCTGCCCCCCTTAATCATTGATCCTTGGGCAGCCAAGCATGAAGGAGGTAGAGGAGGAGCAGATGAGGCTGTGGGAAAAAGTTGAGCTCATAGAGATTACTGGAAATTGCCAAAACATGCATTTTAAATTTCTGCCAGAAGGTGTTTGATGGTGTTTTGGGAAAGCAGATGATTTCCATTTTCCAAGAGACTCCACAGGGTGAAATGTCACATATAATTAGGGCCTTCCACCAATTTTGAGCTCATTTGGGCAAAGTTGCCAATGCAACTTTTGTAAACCCTAGAAATTAGCAGAAATGGACTTTTCAAGATTTAGTCATGCAAATGTATTCTCCTTGATGCACCACTTAGTGTAGTGTCATAATTTGAGATTCTGAAAATGTCCACAAAATTTCAGATCAAAAGGGGAAAGTTGCCAATGTAAACTTGTTCAAATTTGGTTCTGGCCAGAGAGGGTTTTGGGGCACTTTGATAAAGATAACATTCTCTCCAACTTGTTCCATTTGGTATAGATGCATTATTACACCATTTGAGGATGTGAACCAAGTTTGAGAGCATTTGGACATGTTTGACAGTGCAAAGTTGTTCAAACTTGAAAAAGGACAGAAGTGCTTTTGAGAGGGTTTCATGGGGTTATACTGTTCTCCATGACATGAGACATGCTAGAATTTTCTTGGAATTTTTTTGGGAACATTTCCTTTGTAAATATTTCAAAATCTTGAAATATCCAGAAAGGGTTTTTGAGGGATTTGACCAATATTTTGAACATGACCATGTGTTGAAACTCTTATATATGCACAATATATGTCCACTGAGTTTCCCTAGGTTTTTCCCAAATATTTTCAAAGCATTAAAATAATTTTTACCTATAAAGACCATTTCTGGACTTAAGAAAAATCCTTTAAATAAAATAGGAAAATAACTTTTAAAATTATATTTTTGTGTTTTCTGGGTCTCCTATATCTAATAGGAGTCAAATATATTTTTGGAAAGATTTTTACTGCCCTGAATTAAGTACTTGCAGTACAAACCTCAATTCAGGGGTTTTTGGAAAACTAATTTTTGAAAATACTGTTTGGCCAAATTATTTTTGTAAGAAATTATTTTTATGTCCTATACACATGGCATGATCATTGGTTCAAGAGTTTGGAGCAAGGAGATGAAGTATAGGAGTTGGAGGATTTTATTTGATTTTTAGAGCAATTGCAGACAGCAGTCAAACATTCAATCAAAGCAAAGACAAAACACTCAAAAGTTTTTGTCAAACCACATTTTATCATGAATTATTAGCTTAAGTGTTGTGGCATGAAAATCAGGGTGTGACGGACCTACCCCCCTTACAAGAATCTCGTCGCCGAGATTCCTAGACTAGGCGCGGAAAGGAATACGAGACTTAAATCTGCGGTAGTCCTCATGTCCTCGTATTGTTTCTGCTTCCATGTGGTGCTTCATTGGTCCTTGAAATAATTTATGACATGGCTTCGTGTGCGACGTCCTGCTTGATCCAGGTTGCAATTGGGGTCTCTCGCATAGGTCATATTGGGATGGAGGTCGATAGCTCGTAGTCGATGTCCTTGGAGAGACCGGGCTAGTTAGGAAGTTGGAAACATTTCCGGGGTGGTGTCGCGTGGAAAAACATTGTGCACAGTGGGTGACTCGGGTGGTAACTCTAGCTGGTAGCCACCTATTCGTCATCTTGTAGTGATCTTGGGTAAGGCCGATAAATCTTGGTGTGAGTTTCTCTTGACATGGAAATGCTTGATTCCTTTGTGAGAAGTGGCTTGCAGATACACCTGGTCTTTGATGAGAAATTTCACTCCTTGACAATGTTGGTTGGTATAGTTCTTTTTCCTTGGAATGGCAGTCTTCAAATGTTCCTTAACCAGCTGAACGGCTCTTCTTCCATCTTTGGGTAGACAAGTAGGTTACCAAATAATGATGACAACTATCTTGTCTAAGTACTCCATGGAGACTTGTTCACGGGGTACGTAAAGTAGGCTGGGGAGTGGTGGTGATCACGGTTGAGTGTTGGTCAGGGTCTACTTGACCTAGAGCCAAAGCTCATGGTCATAATCCGACCATGTTGTGGCTTGGTAGGGCTTAAGGGTTTCAACGATTCTAGTGTGTGGGTGAAGGTTTATTATCTTATCCTTAAGCACGGTTTCTGAGATGCCAATAGTCTATCTAGTCCTTCAAATAAATAACCTTATACCACCGAAAGCATCATCTCGTATAGGCCAAATCCAATCATCACTCCTGTGATCCATATTCTTGTGAGTCCCGAGAGGAGGTCTAACAAAATCATATATGTCTACAATCCCCAAACTCATATGTATGCCTACCCCTAAAAATCCATGGGTAGAGCATACAAGCTTCCAAGCAGGAATAAAACACGACAAACCCAATGCTCATCCTATTCTTCCAAGGTCCATGTTAGTGCATCTCTATCCTAAGGAAACACGTCATATGCCACTCCAAAATCTTGTTTCCCTCCTATGAATCAACTCCAACAACCCGTTAACTTCCATTAATCACTACATAATCCTTTAATTCTACAAATCCAGTGTCTATGGTGTTCCACATGATCTCCTAAAGTCCTATAATCCCCAAATACTTGAAAAGGCTATCTCTACTATAGTCACTCCACCAATTTCCATTATCATGGTCAAGTAAACTCCAAGGTCAAGCTTATATCAACTCCGACAATTAATCCAATCTCCTAGTTTATCGCCCACCGAGAAACATGGTACCATGATCGAGATCATCAGTCTAAGTCCAATTTACTCTGAACCATGTAGACATACTCAGCATCTATATTCAACTAGAATCACCTACTTAAATCGAAATCTCTTGTCCAACGAGAATTCCTACTTAATTCAATCAAAGCAAAGACAAAACACTCAAAAGTTTGGAGCAAGATTTGGAGGAGATGAAGTATAGGAGTTGGAGGATTTTATTTGATTTTTAGAGCAATTGCAAACAGCAGTCAAACATTCAATCAAAGCAAAGACAAAACACTCAAAAGTTTTTGTCAAACCACATTTTATCATGAATTATTAGCTTAAGTGTTGTGGCATGAAAATCAGGGTGTGACACCCTCGAGGTTCGAACTCTGGGGTGTGCAAGAAGAACACTCTCCCCCTCGCTCACACGCTCAACGATCTCACGGCCTAGCTTGACGAACCCAAGGAATGACATGCACAAGGGTTTATACTGGTTCAGGCCACCTTGTGGTGTAATACCCTACTCCAGTGTGGTGTTGGTGGATTGCCTCGTGGGCTACTGATGAACTAGTACGATGGTTCAACAGCCTCGGGAGGAGAGGTGTTCTTGAGCTCGGCGAGCTGGTGGATGCGGGGATGGAGTGGATCCAATCCAAGATGAGTCTCTCCCTACCTATGGTGGTGGCTAGTCTTATTTATAGAGGCCATGGTCCTCTTCCCAAATATTAGGCGGGAAGGGATCCCACAACGGCCAAGTTTGAAGGGGGACAACTAGTACATGTTATCCTGACAAAAGGTGGTCTTCGCCTGCCAAAGTCTCTGGTGGTGACGCTATTGTGGGCTCCGTGGTGACCTTCGTCCTGTTGTCCTGCTAGTCTTGGTAATGTTGCACCTATATGGAAACCTTTGTCTGATGCCTCGGGACTCCTCACTTGCACCTGCCTCTTTAGCACGAAAGAGGAAACTGGTACAATGTGCCCGCTGGTGCCCGCCTGGCCTTGGTCGTCATGGCTCACGTCACGTGAACCTCGCGAGGTGCCCCTTGCATAGAGATCTCCACTCCTCGGGAGCCAGCCTAGTGAAGCTGCCCCCAGGGAGGTCTTGCATCATCCGCCTCGCGAGGGTCGGCCCCTTGCGAGTGTCTTGAGCTGCTGCTGCTGGAGATGGGTTGTACCAGGCCGTTGTTGGAGCCACGCTCAAGCCCACACGCAGGCAAGTCTGGGCACCCCTGGTCCCAGAACACCGACAGTAGCTCCCGGGCCCAAGGCACGTTCAAGCTTGGCTACAAGGCGAAGCCAAAAGTCAAGTGCAGAGCGCCGCGGGCCCCAACCGCTTGCGGCCTCGATTGACGCATGATGATTGATGGAACATGGGCGCCTCCGCTTCCCCATGCTGCCTCAGCAACTTTTTGACTTGACGAGACCCTGCTGCATGCAGGAGGAAAACCATCATTACCTGTGATCGTGGAGGCCGGTGGTTGGCCTGCCTCTGACTATAAATGAGGAGAGGGGCGGAGCCCCCGTTGCTCATCCTCTCCTCCACTCCATTTGCTCCTTCTTCTTCCTCTTTGCTACACCGTCTT
The DNA here is from genome assembly GCF_018294505.1 of Triticum aestivum. Lineage (NCBI taxonomy): Eukaryota > Viridiplantae > Streptophyta > Magnoliopsida > Poales > Poaceae > Triticum > Triticum aestivum. The sequence continues at coordinate 315,969,480 of NC_057803.1, forward strand.
GCTACGATAGCCATGGCACCGACGAAGAGGTTCACGGCCGCGGAGAAGGGGAAGGCATGCCAGTAGGGGCCCGGCTCTCCACCGCCCAAGAGGGGTCATGGCCGCCCCGCAAGCACGCCGTGACCCCCATCGTGGCCCCTCGGGGGCGCGGGCGTACTCCTTCAGGAACTGGCGTCGTCCTCGGCGACCACAGCGGTGCCCCCTCCCACGGTGGGGGGCGCTTTAGGTGGAGCAGCCCTTGTGCCGAGGGGAGGCACGCCATGGTCGCCCAGCCTCCTCGGCCGCGCTTCCATTCGACGGAGGTGCTCCCAGAGTTCATCGTTTGGTCGGGGCAGCCGGCCGGCACTTGGCTCCAGCTCCCTCTCTCCTTCGCCGGTGAGCTGCTAGCCGCAGGTTTTGACGGCTTCTGGCTGCAAGCTGACGGCTGCAGCAGCAAGGCCTCGTGGGCCGCGGTAGAGATCTCCATCGCGGGCAACATCGGTCCTGGCCCGCGGCTGGCAGACGTTCGCCCGTGCGTGCGGCCTGAGCAGGAGGTGCACCCTCCACTTCAACTACGATGGTGTCGTGACCCTCTACGTGAGGGTTTTTGGGGAAGATGGCCGCCGCATAGGATGCTGCCCCGAGGACAACGGTGGCGACGACGAGCCGGGCCTTGACCACAACCGTGATGTCACCAGAGGCGAGTTCGCCCTTGGCAACGGCCGTGGCTCATCTGGCGGATGCAACTCCTCCTCCTATGAAAGCTCCAACAGCGGTGGCTACGACCAGCCGCCACGTCGTCGGGCTCGCTATGAGGACGGTGGTGGGCTATCCCGCCGCCGCGCTCCGGTGAAGCGCGAGGAGGGCTTTGGCTGATCCTGGGGGGTGCATCGAGAGCCGACCCTCGGGAGCTGTTACGGGCGCGCGTGCCACTTTTTCTCGTCCTTCCCCATCTTCCTACATTCCAAGAAACAAGTATGGGGCCCTGCGAGGGCATGTAATGAACCTTAATTTTCATGCCACTTGTGTTATGTTTATTGTTCCTGTGTTATGTTATGGCATTCATGCTTGATGTAGACATAGGGGGATAACTTAGCTGAATACGCCCACGGTACTTTCCTGTCTCGTGAGGGCACGCCCTCTGGCACCTGGTGAGCCCTCCTTGTTGCTGGCTCAGGAGCCATTGACCTCGGGAGGTGTCACAAAGCTACAGAAATTGTTAGGACATCCGTCGGGTGTCTTATCCTTCATTGCATGAGGCCTCATAATCATGGCGATCATGGCCTAGCGCACCACGTCGCGGTACCCGTGGGGCACAGACTTAGAGGGGTGCGCCAACCGCGAGCGAGTTCCATCGAGGGTGCCTCGCGAAGGTCAGGGGAGACGAAGCTTTGGAGCGATAGGACTTTGGCAAGGTGTGTCCATGGCTTAGGCTAGCCCAGCGCACGCACACACCAACCCAGCCCTCGAGTGAGGCACGCGAGGGAGAGCGTCGAGCAACTGTCGTCCTCCCTCGCGCAAAACAAAGAACCGAGCGAAGAAGCAGAGAAAAGAAAGGATTCAACCGAGCAATCTAGAAATGCCAGAACTTCAAATTTCATTAAAAAGCTGCAAACCAACTACAGAAAGCAAATGAACAGTTGCATCCGGCAGCTAGTCTAGTCTTCTCACCAGCGCGGAGCTAAGTGCTGCCACTAGGATGTGGGAGTGAGCCCCGAGGCCCGAGGGCGGCACTTCGGAGACTCCGGGGCATGTACAGCCCCACTCATTATTATGTGAGATTGTCACGGGTGGAGACCTTCAGAGGCACTGGGCCTTGCTTCATGGGTAGAACTTCCGGAGGTGTTGGATGTTCCAGGCGTTCTGGATGGGGATCCTATCCTGCGTCTCCAGGCGCACATCGCCAGGCCTGGAGACGTTGGGAATCCAAAACAGGCCCTCCACATGGGTGAGAGCTTATGCAACCCTTCCCTGGAGAGCACCGGCCTTAGGACGAGATCGACCACCTCGAGCGTCCTGGAGTAGACGATGCGTCAGTGGTACCGCCACAGCGCCTGCTGGTACCTTGCCGCACGGAGTGAGGCTTGGCGGTGGCGTTCCTCTCCCAGCACGAGGTCCATCCCCCGCATGGCATCCTGGCGTGCCTCGTCAAACTCCAGGACCCGCACGGAGTGATGCCTGACCTCGTGAGGGAGAACCGCTTCGGCTCCGTAGACGAGGAAGAACGAAGTCTCACATGTTGGCTTGGTGGCGGTAGTGCGGATGGACCAAAGCACGGACTCGAGCTCGTCGTACCAGCCCCTGCCATAGGCCTCGAGCTTCTTTTTGAAGGTCCTTGTCTTGTGGCCCCTTAGGACCTCCGCGTTAGCATGCTCGACCTGGCCGTTGCTTCTGGGGTGTGCTACTGAGGCGTAGCGTATCTGTGTTCCAAGGTTAGCACAATATGTTTTGAAGAGATTGCTAGTGAACTACGAGCCGTTGTTGGTGATGATGCGGTTAGGGACCCCGAAATGGCTCACCAGGCCCTTGATGAACCTGACCACGGAGCCGGCCGGGATGGTGTGGACGGCTTCCACCTCCGCCCATTTGGTGAACTTGTCGATGGCGACGTAGAGGTAGCGGTAGCCCCCGGGCGCTCGAGGGAATGGACCTAGGATATCCAGCCCCTAGACCGCAAACGACCACGAGAGTGGGATGGTCTGGAGGCCCTGAGCAAGCTGGTGGATTTGCTTGGCATGGAACTGGCAAGCCTCGCAGGATTTCACCACAATGTCGTCGACGTAGGCTTCCGCGTTCCTTCCGAGCTGTTGGCCTAGTGCGATGTGCATCAGCCGCTGGAATGTAGCCCCAGCGTTACGCAGCCCGAACGGCATGCATGTGTAGCAGTAAACCCCGCACACGGTTAAGAATGCCATCTTCTCTACATCCTCCACTGCTATCTTAATCTGATGGTAACCCAAGAAGGCATCCAGGCAACATAGCAGGTCGCATTCGACGGTGGAGTCGATGATCTGATTGATGCGCGGAAGCGGGAACGGGTCCTGGGGGCACGCCTTGTTGAGGTTGGTGAAGTCAACGCACATGCGTTCTTTTCCGCCCTTCTTGGGCACGACGACGGGGTTTGCCAGCCACTCCGGGTACCGGACTTCGCTGATGACACCTGCCGCCTGTAGCTTGCGGGTTTCCAGTATGATGAAGGACTGCTTCTCTATGGACTGCGCATTCTGCTTCACCGGGCGCACTTTGGGGCACACCCTCAAGTGGTGCTCGATTACTCCCCTCGGGACCCGCAGGAGAATACCTCCTTGTTCGCACGCAGGAATTTCACCAGTGCCTCTTCCTGGTCCAGGTCGAGGTTGGTGCCTATGGTGAATGTGGCTCCTGAGGCCCCGTCCTCGTCGACTGACACCTATTTCGTCTTTGCCCGATCTTGGGAGAACAATTGCTTCTTCTTTGCCGGTGCAGCCCCTTGGGTCTCGGGTGCTGCTTCACCTACGGGGCGCGCTGCCGCCATGGCCCTGAAGGCAAGCTTGAGGGACATTAGGGTCTCCATGGTGTCTCCAGCCACGGTGAGGACGCTGTTGCTCCCCGGCATATTCATGAGGTTGTATGCGGGGTGGGTTGTCGCCATGAACTGAGCCAGGGGTGGGTACCCGAGGATGGCGTTGTACGGGAGGCTGATGTTAAGGATGTGAAAGTCGATGAGCTCGGTGCGGTAGTTGTTGCGGGTGTCGAAGGTGACGGGTAGGCGGATCTGCCCTAGGGGGCTGGTGGAACCGCCACCGACTCTGGAGAAAGGCTTGGTGTGGTCGAGCTGGCCGAACGGCACATGGAGCAAGCTGAAAGCCTCCACGGAGAGCATGTTGAGGCGGGCTCCTCCATCGATGAGGGTCTTGGTGACTGCTACGTTGCAGATGGTGGGCGTGCAGAGCATCGGTAGCGCGCCCGAGCCCACGGTGATCGCTGGGTGGTCCTCCGAGATGAAGGTGAGGTTGGCCTAGGGTGCTACCCATCCCAGGGGAGCCCTCTGCTACACGCGGGCAGCGCCCATCTGGCGGATGAACTGCTTGACATGGCGATCCGAGGTTGGAGCCCGCGAACCACCAAGGAGGGCTGCTACGGCGGGGGGTGCCTGTGCCACGAAGCGCGTGATGAAGAGGTCGTGCAGGTCCTCCCAGGAGCCCCCGGAGGAGTGCGGCAGGTTGAGCAACCAGGCGCGCGACACGCTTGCAAGGGCCATGGGGAACCAGTTGGCCATGACTTGGTCATCGCCTCCGGCTTCGAGAACGGCCTCCTCGTACGTGAGCAGGAAGACCGCTGGATCCGCCGCGCCGTCATAGCGAGGCGCATATTTGGCTTGAAGTTGTGCGGCCACTGCACTTACGGCAAGGCGGGGGTGAAGGCCCGGATGCCCGTAGCGCATCCGCGGGCGCCCGCCGACCCAATCGAAGATGTGGCGCCTGCCATGGGAGCAAGATGAAGCAGGCGGAGAGGCGAAGCTCCGGCGCACCCCTACCTGGCGCATCAAATGTCGGATTGTGTGTTCCGGCTAACCCTTGAGGTTAGAACTCTGGGGTGCGCATGAAGAACACTCTCTCCCTAGATCGCTCGCTCAATGATCTCACGGCCTAGCTCGACGAACCCAAGGAACAAGAGACACAAGGGTTTATACTAGTTCGGGCCACCTTGCGGTGTAATACCTTACTCTAGTGTGGTATTGGTGGATTGCCTCGTGGGCTATGGATGAACTAGTACAATGGTTGAACAGCCTCAGGAAGAGAGGTGTTCTTGAGCTCCGCGAGCTGGTGGATGCGGGGATGGAGTGGATCCAATCCAAGATGAGTCTCTCCCTACCTATGGTGGTGGCCATTCCTATTTATAGAGGCCCTAGTCCGCTTCCCAAATATTAGGCAGGAAGGGATCCCACAACGACCAAGTTTGAAGGGGGACAACTAGTACATGTTGTCCTGACAAAAGGTGGTCTTCGCCTGCCAAAGGCTCTGGTGGTGATGCTGCTATGGGCTTCATGGTGACCTTCGTCCTGCCGTCCTACTGGTCTTGGTCTTGTTGCGCCAATTTGGAAACCTTTGCCTGATGCCTCAAGACTCCTCGCTTGTGCCTACCTCTTTAGCATGAAAGAGGAAACTAGTACACTGCACCCGCTGGCGCCTGCCTGGCCTTGGTCGTCATGGCTCACGTCATGTGAACCTCGTGAGGTTCCCCTTGCATAGAGATCTCCATTCCTCGGGAGCCAACCTAGTGAGGCTGCCCCTAGGGAGGTCTTCATGTCGTCCGCCTCGTGAGGCTCGGCCCCTCGCGAGGGTCTTGAGCTGTCGCTGCTGAAGATGGGCCATACCAGGCCGTTGCTGGAGCCACGCTCAAGCCCGCAGGCAGGCAAGTCTGGGCACCCCCGGTCCCAGAACGCCGACAGATCGGACCCTAACCCCTTTTATGCTTCTACCTAAAATTCTGTCTATCTAATCATATGCATTCTATTGAAACGTGTCAAATGTCTTCACTACATCCTTGTTAGCTGAAGATACAGAGACACACATTTAAAACTGATTTTAATGCTATATCTCTATTGCCTGAATACCGGAGAAGCCGGAACGACCACCCGACAAACCAGGCATGCGTGGAAACATGGAACAACTCTTAATGAGTTGCATGCATGCTACGTGTCCATCAGATGTGAACCGCTAGGGGCACCTGCGTATTGCGATGCGCATCCCTTTACCTTATAAATACACACCCGCACGGTCATTATCTCCTCTTCCACCTCGCCATCTCGCTCAAACCCTAGCGCCATCACTAGCTCGCGTAGACGCATGAGACGAAGTGCTTAACTGCCGCGACTTCTTCAACACCGTCCTCATGCCGGCCGCAGACCTCGTCTTCTCCGCTGCCGCCGTAGGTGTCTTCCGCCGCCAAGTTAGGGCGCGAGAGATTGGACTGCTCGGCATCTGTTTTGCCCTGTCTAGCAGTTTTTCTATGGCAAATAAAACTCCCTTTTACCGCTTTTTCAATCTGTCAAATTCATCCACTTCAACCAAAAGTGGTTTTTGCACTTCCAAATATGGATCTTTCTCTTTCTAAATCTCATATCTTGCAAAGTATATTCACTTATGCTTCATAACTAGTTAGATTCCTCACTTGTACTCATTCATGGATTCGTACAAATCTAGAACCAACTCACTTCAAATAAGTGAATATCTTCGCTCTATGAGGTCAATGTCTTCAAACTGATTTATCTTCAAAATCTTCTGAGAATGCATATGAGCTCTTCCCCTTCCCTCGCATCTCTAATGCTGTCATAGGTACATGTCTGTGGGAGAATCCCTTGGTTCTCATAGTCTGCATTCGTTTGTAGAATACTTAGAGCATCACATTGACTGTCCTGAAGCCAGTTCTTGTTTGACAAGTCGGCGACAGCCTTTCACTGTTTTGAAGCCTCTCTATCTGAATACAATGGCAACTAAAAATCTGCAAGGAAGGGTGGTGGGCAGCACCGTGGAAATACTGTTGTGGATCTGCCTTCGGATCTCTTTGAACTTTACAAATCTGATCCTGAGGAAAGTTACAATCAGCGCAAGACCAGAATCCAATGGATCTGAAGATATTGGGATAAATAGTGGTTCAAGTACAACTTCGTCACTCTTGAGTATGCTGAAAAAAATGCCATCAAGCGCACGTGGGGCGATATTCTTTACAAGAATTTGCAACCTAAGATGAAGCCTGAAGCTATTGCCCAAGGCTTCTATCCGTGCATGGTCAGAGGACCTCAGCCAGAGAATGTCGACCCATCATCTCTTCAATGGTGTCGTGACGATGATCTCTTCAAGTGCAACTTTCAGTTTGCAAAGGAGTCAGCTGCCAAGAACAGGAAAGAATTCAGACTCCACTTCAACCCTGGTTCGTCTGATCCAAGGCCGGATGGCACACATGATGCCAATCCAAATGTCATCGGACCCTTCAATAGCTTCGATGGGCTCCCCTCACATATTGCTGCTCAGAGGGCCACAATAGAGCAATCTGCTGATGATGCAAACTCTGAGGATGCACCTGCACCATCAAAGCAGAAGAAGAAGAAGAAGAAGAAGAAGAAGAACAGAAGAAGAAGAAGTCAAAAGCCTCAAAGCCCTCTGCAGTACCAAAAGCTTCGACTATGAAGCCATTGAAAACTGCACCTCCTGAACCCAGCGTGCAGTCTGAAGATCAATCTGGTATCTCGAAGAAGACCAAGAAGCCCAAGAAAATCTCTGGGCATGACCTGACTCCTGCTGCCGTTCTGTGCAATGAAGAGAATACCATCCATCTGTCAAGTGATGAAGATCTTGGTGATGAAGCTTTGGAAATGTTGATCAAGAGCAAGCAAGAGGCTGAGATCTTCCATGATCTGCCTCTCTTTGATGCTGACATACTGAAAAACTTCATTGATGAATAGTTTGAGGACCAAAGCATCAACATTGATGATTTGCGGCTGCCTGTGGACATCAGCGTCACGTTTCACGGAGCCATTGCCAATGAACTTGCTTTGGCTTAGAAAATCATTGAGCTCAAGAACAAGATAGACTATGAGAAGGCACATTTCAAGAAGCGCATGGCCAAGCTCAGTGTTGCTGATGTGCAAATATTCAAGAAGATGATGAATGACCTCAAGGCCGAGTTCAACAAGAAGCGCGAAGAAGCCAAAGGTTCACGCGAGCGCATGAAGTACTATGCGCAGAAGTGTGCGCAAGCGCACAATGAAGCTGAAAAGAGAAAGCACTTGGGCATCTTGGCATCGACCCCAAGATGGCTGCCAAGAAACAGAAGAAATCTGCTGAAGCCATACCCAAAGCTCCAAGGCAGGAACAACCAAGCATAGTCTTCCCTGCCAGCATGACTGGCTCGAAGCCAAAGGTCCCTTTAGCAGCTTCTACACAAAAGAAGACAAGGCAAGGTGAAGTCGGAGCCAGGAACAGGAAGCTCAAAGATACCTCTGATGATGCTCCCTCCAAGAAGAAGTTGCAGACAAAGGCTTCAAAGTCTTCCAGAAAAGAGTGTGTTGCTGCACCAGAGCCCCTCATCATTGAACCAATCTCTGTTGCTCTCCCTACCTCTGCCAACCGCGAGTGCCACCTAGTGATTCATGAGCCTGCTTCCACAGAGGCTCCCGAAAGTGAAGATATTCCAGTTGTTGACCCCCAATGCAGCTGAAGACATTGGTCGTGAAGACAATGTGAATGATGATGAAGTCCTTCCTCAGCTTGAACCTAAGTCGGTATCATCACCTGCTCCCACGAGCAGTGAACTCATTAGCATTGGTCGTCCCCTGACGCTAGTTGCTCAAGATGACTCATGGGTTGAGAAACAACAACAAGACACCCCCTGCAAGACGAGAGCCCACGTACTCCACCAGCTCAAGTCACCACTCCGGTGCTTGATGATGATAACTACATGGAGCAGACCACTCCCTCTCCAAAGGCGTCGCTAGCATTCCGTAGGCTTCGCAAAGGGCTCAGGGCTCCGGTCTCCATGTCAAGCATTCTAGAGGAGGATGTGCAACAGACAAGCTCAGTAGCACGTCAAGTGTTCTCTAAAGCCATCCCTTCTATGTCTACTTTTGAGTCTGAAGCTAAAGGTGGTGAAGACATTCTGGCTGCATCAGCCGAAGAAGAGAAAGAAGAAGAGACAGAAGCTACCCCCCTGCAAGTGATCCAGTCCAACCCGCCTGAACTCGTAAATCTTGCATGCACAACCTCATTGTAGCTAAGATCTTGCCTCCTCTTACGTACCCCCTAATCTACTGTCACACTTAGAACCACAATAGTTGGCGCCCACCGTGGGGCAGGTGTCTTAGCGACTTCCGGTGAGGTTGCGATTTTTCCGAGCCCATCATCATGGTTTTCGGTGGAGGTTTGGCTGAAGGCCATGAGATCTGTCTCGGCACGCTCGTCTTCATCGCCGAAGACTCCACTAGGCTTCAAGAAGCTCCCCTCAATGTCAAGGCGCTCCCCATCCATGGAGCGACCCACTTTCGGGCGTGCTCCCGTGGTGTCCTTCTACGGTAGCCATCGACTCAGTATCGGTCGGCTCCCGCAACATCTTCGCTCTTCGCTGCTCGATGTTGCAAGTGATCCGGTCGATCGCAGCTTCGGCGATGGATCAAGCATGTGGTGGCTCGCCGGTCGGCCACCCCTCAAGTCGTGACAATCGAGCCCGACGAATCTCTCTACAGGCTGTTCGACCTGTCGACTAGCTCTGTTTAGACCATGTCCGAGTGTGACAGTAGTGACCCCGCAGCAGAAGTCCTAATGGTCGACATGCCATGCAGCCCACCTAGTTTCCGCCACAGCGACGGCAGCGATGGCGGTGGTGATCCGTCGCATGTTCACGAAGAATATCGTCCTCAAGCCCTTACTTCAAAACAGCGAGAGGAGCTGCATTGTCGCAATACGGAGGCACTCCACACTCCCATCGTTGGGGAAACCTCCAAGGCTCGGGCCTTGGAGGCTGCGCGCCTGGCCACGTTGGCTGAGCACGCGCGTCTGGCGAATCTTCAACATTCACTCAACGATCGCGCTCGACGGCTGGTCCCTGAATCCAGTCGACGACAGCGGCAATTGTTTGCCCCTGAGAATCAGGTATACCGTACCCCAATTCAGAATCTTACCGTTGCAGCCCGCATAGCGGAGTCAATCCAGCCGTCCCAGTCAGAGGCTGGAAGAGGTTTGATGCAGATTTGAGCGCTGCTCCGTGCGGCTGGAGAGCAGAACACAGCAGTTTCCCAGTCGCGCAACAGGATCCATAGAAGATCTGTGGTTGCGGACACTGTCCAATCGGCCCACAGCCCAAGATCGCCTCCGCGGCTTGAGGGCTGGGGACACCGTCAAGAGCAGTATATGGGTCGGAACCACGTGCAATATGATCATCGGTTCGGCCATGAGGACCGCCGTCGAGTGTCCACGCCCCCTCCGAGGGGCGGATCATTTGCATCCCGGTGACCCAATGACAGGCGTCCATATTGTGACGAGTGAAGACATCCAGTTGACCCCAGAGAACCTGGATTTGATGCAAGATCGATTTTGGTACAAGGTTTGGTCGACCGGAACAGAGCTCACCGAGAAGGACAAGACAGAGATCGACCAACGAGCAGTCAAGTGCATGTATCATGACCTGAGTGTTTAAGCAATGCCATCAGAGCCACAGAAATCCCTCCCAACTTTAGGTTGGCGACTGGAGTAAGTAAGTTTACCAGTGAATCCAAACCTGACACTTGGCTAGAGGATTACCGAGTGGCTGTATGGTTTGGCGCGGTAATGATGAGGTAGCCATGAAACGCCTTCCTTTGATGTTGGATGTGTCGGCTAGAGCTTGGTTGAATCAGTTGGCCCTTGGCAGCATATTCAGTTGGGAAGAGTTGGCCCTAGTGTTTGTTAGAACATTTGAAGGCACTTGCAAGCGGCTTGCAGGGCTGACAGAGTTGCGGCATTGTGTTCAGAAGCCGAATGAGACATTGAGAGATTACATCAAGAGGTCGACCACTTTGCATCACATAGTGGAAAACGTGTCGCCACACCAAGCAGTTTGCGCCTTCAAGGAGGGCGTTCGGTACCGAGAGATGAACCTGAAATTCGGTCGGACGGGAGATATGACTCTGACCCGAATGATAGAAATAGCCACTCGGTACGCTAACGGTGAAGAAGAAGACCGACTCCATAGTGGCAAGAGCAAACCAGTCGCCCAAGATGCCGGAGGAGGTAATTCCAATCGGAAACAGAAGCGCAAGGCCGAACCCGCAGCTCCTGGTGAAGCCGCGGCAGTGACTCAGGGAAAATTCAAGGGAAAACCTAAAGGACCATGGGTCCCCAAAAAGGTGAAGGATTCGGCAGGAAATGATGTGTTAGATCGGTCATGTCATATACACACCAAAGTGGATGAAGAAGGAAACCTGATTTATCCCAAGCATACCACTCGACGATGTCGACTCCTTATCCACCAATTCCGAGAGGGCCAGTCCAAGGAGAAATAGAAAGAGCCTGATAAGGACGAAGACAAAGAGGAAGATGATGGTTTCCCCAACATCAATGCCACTTTGGTGATTTTCGCTGATGTTGAGAGTAAAAGTCAATTGAAAGTCATTAAAAGAGAAGTGAACATGGTTGCTCCGGCAACGCCAACATATTTGAAGTGGTCAAAGACTCCCATTACATTCGACAGTCAGATCACCCGGGACGTGTTGCTACCCCAGGGCGGCAAGCGTTGGTGGTCGACCCGGTCGTCGGAGGCACCCGATTGACCAAGGTCCTGATGGATGGTGGCAGTGGCTTGAACATTCTGTATGCTGAGACTCTCCGAGAGATGGGCATCCCGATGTCCAAACTCAGTGAAAGCAATATGCGCTTCCACGGTGTCATTCCTGGGCGAAAAGGTAATTCACTCGGCCAAATCACTCTTGACGTGGTTTTCAGCGATTCGAAGAACTATCGCAAGGAAAAGTTGACATTTGAAGTTGGGGATTTTCACAGTGCTTATCTTGCTATTTTGGGCAGGCCTGCGTATGCTCGCTTCATGGCTCGACCATGTTACGTATACCTCAAGCTGAAGATGCCTGGGCCCAAAGGTGTGATTACGATCACTGGTAATCGGCAGAGAGCGGAGGAATGTTTCCAGAAGGGCTCAAAGATTGCCGATGAAAAGATGATAGCAGTGGAAATGTAAGAGTACCAGAAGAACGCAGATCCGAGTGATTTGCTGCGTGCCAAGAAGCCCGCTTCAGAATCTTCATTTCAGTCATCCGGTGAAACGAAACAAGTTCATGTTCACCCGACCGATCCTAATGCTGCTCTGACTCATATCTCAACAACACTCGACAGCAAATAGGAAGAAGCGCTCATCCAGTTCCTCCGTGAGAACTGGGACATCTTTGCAAGGAAGCCTTTTGACATGCCAGGTGTACCCAGGGGACTGGCTGAGCACCGTTTGCGAGTCGACCCAAAGCAAAACCTGTCAAAAAGAGCATCTCTGTCAGTCCGCCATGGAGAAGAGGAAGGCAATTGGTGAGGAGGTGGCTCAGCTTCTGGCAGCTGAGTTCATCCGCGAGATATACCACTCCGAGTGGCTCGCTAATGTTGTCATGGTCCACAAGAAAGACGACTCACTCCGCATGTGCATCGATTTCAAGCATATCAATCGGGCCTTCCCGAAAGATCATTTCCCTCTGCCCTGCGTCGATCAAATTGTTGACTCGATAGCGGGATGCGAGCATTTGTCCTTTCTAGACGCTTATTTCAGGTACCATCAGATCCGACTGTATGGTCCTGATGAAATCAAAACAGCTTTTATCACCCCATTCGGGTGCTTTTGCTATGTTACCATGCCCTTTGGTCTCAAGAATGTTGGCGCCACATTCATGCGCATGATTCAGAAGCATACATGGATGACAACATGGTCAAGTCACGTAAAGGTTCCGATCATTGACTGACCTTGCTGAAACCTTTGCCAATCTGAGAAGGTATGATATCAAGCTTAATCCATCAAAATGCACATTCGGAGTCCTGGGAGGAAAGTTACTTAGTTTTCTCGTTTCTGAACGAGGGATCAATGCAAACCTAGAAAAAGTCGGTGCAATTCTCCGAATGAAATGCCCTGCGCGTGTGCATAATGTCCAGAAGCTTACTGGTTTCCTGGCTGCATTGAGCTGATTCATTTCTCGTCTCAGTGAAAAGGCATTGCCTCTTTACCGACTGATGAAGAAGTCTGACAAGTTCGAGTGGACTCCTGAAGCTGACGCAGCGTTTGCAGAGCTCAAAACCCTGCTTTCCACCCAGCCGGTGCTTGCTGCTCCAATCAGCAAAGAGCCTTTACTGCTTTATATCGCAACCACTGGACAAGTTGTCAGTACAGTGCTCACGGTCGGGCGGGAAGAAGAAGGCAAAGCCTTCAAAGTTCAGCGCCTAGTGTATTATATTTCTGAAGTCTTAACCCCATCCCAGCAGAGATATCCTCATTATCAGAAGTTGGTTTATGGAATTTATCTGATGACAAAGAAAGTTGCACATTACTTCTCAAATCACTCGGTTTCAGTTGTCAGTGACGCTCCATTATCAAAAATTCTGAACAATAGAGATGCAATTGGTCGAGTGGCAAAGTGGGCGATTGAATTCCTTCCGTTAGATATCAAGTTTGAGGCAAAGAAAGCAATCAAGTCCCAAGCAATAGCAGATTTCCTCGCCGAGTGGAGTGAGCAACAACAGCCGATGCAAATTCACTCGGAACATTGGACTATGTTCTTTGATGGGTCCAAGATGCTTAATGGTTCTGGTGCTAGGGTGGTTCTGGTATCCTTGCGAGGCGACAAACTCAATTACGTTCTCCAAATGCACTTTGATTCCTCCAATAATGAAGCTGAATATGAGGCACTTCTGTACGGGTTGCGTATGGTCATTTCACTCGGCGTCCTCCGCCTGATGGTTTACGGCTACTCAGATTTGGTGGTCAATCAAGTGATGAAGGAATGGGATATCAGGAGCCCAGCTATGACTGGCTATTGCAATGCGGTGAGGAAGTTGGAAAAGAAGTTCGAGGGTTAGAGTTCCACCACATACCTTGAGTCAAGAATCAAGCAACTGATGATCTGGCGAGGATAGGCTCCAAGCGCGAGTCTATTCCTAGCAATGTGTTTTTGGAACATCTCCACACTCCGTCAGTTCAAGAGGATGCTTTCACGGAAGAGCCCCCGCAAACGAAAAGTTCCACCGACTCGACTGAGGTTGAAATTCCAGCCATGGTCGACCTGATCATGGAGGTTTTGGTCATCACCCCTGATTGGACGGTGCCAAATGTTACATACATACTCAAAAAAGAACTTCCAAAGATGAGGATGAGGCCCATCAGATCGTCCGTCGATCCAAAGCCTTCACCATGATAGGTGGACGACTGTACATAGAGAGTGTGACTAGAGTTGCTCAATGATGCATTACCCAGAGGAAGGTCGAATGATTCTCAATGATATCCACTCAGGGACCTGTGGTCACCATGCGTCCTCTCGGATAATTGTGGCCAAAGCATACCGAGCAGGTTTTTACTGGCCACGTGCCAATGAAATGGCAAAGGAAATAGTCGACAAGTGTGAGGGTTGCCAGTTCTACTCCAACATGTCTCACAAGCCCGCTTCACCCTTGTAGACCATTCCACTCATCTGTCCATTCGCTGTTTGGGGGTTGGATATGGTTGGACCCCTGAGGACTGGCAGAAGTGGTTTCACTCATTTCCTTGTAGCAGTCGACAAGTTCACTAAGTGGATCAAAGCCAAGCCTATCAAGAATCTCAACTCAAGCACTGCCATCAGTTTCATCAGAGAGTTGATGTTCAGATATGGATTCCCTCATAGTATTATCATGGATAATGGCTCCAACTTTGATTCTGATGACTTCAGAGCATTCTGCGCCTTCTAGGGTACTCGGGTTGACTACACGTCTGTCACGCATCCGCAGTCGAATGGACAGGCAGAGAGAGCAAATGGTTTGATCCTCCAAGGGCTGAAACCCCGGTTGATGCGTGACCACAAGCATGCAGCAGGCACTTGGGTAGATGAGTTGCCTTCCGTCCTTTGGGGGTTGAGAACAACGCCAAACCGGTCGACTGGTCGGCCTCCCTTCTTCATGGTCTATGGGGCTAAAGCCATGCTGCCAAGCGACTTGCTTCACAACGCGCCCCGAGTGGAACTTATCTCAGAAGCTGAAGTAGAGCAAGCTCGGAAAGATGATGTTGACCTCTTGGAAGAAGAGAGAGAGAGATGACTTTGATTCAGTCAAGCATTTATCAGCAAGACCTCCGTCAATTCCATGCCAGAAATGTGAGAGGTCGAGCATTTCAGGAAGGAGACCTAGTGCTCCGAGCGGATCAGCAACGGCCTCACAAGCTTGCTCCTGCTTGGGAAGGTCCCTTCATCATCACCAAGGTGCTCCACAATGGAGCTTATCACCTTTATAATGTGGAACACAAGAAAGACAAGCCACGCACTTGCAACGCGGATCTGCTCCATCCTTTTAACACTTAAGCACTCGGGTCGGTGAGTTGTAATAAGAATTGTTCATTTTGCTTATCAAAAACAAGATTTTTTTATGGTGCCTTAATGATTGTTATCCTGTCAAGTTGTGTGTTCAAATCCCCCAGTGGGTGGCTTCGCCATCAACCTGATTCGCCTAAGTTTAAAAAATCCTACCGAGTGGAGAGCAATCCTCCCACTCGGGGGCTTAGCTGCAGTTCCGTACTCCCCTAAGTTTAAAAATCCTACCAAGTGGAGAGCAATCCTCCCACTCGGAGGCTTAGCTGCAGTCCCGTACTTGCCTAAGTTTAAAAAATGCTACCGAGTGGAGGTCAATCCTCCCACTCGGGGGCATAGCTGCAGTCCCGTACTCGCCTAAGTTTAAAAAATCCTACTTAGTGAAGAGCAATCCTCCCACTCGGGGGCATAGCTGCAGTCCCGTACTCGCCTAAGTTTAAAAAATCCTACTGAGTGGAGAGCAATCCTCCCACTCGGGGGCTTAGCTGCAGTCACGTACTCACCTAAGTTTAAAAAATCCTACCGAGTGGAGAGCAATCCTCCCACTCGCGGGCTTTGCTGCAGCCCCATACTCGCCTAAGTTTAAAAAATCCTACCGAGTGGAGAGCAATCCTCCCATTCAGGGGCTTAGCTGCAGTCTCGTACTCGTCTAAGTTTCTAAAATCCTACCGAGTGGAGAGCAATCCTCCCACTCGGAGGCTTAGCTGTAGTCACGAACTCGCCTAAGTTTAAAAAATCCTACCAAGTGGAGATCAATCCTCCCACTCGGGGGCTTAGCTGCAGTTCCATACTCGCCTAAGTTTAAAAAATCCTACCGAGTGGAGAGCAATCCCCCCACTTGGGGTCTTAGCTGCAGTCCCGTACTCGCCTAAGTTTAAAAAATCCTACCGAGTGGAGAGCAATCCTCCTACTCGGAGGCTTAGCTGTAGTCACGTACTCGCCTAAGTTTCTAAAATCCTACCGAGTGGAGTGCAATCCTCCCACTCGGTGGCTTAGCTGCAGTCTTGCACTCGCCTAAGTTAAAAACCATCTCGATCCGCAAGGATGACGAGGTGCAGGTCGTGCACAGCACCTAGTGCTCTCGTCCATGACCTACTCGAAGGAGCTGTGCCTCAAGTACAACATCCGCTCCATTCCGATCCACAAGGATGACAAGGTGCAGGTCGTGCACAACACCTAGTGCTCTTGTACATGACCCACTCGACGGAGCTGTGACACAAGTATAACGTCCGCTCCATTCCGATCCGCAAGGATGACAAAGTGTAGGTCGTGGAAGACACCAAGTGCCCTTGTCCATGACCCACTCGACAGAGTTGCATCATAGAGTCAGTGACAATTCCAACTGAAGAATCAAGTTTCACTCAGAGTCAAAAGATTCAAAAGAAGCAAAGGTGAAGACAAACATATTCAAAGAAAAACAAAGTTCAGATAAATCTCGCAAGGTCCAGAACCGTAGATAAAAGTGCTCGGGCATCCAGCACGAAGGAGTTTTAACGGTTACAAAATTACTCGGCATTCCGAGGCAAATTGAATTAAAGCTTAAAAGTTTGTTCATTCCTCTGGAGGAGGACTGGCTGGCTCGACGAACTCGTCCAAGTCAATTCTATCCGCGATGCGAGTGGCTGCTTCAATGAAGGTCTCCATGAAGGACTGGAACTGGCGATGTTTGGTGTTAGCAACCTTGAGCGCTACCAGCTTCTATTACTTGGCCTCCTTGCAGTGGACACGAACCAGGCACAAGGCCACATCAGCACCACATCGGGCAGAAGACTTCTTCCATGCTTGCACTCGGCCAGGGATCTCATTGAGTCGAGTCATTAGAGACTCGAGGTCATTCTGGAACCTCTCCTTCGGCTAGAGCACTTTGTCAACTCAGGAAACCGCCACCTTCAGTCAAGCCAGATAATCCACGATGCTGGCAAGAGGAGATTCCAGTCGAAGCACGTTCATGGCGGCTTCATCCTGAACGGGAGAGTTGATGGAATCCAAGTTTGTCTCGATCCGTCTAGTCTCTTCCTCAAAGTTCTGGCAAAACTCTGCACAGCACAGCAAAATGATGAGTCAAAGAACCATCCGAGGAATCAATAACTGTCAAGAGAAACCAGTCGACCAGGAGGAAATACCTTCAAGCATGAGGAATAACTTCTTGGCGAGTCCCCCCAGATAAGCCTCCAGCTCATTTCTCTTCTGAGAGAGATCTTCAATATTGTCATTCAGGGCTACCTTGTCCTTCTTCAGACATGTCACTTCCTTGTTAGCTTCAGCAAGAGCAGCTTCAGCTTGGCGTTGTCTTCCTCTAACGCCCCGACTGAAGCCAGCTTCTTGTCGGCGAGTGTTATTTTCTCCTGGGCTTCCTTCTGCGCCGCTGCAAGATCAAGATCCTTCTATGCGAGAGCCTGCCTCATTTTCTCTAAAAAATATTAAATATCACTCGGTTTAGAAAGAAGAACGGGAAGATGACTCGGGTAATAGTCCAATCTCACAGTCGTCAAGTTTTTACCTTCCATACCAGTTGTTTCGTCCTTGGCCTTCTGCAAGTTCTGCTTGGCCAAGTCCAAGTCAAGATTGAGCTGGATCGGCTTCCTCTCGAATTCGGCAAATTGGGATATGAGCTCACAGGATTTCCGAAGCCAGTAAATAAGATATATCAGTTGACAGAATCAAAGATTATTTGCTCCCGAGTGATGAAGTACAAATTTGGGATATTATGATAAAAAGAGTTCGAAGACTACTGCAGAATCAAACATTCAACAGTAGTCTCGGGGACTACACCCACTGGGTGCACTTGGCGTGCCCCCACTGGTTTGGTTCGGTACTCGACTTGATCAGTCTAGCCACCCAAAAAAAAAGAGAGAGAACTGCAACAACAATATTGGGTTTTAGACCACCGCCAACTGCCCGCAGTCAACCGCGGTCTCGGGGACTACACCCAGTGGGTGCACTTGGTGTGCCCCCACTGATTTAAGAGTTCACTCAACAGGATCAATTCGAGACTGAGTGGATTTATTATCAGCAACGATCTAAGACCCCCGCCGAATTAAACATTCGACAACGGTCTCGGGGACTACACCCAGTGTAACGCCCCGAGACCGATGTGCTAGGTGTCTTCCAGTTATTCGCTGTTGTTGCCTTGTCATTTGTTTGCGTGTCATGCATTTCACATCATGTCATCATGTGCATCGCATTTGCATACATGTTCATCTCATGCATCCGAGAATTTTCCCCGTTATCCGTTTTGCAATCCGGCGCTCCTATGTCCTCCTGCGTCCTCCTTTTGCCTCTTCCCGTGTGCGGATGTTAAACATTCTCGGATTGGACTGAGACTTGCCAAGCGGCCTTGGTTCACTACCGGTAGACCTCCTGTCAAGTTTCGTACCATTTGGACTTTGTTTGATACTCCAACGGTTAACCGAGGAACCGTAAAGGCCTCGTGTGTGTTGCAGCCCAACACCCCTTCAAAGTGGCCCAAACCCCATCTAATCCCCCTCCATCCTCTCGGTCGTTCGATCATGATCGCATGGCCGAACACCGTACCTATTTTGGACTCTCCTAGCTCCCTCTACCTATAAATATGTGTGCCTCCCCGAAAAATTTCGCGGATGAAACCCTAGTCATCTTCCTCCTCGCGCCGCCGGACATGTCCATCCGCGCCGGACATGTCCAGCCTCCACGTCGTCTGGCCAATCCGGAGCCGACACCTCAGCACCGCCGCCTCCCATGCCCAACCAGGAGGCGACACGTCGCCCTAGCTCCTCTCCCCCGCGTCCACGCCAGATCCTTCCACGCCGCAGCCCGCGAAGCCCATCCGGGGCCCGCGCGAGCCCAGATCCGCCGCCATCCACTGCGCCCGCCTCCTCCCGCCTCTGCCCGCGTCGCCGGCAAGCCTCGCCACCACCTCGGTTTCCACACCTTGTCGCCGCCTCGGTTCCGCCCTCGTCGCGCCATGGACGGCCATGGAGCCCGATCTCCCGATCTCCTCGTCACCAGCGTCGTCGAGTCCCGCTGACCCCGGGATGGAACCCGCAGCAGCAGATCTGCCGGCCTCGGCCCCGCGCCTTCATCCCCGGCTCCATCCACCACCGGCGCCGCGCCGCCCTCGGCGGAGAGCGCCGCCG